>NW_024870848.1:600000-1200000 GCF_019054845.1 Dipodomys spectabilis
AGTGTTAGAAGATCTTTGAAAATAGTACATAAACACTCTGAGCAGTCAGTCTAGTGGATAATATCATTGGAGAAGTTCAGAATTGCTAGTCTATGTCTAGATTAAATAAACCAACAAACCAAGGCAGGGCAATGTGATATAAGCCTGGAATTCTAACACTCAAACTAAGACAGGAGATTAGAGAGTGGAATGAAATAGTGATACCTTCCCTGGACCAGGTAGTATAATTTTGTCTAATAAAACAAACCAAACAACAAGAAAGAAATACACAGTTGCAAGTTTGGGCTAATTTTGTCATTATGTTTTGAGAAGTCAAATTTCCTATTGAAATGCAACTCGTATATAATCTTCAGTTGTGTTTTAAGTGCTCTCTTCATTACAGAACATTCCTAGATTCGAAATGGCTTATGATTCCCACCCAAAATTTGTAAAAAAAAAAAAAAAAAAAAAAGTAATTAAGCATCATTCTGTTGGATTCCAAAGAAATGAGGAAGGATTCCAAAATCTTAAGCCTAGAGAAATAGCAAAGTTCATCTAATGCAGGACTTTGTAGATCTTGCTAAATTAGAATTTAAAGTTAACATAAATATTTTAGTATTGTTTGTAATTTCATATTTTATAGGATACTACAAAATTCTTTATAAGTAGGGGGTTTAATTGACAAATTCACAAATGATTCTGGCATTCTATTTGCCTATAATATGCTTTCAAGAGAGTTATAATTAGATCTTAGTTAATAGATAATTCCAACAGTTCATGTATAAAATGATAAAGTAAATAATCTAGACAGAATTGCCAAAAAATCGATATTAACTTATAAATATAGAAAAATTGCATTTTTTGAGTGTTTTGTATGACATTGTATGAAGAGAATAATTGTGTGACATCTTCTTTCTTCTACCTATATGTAATACAGGAAGCAATTTCCTTAATTAAGTGCTTCTGTATACAATGAGGAAAATGCTACATTTGGGGCTTGTTTTTGTTTCATTGGTTTGTCCTAGAGCTTGAAAACTGGGCCTGGAAATTGTCTTTGAGCCTGTTTATGCTCAAGGCTCATGCGCTACCACTTCAATCTCAGTGCCATTTGTGTCTGACTTTTTCTGAGTTTATTGGAGACTTGAACCACAATCTTATGACCTTAGCATCCTGAATATCTGTGATAGTTTAAAAAAGTATAAATATAAATAACATTTTCAAGTGTTCTGATCTCAAGAATCTCACTGGGGGAAAAAATGATGCAACCCAGTTTATTGTAGTATTCTTTCCAGAACAAGGAGAGCATCACATTATCAGAGGTGTAGTATTTTTTCACAATAGAGATAAGATATTCATGATGTGAACTAAGGGAATTTTAAAGTGCCCTTTACAAGTTGGAAACTACTGGACTAAGATGACTTTATGCTTCATAATTTTATCCTCTACCAGAATGTGGCTATTTTTCTGTTGACTTCTCATTCTGTAACACTCCGTTGTAAACTGCATCTATTGCAAAATTAGATAACATGCAAACAGGTACTGTTTTGAATCTCTCAGGTTTGGAATGTTTAGAATTTGAAAATGAGTAGTTATTAATCATAGGAATTTTGAGGAACACATATATTCTGTCCTCTTAACAACTTATTTATTTTAAAAGTTATGGGTTTCCATAGAATTAAACTGTTTTCAGTTTTAGTATGAAAAAGTACTAAGTTTATTCTTTTCTCAAAATATTCGCGTTTATTGTGAAAATATTGTCTAGTTGGATAACATCAATTTGATGACTCTCTGATAAAAAAACAATAATCAATTCAAATTAGATGCCAAATAGTATTGATTTTAAAAAAGTTACTACATAAAATAAAGAATAATATTTACTATAACAATACAGTGAAATTATATTTTATGCAGCTTATGTTTTAATTTAATTTTTATTGTTAAATTGATGTACAATGGGGTTACAGTAATTGTAAGGTAGTAAATACATAACTTTTCAAACTTGTTACCCCCTCTTTCATTTTTCTCACAGTTTTCTTTCACCTCAATACTCCTCACAAGTTGTAATGTACATTTCCAACATATTGTCTTGTGTGTATTGATATTGCATTGGCTTATCCTTTGGCTCGCCGTTTTGTTGTTCCTCTTCACTTCCCTAATTAAGGTAAATGTATACACAATACACAGGGTACCAAAATCAAATACAGCTGAGGACAAACCCAAAGAAAATAGAAATCACATTAAAAACAACGGCAAAAAAATCTCTGTTTCCATATCTGGAGTTCATTTTGCTCAGCATCAGCTTCTATGTTCATATATACATATAAAGCCACTGGAAAATAATAGTTGCCTGGACACTATATCATGTAAACAACATGTTACTGTTTTTGATGGTAAAGGTTGAATTAGGATTGGGGAAAACGTGATTCTGATAAAGGAATTTCAAAAGAGTTTAAAAATTATGACAGATATATTTTAATTGCTCAAACTTTTTAACAACTTAGACTATTAATAAAATTGCCTGGGAAAAATAGACTTTCATGCAAAGAAAGCTATGGAGGCTTAGTTGAGAGCAATGTGGGTAAAGATAGCTCATTTTCACACTAAACATACAAACTTCAGAAACCTTACTGTAAATCCTGTAGGTTCCCTTGAGAATTGTCCTTACCCAGGAAATACACTCTCACTGTGTGAAATTCAAAGTTCTTAAAAAAAACTAAGACATCAAAATATGTGAATTGACCTTTAATTACCAAAATTATTCTTAGAAAAAGATAATTTGGGTAAAAATTTTAGGGAGTTAGTGCCCTCAAAAATAAAAGAATATATTGGGTTCACACTTTTCTGTTTGTAACACTTTCCACAATGTCTCTGCACGTGAAGCACTGAAACACAGAAAAAAATCTGATTGGATACTCCAATGATTACACATTTCGAAGTAGCTCACAAAAAATAATATCCTTATCAACATGAGGTAGTGAAGAATTCTCTTATTACATAAGCCAAAAAGTTTTGGATCAGAAAAGAATTGAGAAAATTGAAAGGGTCAGAATACAATGTTCTTAGAAGCCCTATCCAATCATATTGATATTAGCAGTGGAGGGAGGCCAAAATTTTTTATATAAAGTCTCTTAATATTTTTGCTACCTAAAGTGATTTTACAGAGCCTATTAGGCTCACTACAATGCAGAACAGATTTAATGAAGACAGGAAAATAAATTCTATGTCCAAATGAGGCAACTTAAAAGAGGTTTAAAAGAGAAACCATGAAGATGTAGCGGGGCGGGGAGGAGATCTTATAGTCTTTCAGCTCCACTGGGCTTGAAGCCAAGAAGCTGTGCTTAATTGGAAATCAGGCAAGAGCTAAGAGGAGGACATAGAATTGGGACATAGAAGCATTGTCCTTTGAAACAGACACTGTCACCCAAGGTATGGATCATTTAACTCTATTCTTTTCCATACATCTTGCTGAGCAAATGCAAGACCAAGAAAAAATAATCTATTGAAATAATTTTGCAAAGAATAACTTCACTGATCCTGATATGGTATCTAAGGAGAGTCTTAAAAGAGAACATAAAAGTGAAGTAAACTACGGTTTCCTCTAAGCATCTTGTTAGCAAAATATTTGAGGTTAGAAGTGATGGAACCAAAAAGTAGTGGAGTACTTATTTTTGTGGCACTTCAGACACAAGAAGACTTTCAAGGTAAAAGAAAAAAAGTATAGCTAAATATTTGTGATCACAGCTTCTTGGAACGTTTTTTTGGAGACAAAGTTTTACATTAGAGTTTGTCGTCATTGACATAGACGTTGGGTTTTCGTGGCAACCAAACGCAAGGGTGAAGTTTAATGGACTCTCATGGATAAGTAAACAGCATGGCAGAAAAAATGGCAAATAATATTTAGTAAATTAGTTTGGCTAATTACTTTGCCAGAACAAAGAATGAAAGATATAATTCAAAATCACTTGACTTAAAAGTATGAAGAAAGAGTAGTGAAGAGAGATGAGAGAAAACAGAGGACTCTTCTGTCCCCAGTAGAGTAATGGGTTATTTATCTTGTTTCTTCCATTCTATCTTCACAAGCTATCAAGTGTGGCTGAGGACTGGAGTATCCTTTGCATACAAAAAGAACTCACAGAAGAAAATATTTGCAGCAGATGTAGGTGATTCATAACCTTAGACAATCTATTTAAATCTGTTCAAAATTCTCTGCTACCCCAAACTGCCCTCTTTGAACAGCTTTATTTGTTTTTCCCAAGACTACCCTTCATTAACTATTTAAAATTTTGAGAGGTCATATTCATCCTCTCTAGAGAGTGCTGTTTGGTTGTGATTTTTGTGTGTTTTTGTTTTTTGTTGTGTTTTTTAACTAAATCTCAAAAGGTTGTGCAAGTGTATTACAATAAATATGTCCATCTAATTGTCCAATGTTCCTGGATCAGAGTGACTCCTTCTATCATTCTCAACCAACCCCTTCTCCAAGATTTATTTCAGATTTACCACTTCCTTTATCACATGTGTACATTGATTATTCTAGCTGTACTTGCCCCTTGTTCCATTTTACATTCATTCTATGTCTTTACTATTATTCCTCTCTGATTTCAACTTCCTGATAGACATTCTGTTAAACTTAATATTTTGAAAGGTTTATATACATTCCATGGAGTTTCAATCCTGTATATACTTGTACTGACGTCAGCTTATATTTCCATAATTCATTCATCTGCAATAACAATTTGAAAGACTGGAGACGTGAAGCACTTTGATATGATTTTATTCTCATCCAGTTGGAAGATTAATCTTTAGTCAACAACAAAGTTAAAAAATGGCTTAGAATATATTCCTAACTAACAAATTCTATTAATGGCTTTGTAAAATGTTTGTGATTATTTTATTTTACATGGGATAATATTTTCTATATTATAAGTTTTGTAAAAAAGAAAAAAACTACGATTTCCAATTATACAAGAATATGGTAGAAATTAAAGACAGATTTTATGTTTTTCACATCTCTGATGAGTACTATGTTAGACAGATAGGGGAAACATAAAACAACATATGATAAGGCAACTACTTGTGACTTTTTAAAATTTACCTTATTAAGTGATGAAACTTAATTTATTAGCTAGTGTTTGGGTTTGAATTATGGGAGGTTGTTCTGTTTGACACATTTCTGCAAGGAATCTACTGAACAGCACAAATGGTGGGTGGTACTATTTCTACACTTTAATGAGTGGTTGAACCTGTTTGGCATTAGTGCTGGGTAAATAAATCAACTCAATTGTAACTTGCACCCTAAACTTGAAAAATTTGTAATGTCACTATCGTCTACTTGTCAAATGTTATTTTGGTGAATGTGATTTTTAAAAGATTATAAGAAAAGGAAATTGCTTTCAGGAGATTAAATGTAGGTTATCATTGGTTTGAGAATGATAACATTTTTATTCTACAAAACCAAGTTTTAATGAAGTACCAGTATTTTGAAGCATTAATGATCTTCTCAATTAATGTTTTTGTGAATTATATTTGACCTGTAAGTCAAGTTTTCCTAGCCTTGGTAGAACAATTATGGATCTATCGTTCTAGGATCCTAGAACGATAGATCCATAATTGGACTACTTATGCTGGACTGAAATCGTTTAATAATCATTAGAAGAGGGGTATTAAAAATAATTTTGTGCCAGTTGTGATCTTGGTCACTCATATGGGCTGGTCATTTCTAAACTGAAAGTTTGAATTAGTGTACTTTCAGATTTTGTGATCTCATCTTTCATTTTAAGTTGCATTGCATTTCAAAATTGATTACTGCTAATTCCAGTGTCGTAAGGAATTGAGATGGATTTTCAATTACTTTCTTTTGGCATGTTTCAGGAGCCTGCATGAGAAATCTTGCCCTTGTTATCTGATGAAGCAGATAACTGGGACATGGGATCCTAGGACCCGTGGGTCCTGTGGAAGAATGATACCTTTTACATATCATATCAGCAAAATTTGTGTAGGAGTGATTCAGAAATATGGAGAAAACATTTTGGAACCAGTGAGTTAAAACAATAAAGAGAGCAGCAGAGTAAAATCCCTTATAGATTAGAGGAAAACAATTTTTTTTACAATGTGAATTCAGAAGATCAAGAACACTTAGAACATACCAAAAGTTTATAACGCAGACATTGCATTGATAATTTCTATATTCTAATGTACATTATAAAACTTATTATTTATATTCAATCTATTTATTGTAATAAATATCTATTTATTTGACAAATTATCAATTAATTCTAGTAAGTTTCACTGTGTGAAATAAAATATCAGCACGTATAAATATACAATATATAAATATATATAATATAAGAATAAGGCACATGTTTTGCAATGTTCTGCAGTGGTTAGGGTATCAAAGGCAACTGTGTTTTAAAGTATTATTCCATTATTTCTACCTCAGTGTTTGGTAGAGTTGGACCTAAAGCTTTATCATTTGTAGCTTTACAGCCTAGAGACAAGAGGAAACACTGTGATTAAAAAACTACCAATTTAAGGCCTATTATCGAGGAGAAACATATAGACTTCTCTTGTAACTATGAAAATATTTCATGAAAGAAAGGCAGTAGTGTAAATTCCTGCTTGGTTGGATGGTAGACTGACCAGGACATTAGGTAATCATGCATGTGAAAAATTTTTTCACCTTCTTGGCTTTAGCTACTTTTGAAATGTTAGGTATAAAAAAACAAATATATTTTGATAAAATACCTTCTAGTCTAAATGATTCTGTCTTAACTGTTTATCTCTCTATGATCCCTTTTAACTAAGAATAGTTTTGTTCCAATAAGAAAATCTATGCTGTCAGGGTAAGATATTCTGGTTGGTCTGTTGCTACATGGAAGAAGAGTAAAGGGTCAGGTAGACATTTTTGCCAATAAGACCTCATTTAGGAATTTTTAAGCTGCAGAAGTTTAGAAGTGCTCTTAAGCAAGGCTTGCTTTGAATCCATTAGCTCCACAAAGCTAACTCAGTTTATAAACAAATACTTGAAAAGCAATCACTTTTGGACCTAGCTATAAAGACTTCAAAGTATGATCAAATTTAAGATGAAAAATACTTAAAGTAGTCATTGACAAAAAATTGCAAATGTGAGCAATCGACCAAACAATATAAATTTTTTCCAATATACACAGAATTTTAGAGAAGTAAGATCAATAGCATTTTTAGGAACAATAAGGTTTCCTAGTTACAAACAGTCAACCAAGGATATATGCCTGTATAAAGAATGCATTATTAACTACTTAAATTTACAGGATACTACACGCTTCAGCAGCACGTTTACCCAAATTACAATATAGAAATTATCATGGCACTTGCACAAGGATGATATGAAAATTTGTGAAGTATTCCATATTTTTCATCCTTCACATGCAAGATATGAAAAACAGTTATTAAAAATTGATTACAAAAATACAAGTCGTTATGTCGAAAAATGAACTTTACAACTTTGGTGCGTGTGGGGGGGGGGTAACGGCGAGGATTGAGTGGGGGGGCAGGGGAAGGATGGGAATGAATGGGAAGGGTAAACAAAGAGGAGGCTACAATGCTTGATAAGAAATGTACTCATTATCTTGCCCATGTAATTGTAACCCCACTGTACAGTATTTTCACAATAAAAATATTAAAAAATACAAATGTAACAATACATGTAATTCATTGAACTGAAAGTTATTTTGACATCAATGCATTAAATCCTCACCTTAGAAAGGCCTTTACATAGCATAATCTTTACAAAACTTTTGAAATTAGATAACATTGTCATTTTATCCCAAAGAAATAAAATACTATAAGAACCTAGGAATAAAAGGAATCGGAATCTTAAACTTGTTCTATATGGAATGCTATCTGAAATAACACATTTGTAATGAACCTATATATATAATAAAACAATGTAGAATTCAAAGTATTATATCTAGGAGAGAATTAAATAGATTATGTACATTATACAAACAAAAAACAGATTATTTTAAAATATAATTTTTTCATTCAAGCACCAGAAATATTTTTAGTTTTTGTACTACTCATTCCAACAGATAAGTTAAAATGATTTCTGATTTAAATAATCACAAACCCTGCAGAAATCATTATAGATGTATACAAACAAATCTTGAATACATTTTGACATCAAAGTCAGGCAATTCACTTGAAAAATACGATGCAATCCATGAATTTTTATAGTAAGATATTGCAGTTGCTTTGTATTGTGAAAATATTTTGTATGGACACAAAGATGGATTGGCATTTTTGAAATTTAAGAAACTTAACCAAACCATTATGACTTAGGAGAACAATTTTTACAGCCTTCCACAACTTCAGAGAGGTAGTGATACATATTTATCCTTTTGGCAATATCAAATGCAGTTTCTTCCAAGTTCTTCAGACCTGGTTTCATATATGGTTCAATAGAAGGAGATCCAGCATATCTTTGCTATTTCTATTCCAAGCAGCAAGATGCAAGGGGGTCAAGAGGACTTTAGTTTGGGCATTGGTATCTGCATCATGATGAACTAAGAAGGAAGCCACTCTGGTATTATTCCACATATCAGCACTGTGCAGGGTTGTCCAGCCATTCACAGTTATTGCATGAATATCTGCCTTGAGCCACCAACACATGGACAATGTCAAAGTGTCCACTTAGGCTTCCCGATGAAGAGAGGTATACTCATCATCATCCCTAGTATTCACATGAGTGTCCTTTTTGGAAAGTAGTCTCTGTACTGTAGTAAGCCAATTATTTTCAGCAGCCCACAGAAAAATTTGCTTGAATACTTCTCCATTTTTTTTTACAAATGATATCATTCCTCACTTTTTCATCTTGTTCCTTGTCTTCATCAGAATTGCCTAACCAGAGACATTGAGTACCAGTGGGAATGAGGTGCACATGTATTCCCCAATAGTTCACGTTGGTTGAACTGGTCAGAAAAATCCAGTGAATTTTCTACATCTGTTATTTCACCATGATTTTTTTCACTTTTTCCACTTTTACTATTCGAAATTATTCTAACTGGTGAGTAGGGAATTGATAGAGAGCAGAGGAAAGGTTTTCCTCCATATTCAAAGGTACAGACTGAAAATGAGGACCAGTGGTGTCTTTATGTGCAGCTTATTCTAGGAATGAGAAAATATGAAATAATGCCTTCTATGTAAATGATTTGGGAAATGGCAGAGCAGAAAGTGAAATGATGCAACCAAAAATATAAAAGCAAAATAAATTAGGATAATTATGGATCAGTCATATTATCTGTGAGAACCAAGAAAGGGAGAGAGGAAGAGAGAGACACATGTGCAATGACCTACCTAGCCACAAAATCCATGCCTCTGATCAATTTATAGAGCAAACAATTTTATTTTTAAAAGAGATGGAAATAGAATTTATGTATTTACTTGTAATTAGTAAATATATTTTTAATAGCCTACATAAAGAGACATAGCTTTGACCAAATTACAGACAAGAATCTAAATCCCTGATAATTCTAGTAACAGATCTGACTGAAATCAGTTGTATCACACTTTTCCTGTAGAGTGAAGGAATAGGTCCAGTCTAGGAAAGCAGCCAGAGAAGGCAGGCCGATTGTATCTGGGACAAAACTTTGTGGAAAATGGTATTGAGGATTACCTCTGAAAGTGTATTTACTGTATCTTTTGGAAGAATTCGTCACTATTTTTCTGGGAGCAATCCCCTAGCCAATTTTCCAGAGTAAGCACATCCCTCCTTTCATCTCTATCACAGCGTTTTGCAAGTCCTCAATAACACACTACCCCCTAGCTCAATAAGCTAAAACCACACTGTGCCCATATTCTTTCAATACATTTTTTTCATGATTGTACAAATAATTTAGTGAGAACCTTCTATGTACTTTTCTAATGTGGGAATGAATGTGGGAATGAGGGACATGACAATAGAGTAAAAGTAAGAAAAATTCAATTTAATTAGCTATTATAATATTTAAAAACATTTTCAGCTCTAACTCATAGCATCATTTGCTATTATTTTAATCTTTATTTGATTACTTCATCAATCCCCTAAATACGTTAAATACAAAAGCAAAAATTGTGGTTTGATTTTGACACTCATGTGTGAGGATGCACAATATGGGCAAATAGATTGGAATTAATACCCATTATCCATTTTGTTAAATTAAGATGATTTTTCCAAACTGATTCTCGCAATTCATATTCCATTCAACAAAAAGAAATATGTGACAATTCCTTTTGGTTTCCTCCTTAATAACTTTTGTTTCCATTTTATTTTACAACAAAGGTTGATTTTTCATAAATCTATTGTAGATACAAAGATACGTTAAAATACTTCTATTTGTATGCATTGATATATACATACACACATCTATTGCACAGGTTGCAATGATAATTTATAAGTTCTGTAACTGTATGATTTACTAAATTATTTTAAAAATAGACAACTTATGCCTGGAATCCTGGTTACTCAGGAGGATGAGATCTGATGATCATGGTTTGAAGTCATCTTGGGCAAGAAAGTACATGAGCCTCCTATCTCCAAACAATGAACAGAAAATAAAATTGGAACTGTGGCTCAAAGTAGTACAGTGGTAGCCTTGAGAGAAAAAGCTCAGGGACAACACACAGGCTCTTAGTTCAAGAAATACAATCTAGCCAAAAAATCTAATTTACAGCTGTGTAAGTAGAATATTTCCATCACCCAAATGCACATCCATGCTCATTTGCAATATAACTCTGTTATGTCTGGAGTACCACACAAAATTATAGCTTAAGTAGAAAGGATCACAACATGGGTTCACTCTATTTCTCTAATGGATTTTTTCTCCACTGAAATACTCAAATCTTACAATCATTCAAATTATTTGAAGTCATAGCTTTTTTCTTCAATACCCATAATAGAATTTGCATTGAGTGTCTTGTGTCTCCTAAATGGGTGTTCTTACCACTTTGTCATGCCCCCAGCCCTAAATTATCCTGATTATTTTTCAGATAGAATCTGGCGTCCTCCTTGTGTATGATCTTAGGCTCAGTCCACTTAATGTTATTCTTCCTGGAATTTAGAATAACAGGTACATGGCATTGTGTACAGATCTTTCTGTCTAGTCTGGGCTTTAACCACTGTCCTCACAAAAGTAGACTCCCATGTATTCAGGATTCTCAAAAGCTTATCATAGCTGATTTTTTAAAATAAATCTTTGCATTTCCTGCAGGTTTTTAAGTACTGAATTAATTTGTGTTTTCTTGGATTGTTTTGTTTCATTTGAATGTATTTGTTGAGTTGTTCCAAACTTTCCTTTTTTTTTTTCACTCACGTTCTTACCTAAGTGCTGGGAAACCAATTCTTCTTTCTCAAGATAGTCAAGGTGAACTTTATTTATTCCAAAGCAATTTCAGTAATATTTAAACACCTTCATACCTCTGAATGTTATACGAATGCTAAGTGCTGAAAAGGGTCTTTTTTATTTTCACAGCAGTCTTTGGCATACACAGACAGATCATGAAATAGATGAAGATTATAAAACTATAGATGCTTGGCAGGAGGACAAAAACCTATTATTAATTGTTGGACAGAGACTTACCTTCTCGTGAAAGAAATACGCTGTTTGATGTAGGATTTCACAAAATCATATAGCTAGGAAGAACCTAAACAATCATATAATACTACAGAGTTGAGGGAGATGAATTGCCCTCCTGAATAATTTACTTTTGGGTCAAATAAAAGAAGGCTTGCAAAAAGAGAATAGACTTTAGAGAAATATGATCAGTTGCATGTAAATAACTGCTTAGCTGATTTTGTTAATTTGTGAGCTAATACATGGCAATAGGGTACAACATGGTAAAAAAAGTAAAGAAGGTCGCATTGGTGTGTTTGTGTGTTCACGCGCACGTGTGTATGCACACGCACATCTGCAGGTGCTCATGCATGTATTCATCATTCCTGAAGCTTGATAGTGCCTGGGTACTATCCCTAAGCTTCTGTGCCCAAGGATAGTGGTCTACCACTCGAGCCACTGCTCCACTTCTGATTTTTTGGAGATATCACATGTATTTTCACGATTGGACTTGCTTTGAACAGTGGTCTTCAGATCTCAGGCTCCTGAGTAGCTAGCTAAGCTGATTCAGCCTCTGAGTAGCTAGTTAAAATTCTGACTGTCCTTTGTGCTTCACAGCTCTTTTATTCTTTTCCTGAGGTAATGACAAGCTTAACTCATATATATGTCTAGTTGCTTTAAAAATACTGTTACTGCTTGGCACCAGGGACTCCCATTTCTACTCTTAACTACTTAGGAGGCTTGAGAACAGAACCCAAGCCAAAAGTTTAGTGGACTTCCTTCTCCATCTATAGCTGGGTGCCCTGGATCATTTCCACCATCCTGCACTATCTAGAGGCTAAGATTGGAAATACTGCAGAATCCAGGTCAGCAAAGGTAGGCAGCTAGACAAATTGGTGTGCAACTCAGGTGCATGTTCTTGTGGAAAGGGAACCCCTGTTCTAAAATTAACCACTGATATGACACCAGCCTAGCAAGAACAATACTGCAAGTTGAAATCCCCACAATCACCCACAACCAAAATATGTAAATATATTATATTAACATCCCAAAACTTAGTACAATCTGTTCTTTGGTTTAATATCATCTTTATCTGATTATCATATGATGTGACAGAATAGTTTCTTCATTACTCTTAAGATATATTTTAAAAGACCTAGAAAACTCTTTCTCACTTATTAACTGCAAACGAATGGCAATTCATCTCATTTCTTACATATTTGACTAACACCATAAATTCATCTTATGATTTTTATTAATACTAATATATTCTGATTTATTACTTTACTTTGTAACATTTATAAATTTTTTGCTTCTCTGCTGAAGTTTAAGTATTTAAATAGTATCATCAAAGTATATTCCTTGGGTACTTAGGGCAGTTTTTTACAAAGTTTTTAACCAATGGCTTCTAAGAATTCTTAATTGGTATATTATTTAGTTTATTTTTAATTTCAATTTAATTTTATTGTAAAGGTAATGTACAAAGGGGTTACAGTTACATATGTAAGGTAATGAGTACATTTTTTAATGGAAAGAACATTGTTATCCCCTCCATCGATTTTCTTGTAAATTCAAAAAAGAAATACTGATGCTTTAGCTGTTGCTCTTGATCAATGTGTACTTTTGTTTTTTTTGTTCATGCATTTTTATTATAAAATTGATATACAGAGGGTTTATAGTTACCTAAGTCAACTAAATAATGCACTTCATTTTATTTTCTAAATTTCAAATTTTGATCTTATTTTCTTTTGTTTCTTTAGAGTAATTCTTTTTTCAGAGTCGTAGGATTAGTTAATTTAATTTTGCATGAGTTTTACACATGTAAATTATTTAGACACATATATTTGCTTTTAAAATATTTAACATGTATAGTTAAAATTATTTTCTTAATTTTTATATGGTTGGTGAATTTAAATAAATTTAATTTCTTATAGTTCTAAACATATTTGTCCTTACTGTGTTTTCAAGAAGCACATACTTTATTAAGAAGGCTTCATTACGTGGTCACTTTTTGGAAATATTTGTACTTGAATTAAAAAAAATGTTTGAGTAGGGCATGGTGATTTGTGGCTTCCATTTTCTAGCTATGGTGGGAAGCGTAAGTAGGGTTTGTGATTCAGGAGAGGCTTTGAAATGATGAGACCTTATTATAAAAGTATCCAGAGTGAAATGATTAGAAATATAGCCATCTCTAGTGAGATATAGAGCACCTGGTTATCATATTCTAAATCTTGAGTTAAAATATCAGTAACATCAATCTTTTGTCAAAATAAAATTATACATGTTTCAAAATGTTTATTATTTAAAACTTGTTTGCAAAGGTTCTCATGTCTTCTGTTTCTTTATTTTCAATTTAGTTGATCTATAAGAATCCAAGTATATTGTGACTATTTTATTTCTACTAAACTTTTAAATAGTATGAGCAATAATACGATTTCATATTAACATATTTTTACTATTTGTGATAATTTCCTGTGTTTAATATTGCCGGAGCCTGCCGGCAACGAAAGGGAATCCTGAATTAGGGGGCGAGGATGGAAAAATAAAGACATAAGACAAAGGATGGGGTCAGGAGGTCTGCAGCTCAAGACTACAGCACCGTTTATTTTTAACTGTCCTTATTATATACTATTAGAAGTCAAGAGGTAACCTAACGTCACCATAGTGCAGAAAAGCAAGGAAAATTTTAATAAAAACAAGGTGCAGATTGCAAGACAAGGTCAACTGATAGAAAGTAAAACAAACTCTACAGACATAGCAAAGCAAACCCCCGCACCTGGTGCTTTTCATGAAAGCCAGTTCCTTGTACGTGCCTTCAAGTGAGCACAAGGGTCAAGATGACCTTGGAGCTTTACTGTCGGCTCCCAAAATACTATGATGATATAAATATTCCAAATGTGTGTATGTTGTGTGTGTGTGTGTCTGCGTTAATGTGGGTTTTTTGTGTGTGTGCTTTGTCTGTACTTTGTAATGCTTGGGCAATCATACCATTGCTTCACACATGCTAGGCCAATGTTTTAACACTGAGCTATAGTGTCTAGTTATAATTCAAATAGAGTTTTAAATTATGACTTTTAAATTTTCATTTCCTATGACTTCAAAATCATATATGATAAAATGTGATCCATCTTCTATCCACATTAGCAATTTTATTGTTATTGTTATTTACAATATTTCTACTGCCTTTCCACTTCCAAACTCTTGCGTTTGTTATTGATAAAGGTTTTACTTTGCTTCTATTCTCTCTTCATTCTTTTTTCCTTTAGAGTTTACCTATTCTTTCTTTTATTTCTTTGGAAATTAATTATCATCTTCCTATTACAATTTCTTCACATTGTAACAGGTTTATACAATGCTTTATTTTCTACTTTATTTTCTATTTTTTCCGTGTTATTTGACTCTCAGTCAAAACTATTAGGTGGATTAAAATGAAACTTGATTCAGGACACCTTATATTCCTCTTTCACTTCTCTGAAGTGTTTCTGTTTTTTGAAACAGTACCAATGACACACCTATGTGGTCCATCATTCTATCCCCTCTCACTCTCCTCTGCTGTGCAGTGTTATCTAAATCTTAACTCATTCCTAAATTAATTTTAGAAAACAATATAGTCTTAGAGCAAACTAGCTTTGGAACAGATTTCTTGTTTTGAAATTACAAAAGAATTGATAATCCTTTGCATTGGAAATCATTTAAAAATGTTTATCACTTATTATAATTCATATACCAAGCAAGAATAATTTGATCTAACCATTACAATAAAAGTCCAGTCCCAATATATTATCTATCATTATTCTTAATTCCTAATCATCACCTAAATATCTTAAACAATCTAAATAGTCATGTCTTTAACATAGACGTAAATATTCTATACTTTTACTTAACATTTTCTAGGGGAATGTATTCATGTTTCTAAGAAATGTTCACAGCAGTTAAAATTTGCTTTTGTGAAATTAATGTGATACATTTTGTTGCTGTTGTTGTTGTTTGCAAGACTTTGGCATTGTTCCCAAGGCTTTTTATGCTCAAGGCCAGCCCTCCACAACTTGAAGCACAGAGCTAATTCCTGTTTTTAGTGACTAATTGGAGATAAGACTCTAACAAGTACTTTTCTGTCTGGGCTAGCTTCGAACACAATTCTACGATCACAGCACCTAGAATTATAAGAGTGAGTCACTGGCACTTGGTTTGATGTATTATTTTAAATTTTAATTACGTTTTAAGATTTATTTTTCACTATAATGTACATCGTTCTACACAGAAATTTAGATATATGTACATATTTCTGATGACAAATAATCTCTAAAATGTATATCTTTCTGCACATAACATATATATATATGTATATGTATATGTATTTCTGAAGACAGACTGCCTCTAAAATTTTTATGCTACTATTTTGACCTTCTTTCATTTCAAAGATATACAGTCTTTATCTAAAAGTTCCCGAGAATAAAATAACTAATATTTGATTTGAAAGTAGAGTTTATTACTTTAAAGGAAATTTTAGATATACACATGATATTGTAGTAACATTTACAGTATATCACTTGAAAAAAGTTCTGTTCAACCTCTTAAATATTTGTGTGCAGTGACGGAGAGAGAGGAACTTAATTCGTATTGGTTAGGAATTTGCAATGCTTCAAAAATCTATTCCATAATTTGTTATAAGCACATAGTCAAGCTACCTGATATGGTTAGTTTTTTGGTTTCTTTATTTGTTCAAAATTTTAATATGGATGCATGCACAGTGGTAACATTCAAATTATTAATCCAAACACAAATAATAGCAAAGTCATAGACACATATCAGACTTTCAATAATTAACACATATGATGCTAATAATAATTTTGATGAGGATGATGAGCACAGTGTAGCCTGATGATGACTTATTTTTATTTCTGCAAGAAAAAATTTGTGATTTTAAACCAACAAACTGAATTTGACTCTTTCCTTATTTGTAAGGTAAGGTGGAAAATGTAAGGACTCTTCACTTTTCTTTTTTCTTGCTCTAGAAGTCAACAAATATATTCTTCAATATTTCTGGTAGATTATATCCATTTACAGATGAGAAATGTAATGCCAACAGTTAATGTAGTGAGTAAATAATGATACTGGAATTTGTGTCTGAGATATTCACTCTGTGTGCTTACATGGAGCAGTAATTTGGTGATGGAGAGGAACAATATGAAAAGTCTATGGGGAAAAAGCATACTATGTAAGCGGTTGTTTTAGGACTAGGTGACCCATGATGAGTATTTGAAACAGGCCGGTTTCAGGGGCATAAAAACGAGTACATGGAAATTATGTTAGTGACATAAACATAAAATCTTGATTATTCATCTTATCTAATGGACAGAAGTAGGAGGGTAAGAAGAAATCTAAAGTGCTTCCATGTCTCTGGCTGGCAGCCATATTAGTAATATTCTTGGTGATAAAGAATACAGGTGGAAATGATGGATTTAGAGGAAAAAAACTCTCTGATAGTTCTAAAATTTATGTTAAACCGATGCATAGATAAGTCTTTTTAGACATCATTAAAATATCCAAGACCATTAATACGAAAAAGAATAATAAAATCGGGGGCATTATTAAACGGAAGAGTAAAAGGAAAGTTCTGACACAAATGTGAGCAATGTGAGCATCATAGTGGACAAGAATAGAAGAAAGAGATAAATAAGGAAACAAGAAAGTAATAAAAACAGATTTACAGAAGTAAAGGAGGGAATGAATTGTCAGGAAGATACTGAAGGAAATATGCTATTTGGATTTGAAAACTAAAAGGACATAGACAAGTTCAATAAGCACAGTGTTTTGGTGAAAGTCAGATTAATAAAATTTTGAGATATGAACGTGAAGCCATAAAATTCTGGATCCATGAATTCCACAGATCCTCTTGATTTTAAATGTTGGGACCAAATGCTTTTATCCTGACCTTAGAAGAATTATACAGATATAAATATCATGATGAATCCTGTGAATATTTTTGAAGAGTTTGTTTAACCAGGTGATTATTGATTGAACTGCAGCACAGATAAGACTAATTTGTCTACAGTTCCAATGAGTGACCCATGTATCCACATCAGTTTGGGATTTTATTGAAATATCTTTAGATATGTTTGGATATTTTATCAACCTATTCATTATAAATGTAGGACAAGTAACACTGATGTTACTGATGTTACTGAACAGTCCTCAAATTGATTCTTCTTTAGAATAGAAAATGCCTGATTGACACATCATAACTGTCATATACTCTATTTAAATCTAGTTCTTGTTAGGGATATCTCCATGCTGAAATAACCCTGTCAATGAACATGCCACAAATTCTTATATAGGAAGTACTCTTATAAACTTTAAATGTTTATTGAATGGAAGAGTTCAGACATTACCCTTACTACTAGGATTAAATGACTAAAAAGATAAGACATTTTGTTTTAATGCCTTTCTTTCATTTTCTCATCCATATTTGCAAGTAGGGAAGGATTCTGATGTAACAATAATACAATGGTGATTTGTATTAACACAACATCTAGGATCTAGTGTTAATTCGGATACTTACTAATAAGCTCCAGTTTTTGTGGATATTTATATCTCTCCTGGGTAAACTAATGAGCTCCAAGAAAATGTCCCTAAGGAACCTTTCAATTCTAATATCACTGGTTGTCTCAAAATGCTGTAAATTCTACGCCCTCTAATGTGGGCATAGGGTTATAATGTGGAACTTTTCTCCTCAGAGAGTGAGTACTATCCTATTGCTTAACATGTACAAAGTAGCTTCACATAGACTGGGCATGTGCAAAAAAGAAGTGGTAGTTGAACAATGTTCTTAGCAGTTTTCACAGATTAAATGGAAATAGAGCAACTATGAACTCAAAAGGAATGTGCAAAAAAGACAAAGTCACAAAGTAGAATGTGCCAAGGAAATGCTGAAGTATAATTTCAAATAATCTGCTTAAGTGTGAGGGTGTGTTCAAAGCACAACTTCAGAAAATTTAGTTTTATATATTGGGAGAAAAACTGCTTTAGACTATTCTGGGATAATTGTACAAGTAGAAGCCCCTTTGTCTACCTCTAATCAGCCACAACATCATCAACTTAGGTACTATTTTCCAAGTGCAAAGTAAGAAAAAGAGGGCTCATCACATTTAGTGTTCAGGTTGAAATAACGGCAATCACATAACTTTTCTTATGTATTCATTTATTTTGGAGCATTAAGGTAGGAAAAAGCCAAATAAACATTTTGCATGTACCTAAATTAAGTGCGACGTATTATATTGGTTTCTTTTTAACTTGGAAGTTATAGATTATGTCTTTATACTCTAATTTGGGACAATGATCTGCTGTCAGTTATTTTCTTCTCTTCCCCTTCTTTTGCCCTTCCACTTAATTATTATTTAAAGAGACATACCTGAGCTTGCATTTCTAAATTCTTCAAAATTATCTCAACTACTTCATACTTCTGGCAACCTCCTATATCTTTCTCAAGGGAATATTTTGAAACTACCATTTTTATCCTATATGATATTGGATATCTTCCTGCCTAATTCAGTGCAAGATATACATAGACTCATCCAAGTATCTCAACACTTGTGCCACCATAAAATCCTGCCTTACTTAGAAATCATGATTTTAGAATGTCTGGGGAAGTAGAATCTGTCATTTTTGAATGACCCTAAGTGATATATACATGCAATCATGTTTTAAACCAATATGCCACTCAGTTGATGAACGAATTGACAAAATGTGGTATACAAACACACACACACACACACACACACACACACACACACACACACACACACACACGGTGGAATTCTATACTTCTAATTAATAAGGAAATAGAAAGACTTGGAAATATCCTACTAATTAAAATAAGCAAGACACAAAGAGATTCCATGGTTTCCCTCATTTGTAATAAGTAGGAAATGTCTAGAATAGTCCTAGCAGAAGAGCTGAATGTCTCAATAGTGATGTATATATGACCATATAAGATAATGCTGAGCATAATAAACTCTTAGATATGGATACAGAGGTTTTTCTTTGTAGTTATTGTTTTTTTTTAAATTTTATTTTTTTTTTGTGAACATACTGCACAGAGGGGTTACAATTACATGGGCAGGATAATGCATACATTTCTAATCAAGCATTGCAGCCTCCTCCTTTGTTTACCCTTCACATCCCTTCCCTACCTCCCCCCTACCTCCCCACCACCCAATCCTCCCCCTTCCCCCCCCACCCCCCACCCCCGCACCAACTTTGTAAAGCTCGTTTTCGACATGACAACTTGCACTTCTCAGTGTTGCAACAGGTCCACCTGTATCCTTAAATGACTTGTTTTTCCCCATCTCCTCCACAAGTTATACTGACATCAAATATAGTAAAAGCAGGGGTTATACTGTGGGGGAGGGACATACAAAGCAACAAAGAGATAATCTTATAAACGCATTAGAAACAAATGCATGAAATAAAAAAAAAACATTAAAATACATATCTAAGGGTTCATTTTCCTAACATCACATTATCTGACCTTTTCCCAATGTGATTTCTTTTTTCTTTGTGTTTTCCCCTATGGTTTATCCTCTGCAGTATTTGAATTCGGGATTCTGTGTATTGTATATACATATATCTTAATTTGGCAAGGGAAGAGGAACAACACAATGCAAGGCAAATGGCGAAAGACAGACCAGTGCAATAGCAATACTCACAAGACTTGTTGGAAATTTACATTACAACTTGGAAAGGGTATTGGGGTGAAGGAAAAGTATGAGAAAAATGAGGGAGGAGGTAAAAAGTTCGACATGCTATATATTTACTACCTTACAATTACTGCAACCCCTTCTATATATCACCTTGACAATAAAATTAAATTTAAAAATAAGCTACATAAAATATAATTTCACTGTATTGGTATAGTAAATATTATTCTATGTGTGTTACCTTTTTAAAAAATCAACCCAATTTGTCTTCTAATTTGTATTAATTACCCCTTTCTTTATCAGAGTGTCATCAACTTGAATGTTATCAAACTATACAAAATTTTCAGAATATACTTGCCATTATTTTGAAAAAAACATTATTTTAGTATTTTCATACTAAAACAGAAAACAGTTCAATTTTATGGAAACTCCTAACTTTTAAAACTAATTGTGAAGAAGACAGACTATATGTGTTCTTCAACATTCCTATTACTACTAAATACTCATTTTCAAATTCTGAACATGCCATACCAGAGACATTCAAAACAGTACCTGTTTGCATTTTATTCTGCAATAGATGTAGTTTCCAGTGGGGGGTGGGTACATATTTAAAAGTCAACAGAAAAAATAGCCCCATTCTGGTAGAAGATAAAACTATGAAGTATCTATTATAAATTCCTCAAGTGTAAACATATGTTTATCAGAGTAAGCTATTATTTCTATGACCATCAATCCTAAGTTTTTATGCTGTAAGTTCATCCTAGCCCAACAGTTTCCAACTTGTAAGGTGGACCTTAAAATTCCCTAAATTCACATCAGGACTAGCTTATCATTATTGTGAAAAAATACTACACTTCTGCTAATGTGATGCCTTTCCTATTGGGGAAAGAACACTACACTAAACTTTGCTGCATCATTTTCCCCACAGTGGTATTCTTGAGATCAAAACACTTGCAAATATTATTTATAGCTATATTTTCATCTATCACAGATACTCAGAATATCTGAATATGAAGATCTGAAGCTTATGGTTCAAAGCCCACTCAGGCAGGAAGGTGCCTCAGATTCTTATCTCCAATAAACTGCTCAGAAAAGCCAGACACAAGTGGCACTGTTGTTCATGTGGAAGAGCAGTAGCCTTGAGCAAAAACAGGCTCAGGGACAGTCCCAAGCACAGAATTTAAGCCCTAGGACAAAGCAAACAACAAAAACAAAATAAAAACAAACCCAAATCCTAGCATTTTTCTCATTATATATAGAGGTATGTAATTAAAGAAATTTCTTCCTGTGTTATATATAGGTGGAAGGAAAAGGTTGTCACACAATTACTCTGTTCATCCCATGGTGCACCAAAGTCTCAAAAAATTCTTCTTTTTATAAATTAATATCATAAATTTGTTGGCAACTTTTTCTACATTATTCACATTATCATCTTACACAGGAACTGTTGCAATTATCTATTAACTAAGTTCTAATTATACTTCACTTGAAAGAATATTTTAGGCAAATAGAATGCCAGAATCATTTGTGAATTTGTGAATTAAATGTTCTGTCCTATAGAATATGAAATACAATATGAAATAGAATATTAAATTACAAAGAAAACTTACAAACAAAAACATTTATTTTATATCTAAATTCTAATTTAGACAAGTCTACAAACTCCTACATTAAACGAACTTCACTATTTCTCCAGGCTTAAGCTTTTGTAATCCTTCATCATTTCTTTGGAATCCAACAGAATGATGCTTACTTTTTCAAATTTTTGGTTGGGAATCATGAGCTATTTTGCATCTAGGAATGTTCTGTAATGAAGAAAGTATTTAAAACACAACTGAGGATTATATATGAGTTGCATTTCAATAGCAAACTTGACTTCTCAAAACATAATGACAAAATTAGCCAAACTTGCAACTGTGTATTCCTTTCCTGTTTTTTTTTATTCCTTTCTTGTTTTGTTTTATTGAGGCAAAATTATGTTACCTAGTCCCAGGAAGGTATCGCTATGTAATTCCACTCTCTAATCTCCTGTCTTAGTCTGAGTGCTAGAATTCCAGCCTTGTATCTCATTGTCCTACCATACTTTGTTGGTTTATTTAATCTTGATACAGACTAGCATTTCTGAACTTCTCCGATAATATTTTTCAAAAGACTGATGGCTCAGAATGTTTATGTACTATTTTCGATGATCTTTTAACATTTGATACAGGATATGAACATTTTCAGAAGCACCTGCAGGGGTCTCTGATTCATTCCTCCATGGATCCAACCCCTTCAATAACGATTATTTGACTTTCTTACTATCTCTGGTCCCTAAATATGTAATATTCTCAAGCGTATTGGGGGAAATTTCACTTGAGGACTTTCTAATATTAAAAAAATTATCACTTGATTCTAGTCTGAATACATATTTTTTATTATTTTCTAACATTTCTACACATTCTGAGAGTTGTTTCATATGTGTGTTTGCACATAGAAGTGCCTCTGTGTGTATGTGCATGTTTGTATGTGTGTGTGTGTGTGTGTGTGTGTGTGTGTGCGTGTGTGTGTGTGAAAACCTCAAGCTCTTATTCAGCAATCTTGCTCATAACTAGTATTCCATCACATGAGCCATTCTTCCAATGCTGCTTTTGGCTGGTAATTATAAACAGTGTCTCAAAGACTGCTCTCCCAAGCTGGATGCAAACTGAACTTCCCAGACTCCTTTACATTCTTAAGTTCTATTTTTCCAGGAGTATCAACTTTTAAAATACAAACATTTTTGTGAGTGCAAAAGCTGTAGCCCAGATTTTTAACTCGAGTTCATATAAAGATAGAGAAACATACACATTACATATACTGAGTGTACTCTGTTAGAAATGTGGTGTTAAGCGGGATGCTGGTGGCTCATGCCTATAATGCTAGCTACTCACGAGGCTGAGATCTGAGGATTGCAGTTCAAATCCAGCATGAGTAGGAAAGTTTCTGAGGCACTTATCTCCAATCAACCACCAGAAACCTGGAAGCAGCACTGTGGCTCAAGAGGTAGAGCGCTAGTTTTGAGCTGAAGAGTGGAGGGCCAGACTTCAAGCCCCACAACCATCCAAAAAAAAAAAAAACAAACAAACAAACAAAGAAAAAGAAAAAATAGAGAAAGAAATGTGATCTTAGCCACCAGTTCATTGCTAGTATAATTCCTGCTTTCTCAACATGGCCTTTTTTTTTTTTTCCAATTAAGTCTATGGTCTTATATCTGACTTGTTTGGAACCAGAATAATTCTTCAATTCTTTTTACAAATTTTCATGATTAGCTACCATGATTTAGAGTTAGTAGATTAAAGAGAGTGGCCTCATCCTTTATGTTTCAATAGTAGTAATGCTTTCTCTATATCACTCCCATAGATCTACATAGTGGCCTTGGCTTTATTGTTTCAAAGTTGTCTTATTTGCAGGGTCTTCTATAGTGTATTGGACCATTATACTTAAACAAAGAACTTCTCTTTCTCCTATTATTCTTATTGGATCTCCTACTGTTAACTTATGTACACTTGGGAAATAATGAACAACATGCACACTCACAAAAAATGTTTCTGAGAACCTTCTTCCCACTTAAAATCAGTCTTAATTTACAGAGCATAGGAAATTTCAACTTAATTTACTCCAGGATAATTTTTTTCATGTTTTTTATTTTGAAAATGATGTACAGAGGGGTTAGAGTTACATAAGTAAGTTAATAAGTACATTATCTAATGAGCTTTGTAACCTCCTCTTTGTTTTTACCCTGTCATCTTTTTTCTTCCCACCATCCAAACTCCCCTCTCCCATCCCCAAGTTTTAAAGTTAGTTTTCAACATAGTGTCTTGTTCATCTCATTGTTACAATGGGTCATACTGTATCCTTGTCTTAGCGTTTTATTTCCCTTCCCCTCCCCACATTAGAAAAATGTATATGCAAGGTGCAGGTTAACAACATCAAATACAGTGAAAACAGGGGTTACACCATGGAGGAAGAAAATAGGAGAGAAACAAAAAAATGACATAGTACATTTAGTACATTAAAAACAATGACAAGAAAGAAAAAAAAAAGTTGTGTCCCTTTCTTGGGTTTCATTTTACTTAACATCATCATATATGGCCATATGTACATGGATAATGTTTTATAAACCATGACAATTCCATATTTTCTCGTTACTAAGTTGTCTCTGAAACACCTCTTACCTCATGTCCAAAGATGTACTTGTGTTATTTCAATGAAGCCAGAAAACATTCATTTTATCGGGAGTAGCACCATAGATTGTTCCTGGAAGTAAGTGGAAGGAACTGTTATGGGAAGTGGATACTGATTCCAAGAGAGGAATTGAACATAGGGAAATGACCAAGTTCAAGTTGATTTGTGCTGTCCTTTTCACTGTACAATAAAATAATCCAAGTCTTGAAGGAAACTCTGTCCCTAACTTGTTCCACTGTGTTCTTTACTCATATAAAACTTTTCTGTAAACTTCTAATTGAGAGTATTACAAAAGGAAACAATCTGCCATTTGAAGGCCAGCATAGAAAAATAAAGAAAATAACTTTGTTTTAAAGTATTCTACTTCAAAGAAACAAAGACATGAGGTTTTAAAGTGTCTTTTTTTTTTTTTTTTTGCCAGTTTTGGGGCTTGAACTCTGGGCCTGGGCGCTTGTCCCTCAGCTCTTCAGCTCAAGGCAAGCGCTCTACCACATGAGCTACAGCACCACTTCCGATTTTCTAGTTGTTTATTGGAGATAGGGGTCTCAAGGTCTCTCCTGCCCGGGCTGGCTTTGAACCGCGATCCTCAGATCTCAGCCTCCTGAGTAGCTAGGATTACAGGCGTGAGCCACCGGTGCCCGGCGGTTTTAAAGTGTCTTATGCATGAATATTTAACTCTTGAGATAATTCTCTTGTTGCAAAAGTCAGTTATCCATTCCTTTAATCTGGACCTGAGTTCGCCATAGCAATGAGGATTCCAAAAAGCAGGATCCAGTGAGTATGATAAGCAAAAGGAGCCTCTTCTCAAACCAGTGCTGTAAGGATGGTCCCAAAGAAATATGTGGGATTTTTTGTTTGCTTCTTCATTTGTTTAGTGTTTTCTGGATCTGGGGCTTGAACTCAGAGGCTGAACCCTGTCCCTGATAGTTGTCTTTCTTGTCTACGTGCCCTCAAATTTAGTACACTTCTGCTTGTGCTAAAGCCCCACGTCTTGATTTTTGGTGTATAATTAGAGATAAGAATGTGACAGACTCTCCTGCCTGGGTTGGCTTTGAACTGAGAAAACCAAGTGACATCAACTGTATGGATTTCTCTTATGAAACAAGAAATACTAGGAGAAGTTTATTATAAAGCTAATATTTGATAATTTTTAAAATAAGAGAATATATCCATCAAAGAAGCCATAACTTAAATAACTCAGCTAAAGTCGGTGCACTGAATCATTTTGAAATTATTTTTTATGCTTAGGAAGATTACTATTGACTTCATAGTTCCTTTTGGGGAAACTGAAATTCATATTTGCACTTTTATTGTTTGTCCTGGGGCTTGGAATTTGATCCTGGGCACTGTCCCTCAGCTCTTCAGCTCAATTGATCACTCTAACACTCTAGCTACAGTACCACTTCTGGGTTTCTGGGGGTTAATTAAAGATAAAAGTCTCATGGACTTTCCTGACCAGTCTGGCTTTGAACCACAATCCTCTGGTCTCAACCTCCGGAGTAGCTAGGATTACTGGTGTGAGCCACCAGCACATGGCTCATATTTGAATTTAGTGCGTTTAATGACACTATGTAGACAAAGAATGGAAATTTGAATGAAATGATGACATTGTAGCTTTTCAGAAAAATTGAGGTAGGAATAAATATGTCCTCGTTTTTCCATGTTGTTATATTAATGATTCATGAACTATAGGACTCTTACATTAGCATCCTCTGCCATCTGTGTAGGTGTTATTTAGTATGAGGAAAAGTCCATAAAGAAATAGAGAAAGACTGAGATTTTTAGAAAGCAAAGGATATCAGGTATGAAAGAACAACATAGAAGGAGATACAACTTATCACACAGAGATTAAGAACTAGCCTAAGTGATTTAGAATGCTAAAGGCAATGAGGAAAAAGCCTAGTTGATAACTAGTTCTTCAATAACCCAAAATAGTTCTCTAGAACAATTTCTGGTATAATTTAGTTATTATTATCATTTATTTCTTCGACCTGGAGTTATTCCTTCATTTCTATTAAAACTATTAATTAGCCTCTGCCTTTTTAGTGCCATAACTGACCAAAAAAGATTTCCAAATCTCACTTAGACTACCCTTCTCATTGTGATTAGAAGTGACCACTCAAAAGCATGGAATCTTTGAATTTCCAGGGTTAATCTTCACCTGATATCTAAGCACATTCCTGACACTAATTGCTGTGACCTGTTAACAAAAGGGTTTAAAAAAAAAAAAAAACCACAGTATCCTAATATAGGTAAAAAAAAAAAAACCCACATGAATTAAGGACTACTGTTAGGTAATAGTTGGAAGGAGCAATTATACATTCCAAGTATGTATTCTCTATTCGGCATTTACTAGCTAAGTGACATTTTTGCCAGTCCTGTGGCTTGAACTCAGGCCCAAAGAAATGTTCCTGAGCTTTTGCTTTTCTTTTTTTTTGCTCAAGGCTAGCACTCTACCACTTGAGGCACAGCACCACTTCCAGTCTTTCTTTTTCTGTTTATGTGGTACTGAGGAATTGAGCCTAGAGTTTCATGCATGCTAAGCAATCACTGTACCATGAAGCCAAATTCCCAGAACCCTAAATGACTTTCTTAAATGGCATTACTTTTTCTTTCCATTACTTTTTATTATAATTTGGGCCTGGTGGTAGAAAAGGAAGTGGACAACAATACTAAGTCCAGTAAGGTTGACATTCCTATCACATCACTAAGGAAGTACTGTGTGACCTGCAGGACTCATAGGGCTGTTTCATATGACATTATTATTGAAAACACTATTAACAGCTCAGACATCCAAAACATTCTGCTTCCACTTTCAAGGTCAAGAGCCAAATATCTAAGCCTTTTTGTTGATTGGGTGTGTTTCTTAGGAAATAAAGAGGAGGATGTGGAATATAATGGTTGAAAAATATGTATATTCACTCCCTGTCCGAATTTTTTGCAATTTAAAAAAGTGCTACTGATGAACTCCCACCTACATCTAATTGACTATGCTGTCTGCAAAAGATGCAGTAAAATGACATTTATTCTGGTGGATATTCACATATATTAAAAATTCCAGTTCTGGAGAAAAAAGATACTAGGTAAGAAAGTATAAAGTATTGTCTATTAAATGGTTTCTTTTCCTAGCAGAAAAAATGTAGTATTGAAATGATTACTCCAGCTTTCTTTGAGATTTTATGCTGTTTTAGTATCAAAATGTTCTCTAATTCCTGTAACATCCAAAAATAAAAGACATGATTTGAAGGTATCAGTAGTTTTAGAAACAAATGTACATAATAGCTTCCTTCCTGCAGAGACATGTGATGGCAAGTATGATTGATTCTATTATCGTTCTTTTCATTTTCTTCTTTATCTCAAGGGTTGCATATTTTGGCATGTTACTCTATGTCCTGCATCAGCTTCTGTAGGTGATATTTACCTCTACTCTGCAAAGTCAAGTTGGGTCATGTGATTTACTTCAGCTTACAATAATGAACCAGAAGTAGTCAAAGGCTATTTGTAGAGAAATATTTCTATCTCCTTGTCTGGGACTATTAGCAGGCTTCTATTCCCTTAGCTATAAAAATAGCATATTTCCAAAGGGAGGCTTCTTTCAACTTATGTACTGGAAGAATATAGAATGTGAAATTGAGGCAAAACTCAAATACAGCAACATATGTATAATACAGCAAGAATTAAGCTAATATTAGAATATAATATTAAGATGTTAGTTTCTTACCATTCTTGTATACCTTTAAGATAGTTGACTATAGCACACCAGAATTTAACAATTACTAAACAATAACTAATCAAAAAGATAACACTTCCTGCTTGATGCTATTATATTTTTATTTTATAAATAATCATTCTCCATGTGATCACTTGTGGGGTTATCTTTTTCTATAAATGTGTTTAATCACTCTAGACTACTGTATCTAATATCCACAATCATTATCCAGAGCTTGTGATTGAGATTAGGAAGAAAAAAAATCTAAATTTCTCCTTCTCTTTACCTCTTTTCCATTTTCTAGTGTGAATTCTCATCCTTTCTCCAAATTCTCCTATTAATAAAGGAAGGGTGACATTGTGAATATGAAGCAAAAGGCTTCAAAGCTAGAATTTTATTCTTTTAGAAATAGATGAAGTAAATCAGAGTGGCTCAAGGAAGAATAAAAGCAATATTTTCCCCTTTCTGGTTTCCACAATAAAGACTGAATATGACTCTAAATATCTAAGAAACAATTTACCTTGGCTAATTTTTTTAACAATATATTTTTAAATAAATAATAATTTTAAAAATTAAAAGCATTTTTAAAATAATAGTAAATTGTTGTTTGCTTTTGGGAGGCATGAAATAAGACTGCATTAATATTGTGTGAGTTGAGAGGCTAAATTTTTTCAGAATTTAAACATAATGAAAAATCTATGATTTTAAAATAAAAAGCTTGAAGGCACAATTTTAATGTGACATGCAAACAGAGATATCTTTTTTTTTCCTCTCCACAATGACTCAACTACAATAAGAAGTTCATGTAGATTAAACACAAAAAGTTAGAAAAAGAAAACCAGTATTGGGTGGTGCATTATTTAAAAATAGAAGTCAAATAAATAATAACCATAATTCCAAAATAATAACAATCATGAAAAGAGAAGATTTTAAGAAGAATGTATAAAAAGTGATAGTGTCAGAACTGCTTTTGGAGCTGCTCTCTGAGATTTAGGGTTTCTAGTACATGACAATGTTTTAACCAGAATTAACTGCTTTCAGGAATTAAATTTTTTTAGTTATATTTCATAGAAGAAATATGTTGTTCAAATTTAATGAAAGGATAACAGTTTATAGCAGAAAGTATGCTACATACTCATTGTGGTACACAGCAAAATAACTTCCTAAAATGTCTATCATCACCAAATATCTAATCCCTCAAATGTAGATTTTGTAATATATATATATATATATATATATATATATATATAATATATATATGTATGTATGTATGTGTGTATATAGATAGATAGATACACACACACATAAACAAGTTTGTAAAATAATCACCTTTCATTACCCAAGGAGCGCAAATTTGAATAATTATCTGATGGGGAAAGTATACACAAATGGGTACTTAAAAGTCGCAGCTGTAGCTCAAAAGAGACATGATTAGGTAAGAACCATCAGAAAGATATAAAGATGCGTCATTAGAACATAAAGGAAAAGACAACAATCCAGATTCTAAAGTTTCTGGAAAGCGGAACAGGAAGTGAATGCTGTTTCCACTAGAATCATCTGAAAATTATTTTAGCTCTGTCGGTGGCTCGATTTTAATCTAGTGAGGCTTCTTGTAGATTTCTATCCTTTAGAACTGTAAAATGATAAATACGGATTATTCAAGCCAATTAACTTGTAGAAAATTTTTACAGCAGATTTGGCTTAGTAAACTAAGTCAACTGCAGCCTTTTCCTGATGCAAGTACAGGGGCAACACATATCCTAATTTCTGAAAATAAGAAAAAGTTGCCACTGGCTTTGTATACATGTATGATGTATATACTACTAAGGGCCTTGCATTAATGAAGTCTCAAAATTCTAAATAATATCTAAGTACCAAAATTATGTAGAAGGCTATGTTAAGAATATGGAAATGAAATCTGTCTCCTAATATTATAAAGATAATTTATGTCATTTTGAATTATAGTTTCTAAAGTAATAAAAAAAAATGAGGTAAAACAGAAACAGAAACTCAATTTTCTATCCTTCCTAACTTTCCAACACAAATTAGAGAATCCAGTAAAAATACAGGAATCCCAGGATGGTATAGGAAGTTCTAAGATCACTAGATGGTGAAAAACAAGGTAACAAAAATGGGTCCCCTGGAAAATGGGAAACAAAATCTATACCTACAGATTGTGATATAGCTAGAAAATAGTTTCCACCATGTTAAGTCTTTGATATTTTAACTTTGTTTACACAGCAACTTTCCTCTCTCAGGAAATGACTATTAACACTCAAGGGTTTGCAGCTTATAACCCAGCAACAAATAATGCTTCTAAATGTAAACAATCATGATACTAAGAGTAACCAAGGCTATTTCCGTTCTTATAGCTGGTAAATATGAATGATCTTGGGGAATACTCAGTTTTGAACTTTTTCATACCTTTCCTCTTCTCCACTAGTCAAGTTATCTAAAATATTAATAAAGGATTTTTATATTTTTTATTGTTCACACTAACACAAATACACTTTTCCTTTTGCAATCCTGACTCTGAAAGAGTTAGACCCTCACAATTATTTTATAGACAAATGTTGTCTGCTTTGGCTTAGGTATTTTCCTGCCTTTGGGTGTTGCTCTCTGTTTTTGTGTCAACTACATAGAAAAACAAGATAAATCCATTATGCTTATGTTGTATAACCCAAAGTCAAGCTGTCTTAAAACGAAGTTTTCTGTTCCCTTCTTCACTGCTAATTAAAGTTTAATTATTGCTTTTTATATGATAACAAAAACTTGATACTTTTATGTATATTCTCATTGCAACCTGTGAAAACAGGAGTGTCTGCGGTTTTTAAAAAATGATTTTCAAGTATTTTCCTTGGCTATTTTCATTATTGCCTTTGTTCCACTCTTCTAATCAGGAACATAGGGTTACACAAAAAGATCTTCCTAAGGAATAGGATGTTTGGCAGAGAAAAATAGATGTATAATTAAATATTTTCATCTGTAAAGAAATTGAAAACTCAGAAGAAATTTTGCTATTACTGGTATGGTTAAGATGACTTAAATGTTTTGGTTCTTAAATTAAGTGAAATGCATGTAAAAAGAATCTCATGTTAGAGTCTCTTTGGTTCACACAGACTTGGGTCCTTATTTTGAGGCTTCAGACCGGTGCTTTTGTTTATAACCACTCCTGTTGTACCCCTCTTCCTTTCTGCAGCTATACCTTACTTATCTGGCACTAAGCCAAGGCTTTGAAAGAGACCACCACCCCGCCTTAATCCCTCCCTTTTTTCAGCTACAACTCATTTCACATGCTATCTATGTTTTAGCATTGCCTTCTTATTCTCCACAAGAAAACTCTTATATTCATGTAAACCCACTATAAATAACCTAGGTAGATAAGGGGTAAGGGTTTAGCTCTCATCTGTAGGTTTATTCCCTAATAAATATGTGCTACACGATCTCTTTTATCTTCATGGCTTTTGAGTGTGACAAATGATAGATTTGGTTTGATGTAATCCCATTTATCCAAACTTACTTAGGAAGTTTTGACCTGGGCCAAGGAGCACTCTTATTTAACCTTACTCTTCCTGTAACATTCTCAAGGTATCTGGACTTACATTGAGGTCTTCGATCCATTTGGAATCAATTCTGGTGCAGGGGCATATATAAGAATCTAACTTAAGTTTTCTGTATACAGACAATTCTATCAGCACAATTTTTTGAAGAGGCCGTCTTTCTTCCATCCTGTGTTTGTGACTTATTTATCGAGGATGATGTTGATGTGCCTATAGGAGTGGTGTCATTTCTGGGCCTTCAATTTTGTTGTATTGATGAAATTCTGTGCTTCCTTTGGAAAGAATGAAATTAACCATTCCTGAGGAAATGGAAAGACTGAAAAAAATGATATTAAGTGAAATAAGCCAGATCCTATTAAATATATGCTGAATGGTTTCCTCATTTGTAATAACTGCACTATGTCCATAAATCTACAAGTTAATCCAACAGATGATAAAAGACAAATAATTACGGTTGGACACGATTAAATAACAGCCCTCTCAGCATTCACATGGCAAGAAGAAGGGAAGCTATTCTTAGGAGAGTATCACAATGGCTCAATACCTATGTGCATATGATGAGATAAATGTTGCTTATTGCAATGAACTCTAAGAATCAATCATACATGTGAATTACATATATAAGTATATAATTTTAAAAGGTGTAATAAAACAACTGAGTTCTCTGTAAACTCAAAAGCAACATTCTAAGTTTAGAAGATAATATTGAGGAAAGTTTTCAACACTAAAATGCAAAGTGGAAAATGTTGGAGAGAAAAGATAAGATGAAAAGTAGAATAGCTAACTATTGAAGAATTCATAAACAATTTCCGAAACTATACGAGAGAGCTGGGGTACAGCTCAGTTGTAGAACTAGACTAATAGATACAAAGCCATGGGTTCAATCTCCAAGAAGGCCTAATAATAAGTTAATAAGTAGTAGTAATACAATAGTTATTTGAAATAAATACTTTCATATTAGAGAGGCCTGAATTCTCAAACAGTAAAGAAAATACTTTCAATTCTTGTATCCAATGACATGAAACTACAACAATGAAGAGGAAATAGTTTCCTTTTCTATCCTTTCATTTCCTTCTCTGTTTTCTTCTTTCCTTTTTTCCTTTGGCACTACTGGTTCTTGAAGTTGCTAAGGCTCTAACCACTTTAGATTATTTTTCAAGACAAGGCTCTCTTGAGCAATGATCTCTTACCAATGACTTCCACAAATGTGAGATAACAGGGAAATTACACTATATCTAACTTACTTTGGTTTTGTCATTTCCCATGATTTTTTGGTCAAAACTGGCACTGATATCAGTCTTCTAAATCTCTGCATTCTAATTAGCAAGCTATATTTCATCTCAAGCTTGGATCCAGGCTATTTTTCAATGTAAATATTCAATATTGACTTCTGTTTTCTAGATATCATTAAATTCTTTTGAGGTTAGTATGTATCTTTATGAAGTTATAAGAAGAACACAGAGATATCCCTGGAATAATTTTTCCTGTTTCTTTAAGTATTTATAGTATGACATCACAAGTAGGACATTAATATTTCACTAGTACCTTATGCAGACTTCAGTTATTTTAATTATTTTGTGCACATATTCAGTCCAATATAATTTTATCAACTCTATATGATTAGACCATATTTACAGATACGTTTCTTTACCAAAAATAAGTCTGTCTCATGCTTCCCTTTTATAATGAAACGCACTACTTCTCTTTGTCTCATCCCAAACCAGTTTCATCCTGGCAACCAACGCAATTTTTTTCTCCGACTTGGAGATCATGCAGTAAATACACTTTTAAGATTGCCTTCAAATATATGATAGAATATTCCCAGTTATTGTATGCCTTAATATTGTATTCACTCAAGTTGCCTTTTGGTTCTGTCATTAGAGAATGTAGCACAATTTGTTTCCCATTCACCTGAAGAAAGTCTGAATTGATTTCCATTTCTTTGACTAGAGGAAGTAATGCTGCTATAAACCTCTGTGTTTTGGCCTTTGGGTGAATGTTACATTTTATTTCTATGAGACAAAGCCTGAAGAGCTCAATCCCAGTGCTATACTGTGGGTGCTTGCATATTACGTATTCTAGGTACCTGTCACAATGCTTTTTGAAGTGGCTTTCCCATTTGACATTCCTGCCTGCATCCAGTTTCTCTGTTTCTTGATAGCATTTAGTATGGTCATTATTGTATTATGTGAAGTAATTCTCATACATGTTTTATGATGTCATTTTAGTTTTAATGTGCATTCATTTCATGACTGATGATGATTTTCTTGTGCTTATTTTTCACAAGATGTATTTTGATGGTTTCTAATTGATTTTTTTAACATTAGGTTTTGAGAGTTCTATGTAGAGTCTAGATTTGAGGCATTCTTCAGTTATCGTATTTGCAAATACTTTATCCTTGACTATGAATACCCTACATCATCATCATCATCATCATCATCATCATCGCTATTAGTATCACTACTATTACTTTTGTACATGTATGTACTGTCTTGGAGCTTGAACCCAGGGTCCCTGAGATTTGTTGCATTTGTTAACAATTTACCATTTAAGCCATACCTCACTTCTTATTTTTTGCTGATTAATCAGAGATAAGATTCTCAGGAACTTTATTTTGTGGGCTGCTTTCAAACGGCAATACTCAAATCACAGCCTCCCAAGTAGCTAGGGTGTGATAAATGACCCTCTGCTCCCAAATTCTATTCACTACTTGTATATAAGCTTTCATAGACCAAATTATTTTACATTTTTCTTGAGTTCCAGTATAACAAGTTTTCCTTTCCTATAATTTTAATGCCTAAGTTAAGAATGCTTCATCTCCAAAATTGTCAAGACAACTTTCTTTGCTTTACATTTACAATCTTTTTGTTTTATATGCCATGCTTTAATCCTGCTTGAAGTTAATATTTGAATAAATTAAGTTTGTTTTTTAATCCTCCCCAACACTGTCTAACCTATCACCTCTTATTAAAGAGAATGTCATTCCACAAATATTTGGTTTTACACTCTTATTAAATATTCCTTGATAATAATTATGTGGATCTAATCGGGTGCCTTACAGACCCATTGAACTGTGTAATCTTTCCAATACAAACATAAAAATTATGCACTAACAGCTTTAATATTGGACAGAGAAATACATTCCAGTTTATATTCCTTTGTCAATGATTCAGAGTGCTTTTCAGGTGTTTCTAGAAATTGTCATAAACTTTTAAATATTAATGCCAATGAAAAAATTTAACCTTCCTGAATAAGTTATCAAAAAATTCAAATGCATATTTCTGTAATAATATACAAACATATGGGAAGATCCTATCATACCTAGACATTGCATACATATAGAGATTATGGGAAATATAAACAACAATAAGATATCCCTGCACAACCACTATGTAGAAATTGGAATCCTTATACATTGGTGCTCAGCACTTAAAGTGACTTTGTTTAACAAACAAAGTCAGTTTGTTAAAAATACAGACAACTTTTAAGGTATTAAACATAGAGTTGCCTCTATGATCCAGCATTTTCAATCATAATTTTATATATAAAATATATTTCAACTCATGTCAAATGAGACACATGTACAAGAATATACAAAAATAGCAAAACCTTTTATAATAACATATATTAAAATATTGAAATTCCCATTGAGGACGTTATACAATTATATACATGCATACAAAACAATATTCTCTATCCATGAAAAAAATTTTCATGGACTTACTTACTTGGGAAGCACTAATATTGCATAGGAGAAATGGATAAAATAAATTACATTCTCTAATTATGTGACGTTTTTAACATTGGCATATCTGTAGTGGTAGACTATGAAGTAATGGTTGGTCAAGTGGAGGGAAGGTTGAAATGATGACAGGAAGTGACTACTAATAAATATTTGAGTATTTTGAGAAAGCAGTGACGAAAAACTGTTCTAGAACTGAAGGTGATGTTCATAATCCAACTCTCTGATATTCTATGAATCATTGTACTTTATCAAAGAATTACATGTTGAATTGGCATTAACCTTAGGAAAAATTTTAGGATAGTTGTGGGTGAATCTGAGTGATAATTTAGAATTTAAAAATCACAGAATTCGGGGCTGGGAAGGTGTCTCAGTGTTAGAGTGCTTGCCTTGCATGCATGAGGCCCTGGGTTCGATTCCTCAGCACCACATAAACAGAAAAAGCCGGAAGTGGAGCTATTGCTCAAGGGGTAGAATCCTAGCCTTGAGCTGAAGAGCTGAGGGACAGTGCCCAGGCCCAGAATTTAGGCCCCATGACAGGAAAAAAAAATCACAGAATTCTGTAATCAATAAGTTTATTATGTTGATGAATAAGACTATCAATAAAATATGATCTGTGACATATCCTCTTAGTGACTACATATGACATTGCTAGTCAGTGAATATTCTACAAAATGATGTAAATTGAGGGATGATATAGGATTGAGAGGAATGAGGGATAATGAACCTCAAGGTGAATTGTATTAGACATGAAATGTGGCTTAGTGATAGACTGTTTGCCTTGCATGTGTAAAGCCCTGGGCTTAATTCCTCAGTACTACATAAACAAAACAATATGGAATTGGCACTCTGACAAGTCATAGAGAGCTAGCATGAGGAAAAGAGGCTAAAGAACATTGCCAAGACCCTGAGTTAAAGCTTCAGGACTAGCCAAAAATAAAAATGATGCGTTGTATTATGCCAGGCACTTTTGGCTCAAGCCTGTTTTCCTAGATACTCAGGAGGCTGAGGATTGAGGTTTGAAGCCAGCCCTGGCAGGAAAGTCAGTGAGATTCTTATCTCCAATTAAATCTCAGAAAAATCTAAAAGTTCTGCTGTGCCTCAAGTGATAGAGTTCTAGCGTTCATCCAAAGAAGTTCAGGGACAGCGCCCAGACACAAATTTCAAACCTCAGGAAAGAAAGAAGAAAAAAAAACTCACTAAACACTATACATTAACTGGTTTGTCAAACAGAAATTTCCATACAACTACTTAAAGTTAATTAAAAAATATGATTAGAATAAAATACCAATCATTTTGGGAACGAGACATAGATAGAATTGAAAGATAGAATTGTTTATAGGAGGCAAAGTAAATTTTATATCATACAGTTTGAGTTGAGTTGAAATTTGTTCTTAGGTCTTCTTACATCATTTTTGAAATTGACAATATTGCCAGTTAAGGGTCAATTTCCTTGAGGAACTGATTGTATTCTGCTGTCTTTTCATAAGAAACCATGGAGGTGATTTTTTTTGCCTCTTTTTTTTAATTGTGAAAGTACCTTACATAGAGGTAACAATTACATAGGCAAGGTAATGAGTTCATTTCTTATCAAGCGTTGTTGCCTCCTCCTTTGTTTCCCCTTCTCATCCCTTCCAGTCTCTCCCCACCCCACCCCCCAGCCAAAGTTGTACATTTTGTTTTTCGACATAAAGTCTTGTACATCTCATTGCTGGAATGGGTCCACCTGTATCCCTATTTAAACAATCTTTTTTTTTCCCTCCCCTCCAGAAATTATACCAACATCAAATACAGTGAAAGCACAGCTTTATCGTGGGGCAAGGACATACAAAGCAACAAAGAAATCATCTTATACATATGTTAGAAGCAATCACAAGAAAGAAAAATACATTTGGATATTATCTTGGGGTTCATTTCTCCTAACATCAACTTATCTAAACGTTATTACCTGTCTCAGACATATATTAGTTATTGCAAATAAGGGAAAACCATGGGACCTATGTTTCTTTGGGCCTGGTTTACTTCACTTAATTTAATTTTTTTCCAGTCTTTCCAGTTCCTAACAAATGGGGCAATGTCATTCTTTCTGATGGAGGCATAGAATTCAATTGTGTCTATATACCACATTTTCTTGATCCATTCATTTACTGAGTGATATTTGGGGTTGGTTCCATATCTTAGATATGGAAAATAATGCTGCAATAAACATAGTTGTGCTGATAGCTTTGTTTGTGATCATTTGGGTAAATGCCCAAAAGTGGGACTGCTTGGCCATAGTGGAGCTGTATGTGGATTCTTTTGAGGAACCTCCATACTACTTTCCCAACAATGTAGTAAGTTTCCCTTCTATCCACTTCCCCTCCAGCATCTGTTGTTATTACAATACTTGAATATAGACATTATCAATGTGATGAGGTGGTATCTCAATGGTGTTTTGATTGGCATTTCTTTTACGGCTAGGGAGGTTGAGCATTTCTTCATGTGTTTCTTGGCCATCTTTCTTTCCTCTTCAGAGAAGTTTCACTTTAAGTCTTTAGCTCACTTACGTATTGAGGATTTGTTGTTGGGGGATTTAATTTCTTGAGTTCTAGGTATATTTCAGATATGAGACTTTTGTCCGTTTTATGGCTAGTGAAGATCTTCTCCAAATCTGTGAGCTTTCTATTGATCTTGCTAGCTTTATCCTTTGCCATGCAGAAGCTCTGCAATTTCATGCAATTCCATTTGTCCAAACTTTCTTTGATTTGTTGTGTTTCTGTGTCTCTATTAAGGAAATTTCTGCCTGGGCCAAAGAGACCTAGGGTATCTCCTATTCCATCCTGTACTGTTTTTAGGGTGTCTGCTTTTACTCTGAGTTCTTTGATCCATTTGGAATTGATTCTTGTGCAGAGTGATATATAAAGATCTAGATTTAGTTTTCTACAAGCGATTAACCAATTTAGCCAGCACCCTTTACTGAAGAGTCTGTCTTTCTTCCATTCTATTTTTTTAGCTCCCTTATTGAAGATTATGTGGCTATAGGTCTGTAGGTCATTTATGGGTTTTAAATTCTATTCCATTGGTCCTGACGTCTGTTCTTGTGCCAGAACCAAGTTATTTTGATTACCATGGCTGTGTAGTAGAGTTTGAATTTTCGTATTGATATTCTTCCAGCACTGTTCTTTCTGTTAAGGATCGTTTTTGATATTTGGTTTCTTTTATTGTTCCATATGAATTTTAGGATTGCCTCTTGTATTTCCTTGAAGAATGAGGTCGGAATACTGATATGTATTACACTGAATTTGTAGATAGCCTTGGGAAGTATTGCCATTTTCACGATGTTGATCCTTCCAATACAGGAGCATGGGAGGTTTTGCTGCATCCTAAGTTCTCTTTTGATTTCCTTGTTCAAGTTTTTAATGTTTTCATCATAGAGGTCCTTCACTTCGTGGGTTGTTAATTCCTAGGTATTTTTTTTTGTGGGGTTATTGCGAATGGTGTTGCCTTCCTGAATTCACCCATGTTATTCTCATTGTTGTCATACAGAAAAGCCATTGATTATTGAGGGTTAATTTTATACCTTGCTACCTTGCGAAATTTTGAATCAGCTTCAGTAACTTGGGAGTGGAGTCTGTTGGATTCTTTAAATAGAAAATCATTTCACCTGCAACGAGGGAGAGTTTTATTTCATCTTTCCCTATTTGGATCCCTTTGATGTTTACATGTTGTATTTTTGTTGTGGCTAAGCATTCTAATACTAAATTGAAGAGAAGTGGAGAAAGTAGACATCCTTGTCTCATTCCTGAGTTAAGTGGAAATGGCTTTAGTTTTTCAACATTAATTATAATACTGGCTGTAGTTTTGTCATATACAGCCTTTACTGCATTCAGGAATGTTCCCTGGATTCCTAATTTTCCACTGCATTCAGGAATATTCCATGAATTCCTAATTTTTCCAGAACCTTCATCATAAAGGATTTGTTGGATCTTGTTAAATGATTTTTCTGCATCTATTGAGATAAACATGGGGTTTTAATCCTTGCTCTTTGTTGATACGATGAGTCATATTAATTGATTTGAGTACATTGAATCAGATTTCCATCCCTGAAATGAATATTGTTTGATTGCACTGTATGATTTTTTTGGATCAATGTTGAAATCGATTGGCCAAAATTTTGTTGAGAAGTTTTGCATCAATGTTCATCAAAGAAATGGGTCTATAGTTCTCTTTCTTTGATGAGTCCCTGCCTGGTTATGTGCTGAGGGTTATGATGGCTTCATAGATGAGTTCTGTAGTGAACATACTCTCAATTTCATTGAAGTGTTGGAGGACTATTGGTGTGAGCTCTGCTTTGAAGGTCTTGTAGAATTCTGCTGTAAAACCACCTGGTCCTGAGCTTTTCTTAGATGGGAGGTGTCTTATTCCTTTTTCTATTTCAATGCTTCGTATGAGTCGGTTAAGTTGGTTTAACTAATCTTGGTTTAGTTTGGGCATGTCAATATTTGCTAGGAAAAGGTCCATTTCTGCCAAGTTCTCAAACTTATTAGCACAATGGTTTGAGAAGTATTCCCTTATAATGTTCTGAATCTTGGTTGTTTCTGTGGAGATGTTTCCATTCTCATCTCTGAGTTTATTTACTTGTGTGTGTTCTCTTCTTTTTCTGATAAGATTTGCTAAAGGCCTGTCCATTTTGTTAATATTTTCGAAGAACGAACTCTTTCTTTTGTTGATTCTTTCTATTATTTTTCAAAACTCTAATTCATTTAATTCTGATGTAATTTTAATTCTTTCCGTGTACTGGATTGATGTTTATGTTTTTGCTCTGTTTCAAGGAGGTTCAGATATCTCATTAAATTGTTGGTTTCAGATCTCTCCAATTTGTTGGTGTAGGAACTCAGAGCTATAATCTTGCCTCTAAGTACTGTCTTTGCTTTTTCCCTGAGGAGCTGGTAATTGTCTGTTCATTTTTGTTGAATATCATGAATATTTGAATTTCCTTTCTAATTTCTTCCATGACCCACTGGTGTTTCAACAGTGTGTTGTTTAGCCTTCATGTGTTACAGGACTTTCTTTTGGCTTTTGGTGTTGAGTTCTAATTTTATTCCATTGTGGTCTGAGAGAATCAAAGGTAAAACTACAATTTTTCTGAATTTGGACAACTTTGCTTTGTGACCTAAAATGTGGTCTATTTTGGAAAATGTCCCATGTGCTTCTTAGGAAAACGCATATTCTGATGGTGCTGGCTGAAATATTTGGTAGATGTCTGTTAAATCTAATTGATCTATGCAGTTGTTTAGATCTGCAGTTTCTCTATTGAGTTTTTGCTGAGTTGATCTATCTAGTGGGCATTGTGGTATGTTAAAATCCCCAACAATTAAAGTTTTTGGATCTATGTGAGCTTAGAGGGAAAGTAGTGTTTCTTGGATAAATCTGAGTGCTGTGTTGTTTCGTGAATAGATGTTTGATATGTAAAATCCTCCTGAAGAGAGATCTCTTAATTAGTATGTAGCGACCTGCTTTATCTCTTCTCACTAATTTTAATTTGAAGTCTATTTTATCTGATATTAGGATTGCATCTCCAGCCTGTTTATGGGGGCCGTTTGCTTGGTAGATTTTGTTCCAGCCTTTCACATTGAAAATGTGTTTGTTTTTATGAGCAAGATGTGACTCCTGAAAGCAGCAGATAGAACGATCTTGCTTTTTTTTCTAAGTTATATTGTCTATGACACTCGATTGGAGAGTTAAGTCCATTAATGTTGAGATTTAGGACTGAGAGGTATTTGGGAGTTCTTCCCATGTTATCCGTCTTTTGGGGGGCCGTGGCAATTGGTTCTTCCTGTAGTTCTTGGATTCTCAGTTTGGGTGCTGTTTCTTGGCCTTAATTTTGGTCTTGTTGGTTTTCTATTTGTAGGACATCATTAGGTATCTTTCCTATGGCTGGTTTGGTGGAGAAATATTGTTTGTTTTTCTTTGCTATGGAAGGTTTTTATTTGACCTTTGGGTATGAAGGAGTTTTTAGCTGGGAACAGTATTTTTGGTTGATAATTATTTGTCTTTAGGGCATGGCATACATCATTCCAGGCACTTGCTTTAATTGTATCTGCTGAGAAATCTGAGGTGATTCTAATTAGTTTCCCTTTATAAGTGATTAATCTTTTATCCTTGACAGCTTTAAGCTTCTTTTCCTTGGTCTGAATTGATACTATGCAGATTATAATGTGACAGTGCGATGTCCTGTTCTAGTCTGGTCTGTTTGGGGTTCTAAAAGCTCCTGGTATCTGAATTGGCTTATCTTTTTGCATGTTTGGGAAGTTCTCCGCTAGGATCCTGAAACAAATTTCCTAGACCATTAACTTCTGTTTCTAAGTGCTGCTATATACACATTTTCCTGAGATTAGGCCTTCTGACGGTGTCTTCCAAATGTTGAATAGATATATCATATTTCTTGGATTTGTCTTAGGTAATTGTATGTTCTTTCTCTATAATACCTAGGCTGTCTTCAATACCTGAGATTCCATCTAGTGCATGGTCTAACCTACTGTCAAGACTTTCTTCTTTGTGTTTTATTTCTTTTCCTTCTAATTGGTCGGCTTTGATGGCTTCAAATTTTTTGTTGGAGCTTTGTTTTAGCTCTTGGATTAACTTCTTTACTTCCTTAATTTGGTGTTCAGTGCTTATTCTCAAATCACTTAGTTGATTGGTGATGGTTTCCTTGGACTCTCATTCCTTCTGGTAGTCTCCATTCATCATTCCTTTTGTGGTCTCCTAGAATTCTTTCAGCTGTCTGTTTATGGATTCCATGAATGTCTGTATTGATCTTTGTCTAGTCTCATCCTACTCTCACAATTCCTGTATTACTCTTTGATTAGGTTCCTCATGTTCATGCAATTCCTGTAGTTTTCTTTGACTGTTCTCAGCCTGCTCACGCAATTCCTGTGTATCTCTTTGTCTGTTCTCAGGCTGCTCATGTAATTCATGTCTTTCTCTTTGACTGTTCTCAGGCTGCACACACAATTTCTGTATTTCTCTTTGACTGTCCTCAACCTGCTCATGCAATTCCTGTATCAATCTTTGAGTAGCTTCATCATGCTCACCAGATTCCAGTATTAATCCTTGGTTTGCCTGTCTCTCCCTATCACACTCACACTGAGTCCTTTGCAGGTTTTCAATCTTTTCATTCACCATGTTCACCAGTAGTGTTTGTAGAGATTTTTGGGAACTCTCCTCGGGATTATTTATTAACTATTCTGTCAACTGATTATCATGAGTGGGAGTTCAGGTACCTGGACTTACCATTTTTCTTGTGTTTTTCCGACCTGTTCTGCCCATTTGGTATGAAAGTAACACCAATTTTGTGCTAGCACACCATTTTAAGGCAAGCATCAACCAAAGTCCTGTAGTAGCAGAGTCAAAAGGCTGCACATACACTCTAGTTATTATTAGGTTTAAGGAGAAATGTGAGGAAAATAGGATTAGAGGGATGTGGACAGGTAAAAGGAGAGTGAATTTAACCAAGTCCTAATCTCATAGAGGGAAATGGATTGGACAGAATGATAGGACAGAGATTAAGAAAAAAATAACAAGAAAAAAATGAAAAAAATTTAAATTAAAAAACTGAAACACTTAACAAGTATGTATATTTAAATATGATATTGAGAGAAGAAAAGGATAGGATGTGAAGAAGGCAGGGATAGAAAGGAGACATGAAAAACTAAAAAAATATTAATTCTCAAAATTAGTTTCCATAAAATTATATAGGTATAAATAGGTAATATTGCTATTAAAGAATTTAAGACAAAGAGGTTGTGAATTAAGTAATAAATTTCTGGATTAAGTGTGTACACAATGGTGGATAAAGTCTAATTAACAAAGATGGTTAAATATCTGGGGATTATCAGAACAGTAATTAAGTTTTGCAAAAAAGAAAGAGAAAAAAAGAAAAGAATTAAAAAAGGACCAAAAAGTCAGGAGAGTTAACAAATACAGCACACCCACATACACACCTAAAATTAAAATTATGAGAGGAAAAGGATTAATAGAAAATAATTTATAAAAAAATTGAAAATGTTAAAAAATATTCTTTGATTTTTTTCGGGGGTGTGTAGATTGGGAAGATCCTGTATCTCCCCTGTGCTATAACCAGTCTTTTGTAGTCTCTGGTCGGCTTGTGGTGTTTGGTTTTCCTGTGGCTTGATTGGTTTTTTAATTCAGTTTGTGTGAGCAGGCAGAAAAATTCTCTGCAATGCCCAGGATTTTGTGAACCACCTCCCAGGCTAGGTCAGTGGATGGGAGATCTGCTTTGAGAATCACAAAAGAGGGAGATGGCTGTTTCCTCTAGTTTGGAGATGCTGTGATGAGGTTAGGTTCTGGGAGAGGGTTGAGGCTTTTCAGCAAACAGTAGCTTTTAACTGAGGAGCTAGCTCCTGAGATACTCACAGAGCCCATCCTGGAGCCATTCTCACGGTTTATGTTTACTGAATTTCAATTGATTGTCTAGGCTGCCTTAGGGATGGGCAGACCCTGGTTCTGTTTACCTAGTGAAGAAAGTCACTCCTCCAGGGCCGGGCTTCCATGCTTAGGCTAGTTGACTTTCCCTTGGGTGGAGGTGAGCCTGGCAGGTCAGGTCAGGTTCCTGTGACCTCCTAAATGATTCTTGTTTTTTTCCAATACCTGAGTTGGAGATAGCTGTTCAAATAGACCTTTGTCAGTATCAAAGATGGAGATCTCTGATGGTGGTGGCGGGGAGGGGATGCCTTTCTTCCTGTGCTCCCTGGGAAGGAGTGACGATGTCAGGGTTCTACTACCACCAGAGTCTTGGTTCCTGGACCGTCTCAGGTCTGTGATCTTCAGGATGAAGATATCTGCTCCTTGTAATTTCTTATTGGTGTTGAGTAGAATCTGCTCGCCCACTGTTTCTGGCTCCTTTGTCCCATAACTCTGTGATGTAGGTATGGTGGCTATAATCACTGGCTCTACCGACGCAGCTGCCACAACCGTGGCTACTAACACATGCTTAGATCTGTCTCCTTGCCTGGATTTTCCCTTTCTGGCGAAACTCTCTGTAATGTGATGGCATACTTGGTGTGATTCTGTAGTCTAGGACTGTTTACTTGAACACTAAACTTGCTTTCTATGCCAGAGCTTGTTTAGCCTCCAGCTTCTCCTCTGCCATCTTCCTCTGAACACAATTTTTGCATCTTATTGAAGTATATCTGATATTTTAAAGTACATTTGTGCAGATATAATATTAATTTAACCAATCATTATATTAGGACAATGTTGATCAGATTTATTTCCAGTAAATCTTATCCCTCACAAGAAATGAGAGCATGTTGTGTCAGTCTCCTATTAATATGACAAAATACTTTATAAAATTAACTTAAAAGGAGGAAAGATTAATATTAGCTTCTGATTTTACACATTTCAATTTACATTTCTTATCCTCATTGTTTTGGGTTGGTGGTGGTACAATACCTGATATCTGGAACATGTGATGGAGTATGTGTATTTATGGAAGCCATGAAGTAAAGAAGAAGAGGTATAGGATTGGAACAGGGAGAAAGAGTAGGAGGGGAAGAGAGAAAGAGAAGGGAAAGTAGAAGGAGACGGAGAAGTAAAAGAAGGAAGAGGAAGAAATGACTTTGATCTTAACATCCTCTTTGATAACAAGTTCTTAGTGACCTAATCACTACGACTATGCCCACTTGAAAGGGTTCATCTCTTTATGGCAACATAGTGAAATCTAGTTATTAATCCCAATCCTTTATGATTTCAGATTTAATTTCTAGAGTGGGGAAAATAGATCTTTCTGTACAATTGCAATAACATCTGTTCCTAAATATTAGAGATGCTATTTGGCATAGAGGTGGTTTGGTTATACCATTGCTGGAGAGATGAATGAAATATTTTGAGTGCAAATACATTTTATTTAACAGATAAGGAAGCATCAAGAGGTTTCATTTTGTGAGCTTCCAAAATGACTATTTCATATAACTCATAATGATTTGAATTTTTCATAATTTGATGGCATTTCCATTCAAGTATTTGTCATCTATAGTGAGGTTCTTTCTTTCAAGTTGAAGGAAAAATAAATACTATCATGATCTTTTGATTATTCTATAGAGAGTAGGTATAATATGAATTTCTTACCATTCAAAAATAAGTTATTCAACTCTATAGTAATAATTGGATAAGTGATGGAATATCTTGCTTTAGTTATCTTATACTGAAATTGATTCAATTTCTAAAAATCACTGTTGACATAAAATACATAAAATTCAGTGTTTCTCTGAAATGACTTGGTATTCAAACCTCAGAAATACGTGACCAGTAACTAAGATTTTTATATACTCAAAAAATGTATGGGGCTGGAAAGGTGGCTCAGTAGTAGAGCGCTTGACTTGCATGCATAAGGCCCTGGATTCGATTCCTCAGCACCACATAAGCAAAAATAAAAAAGCTGGAAGTGGCACTGGGGCTCAAATGGTAGAGCACTAGCCTTGAGCTGAAGAGCTGAGGAACAGTGCCCAGACCCAGCATTCAGGCCCCACAACCAGACGCCCCCCCAAAGAAAATGTATGAACCTACATTTTTATGTCAAAAAAACTTTAGGTTTAAAAGAAGAGAAAACCATGTGACCACAGTAGATAATATTTACTTTAAGGAAAAATTGCCTGAAAGAGCATTCAGCCTGACAGAGCCTATTGCTTTTAGCTTACATGAGAAATTTGATTAACAATCCCTTTTTTGCTTTTGAATAATAGATTATTTCAATTTGTCCGAAGATTCTGTCATTTAAACCTTTGAGTGTATATTTTTTCATAAAAATGAAAACTATTTTTCACATTGCAGGTTCAAGTTTAATAACTAAATAAATACCTAAGTATTAATTTGTTAAATTGAGCCTCTAGAATTCAAATAATATGAAATTTATTTTATTCTTAGATATATTAATCCTGTGCTAAATATGAGTGTCTCAAGCTTGTAATCCTCACTACTCAGTAAGCGGGGGTGCAAAGCCAGACTTGGCAAGAAAGTTTGTGAGACATATCTCAATTAAACACACACACCACAAGACACACACACACACACACACACACACCACACCACACACAAAGCCAGAAGTGGAATTGTGGCTCAAACGATAGAGCAACATACTTGAGGGAAAAAAAACAAACAAACAACAACGAAAGGATAGGTCTTGAATTAAAATCACAAGAACAACATACACACACACACATATACAATATTAAGTCTAAATGCTTATTTTGGTTTGAAGAAATAAACAATATTATGTAAAGTAATATTTGTTACATATCTTGCAACGTTTGTGAAGTTTTTAGTACAATTTGTCTTAAGATACAACATAGGTTATTAAAATTAATATTAATTTAGTTAATATTTATAACTACTCATAACACCTTGGAGTACAACATTGGAATTTTTTCCATAGCCATAATAGATATTCTGAGTAAAAGAAAGAGAGGAAGTTTGGAAGAAAAAAGAAAGAAACAAAGAAAGATAGAAAGGAAGGTGAGAAAGAGAGAGAGAGAGGAAGGGATGGAGAGAAGGAAGGAGGAAGGAAAGAAGATAGGAAGGAAGGAAGGAAGGAAGGAAGGAAGGAAGGAAGGAAGGAAGGAAGGAAGCAAGGAAGGAAGGAAGGGAGGAAGGGAGGGAGGGAGGGAGGGAGGGAGGGACAAACAATTTAATTTATAAAATATATTTAGCCCAACAAAAACTTCATGTAATGAATCCTTTAGTAAAGTCAAGTTTGCAATTTTCACTTCTTTGCATGTTCTCCATGCACGAATGAAAGCAACAAATGAAGGATCATAAACAACCTGGTGAATATGTTTGCATCTGTAGTAATATGTATGCAAATCTTTTTCTCATTTTCTATATATCATCAAATAAATGTTTGCAAACAATTTACACTTAGGTATAAATATTCTAAAAATTGATTAAACCAAAGGATGTCAATATATTATATAATGTGAATACAAGGATTTATACTGCTATTAATATTACAGTCTTAATATTATATTAATTATAAAAATTTTATTATGTATTTTATCAGAGAATTTAGCATGCTCTGATTTGGTGTCTGTGTGAGTCCTAATAGCAGGAAGTAATTAAAATCAAAGGAGATCTGTATTTGTTGGCTCAAATGAATATTTCTGAAAGCAATGATCTCATCGGAGATTGTTCAAATACATCAAAAGGTCCTTAAAAAGGCTGTGACACATTTACATGATTACCTATGATGTGATTCAAGAGCCACTAAACAATCATATTTCACTTTGCTATCACTATAATTATTCCCATTGTAAGAAGAATCATTCACATAAGTCACATGATATAAATTTGTCCTTAAGTTATTATCTTCTATGAAATAATATCCAAATGATACTCTACACTGAGTTAAAGCAAAAGTTGCAAAGTGTATTGGACTATGTAACTCCTTCCAAATACACATGTTGAAATTCTATTCTCTCTTCTGGGGATATTAGAATCAACTTTTCAGAGATGACACTAAAATAATGATCATGATGAAAGAAGCCCAATATAATTATTCTGCCATGTGAACGTCCAGAAATTAGATTATAATGAACCAGAAAGTGGACTCCCATAAGATAAGGAATTGTTTGAATAACCATTTTTATAATTAATATTCAAGCTTCTAGCATATGGGTAATATACTCCTGTTATTTTTAAGCCACTTACTTTGAAGTATTCTCTTATAAAAGCCCAATGGCTGACAAAAGGCAAAGTAATTTTTAGTTAATATCACAAATTCTGATAAAAAAGATTCATAAAATTTTATTATTTGAATTTTATTCTCCAAGTCTACAGAGTAAAAATATTTTTAAATGGGAATTGAATTGAGATTCAACTCTATTCAACTGTCATAATTAATTTTTGAATATTTTTATAATCTTTAAGTAGTTGTACATTCACTGAAACAGTTTATGGATACAGTGCATGTTGATTACTGTCACCTCTTTCAACATTCTCATCCACACCTCCCAATCAACCCCAATCCTTATGTATCTCAATATTATGTTATGGAATTACTTGCCATTTAACAAAGCAATTTATGGGTACAATGCACCTGGAATTGTGTTACCACTTCAACATCTTCACTCCCATTTCACACTACCCTTTCCTTTGTATATTTCAATTCTGGGAAGTTTACAATGGATTCTGGCCTGTATTCTATCCTTTTAAACTTCAATTTCCTACCCCTCCAATAATTCCCCCCACTGTCCTCTCTTGCAGTTCATATTTACTAGTAATTATTTTGTTGAGCTGTGACTTAGTCTTTTAAGAGAATTATAGAATTTTCACTCTCCATGGACTCTGACACTTCAGATAATTCATTTGTACCTCCTTGCATACCATCCAATGTGTTTACTTTTACATTTATAGGCACCTTCTATCTACCACAAATGAGGAAAATCATGTAAGCTAAGTTTCTCTGAGTGGGCTTTATTTCACTTATATTATTTCTTTGTTTCATTTTGCTTAAAGATGGTGCAATATTATTCTTTCTGATAGATGAACAGAATTCCATTATGCATGCATATATAGGTGTGTATATATGTGTACATATGTATGTATATACATACATATGTACACATATATACACACATATACACTTGTAAATTGGGATCAATGACATTAGATATATATATTAATATATATTATGTATGTATACATATATAATTCTTGATCTCTTTTTACAATGAGTGACACCTGGGCTGCTCCCTTATGTTGGCTAGAGAAAATAATGCAATAATGTCCATGATTTTGCTGGTAGCTTCAGTTTGGCCTTGTTTCTACTCCATTGTATAAATGCCCGTAAGTGGAATTGCTGGATCATAGTAGCTCTCTATTCAGTTCTCTGAGCAATTTTCATAGTGTTTTCCAAAGGGGTAAAACAAGATTACATTCCCAACAACAGGGTAATAGAGTTTCCTTTGGGCCACATCTATCAATAACTGTGATTGTTCGTTTTTTCATAATGACATTGTAACAGGGGTGAGATGGATCACAGTGTTGTTTGGATTTGCATTTCTTTTATGGAGAGAGATGTGTCTATTTGTCATTCTTATTTCTTTTTCTAAGAAGTTATCTTTAAACATTTATCCCATATATTAATTGGGTTCTTGTTTATTTGAGGGTTTGTTTTTGTTGGGTTTAACTTTTTGATCTCTAAATATGGGTTAATTATGAAACCAATTGTCTGATGCTTAGCTAGTAAAAATCTTCTTCCATTCTGTTCTCTTTCTATATATCCTGCTAACTTTTTCCTTTGCCAGGAAGAAAATCTTCAGTATGATGCAATTCTATTCACACAGAAAGAATGATATTATACCATTCATAAGGAAATGGAAAGACTTGGACCAAACTTATATTAAGTGAAGAAAGACAGACTCAAAGAAATATAAGTTGTCTGATTTCCTTCATTTGTTGTATTAGAATGTGCCTCTAATTAGAATTAAAAACACTTGGATGGTAAAAGAGAAAATATTACACTTGCCCATGATAAATTATGAGATTCTAAACATTTATACAGTGATGTAAAAGGAGGATACCCTTTGGAGAAGATCACCAAGGCTAAATAGCTATATGAATGTCATCATATAAAATAATATTCATTAAAATAATCATTAGTATTCATTAAAATAATTGCTTTTTCCTTCTGTGTTCTGATGCTGTATTTTTTATATTTCTGCACCTTTTGTCTCATATGTAAATTTGGAAAGCGCAAGGGAGAAAACAGAAATGGTGAGACACAAGGTTAACAAAATACAGCAGAGCTACTCAATAGACACTACATTGTAAATGAACTATACAACTTACGGGGGAGGGAGGTTGAAAGAGAAAAACTGGGAGGATATGAGAGAAGAGGTGACACTTTTCAAAAAGAAATGTGCTCATTATTTGACTTATGTAATGGTAACCCTTCTGTACATGATCTTTAAAAAATAAAAAATGGACCTCATAAACAGGTAAGAATAGCTATACTATTAGATAAAATATGCTTTAAATTAAAAGTGGTATGAAAGTAAAAAAGAGACAAAGAATGATATTAAATATTCATAAAGAAAACTCTCCATCAGTGGTATATAACAATTTTAATTATCAATACCATGAATCCTAGAGCTCCCAAATTCATCAGACAAATACTACATACCCTAAAAACATGCATACATCCAAATACATTGTTCGTTGCTTGAACACATCATTCTTACCTCGGGACAGGCCACCCAGGTAAAAGCTTAGCAAAAAACTTCAGAGTTAAATAACTGCATTGACAAGCTATACCTAAAAGATATCTACAGAGTATTTCACCTAACAGCTTCACAATACATATTACTCTCAGCAGCCCATGGAATATTCTCCAAAATAGATCATATCTTAGATCACAAGAAAAATCTGTGAAAATTCAAAAATAAGAATGAAATTACTCTTTGTATCATGTCAGACCACGATGGGACCAAATTAGATCTTGGCATAAAGAGGCATCACAGAAAATTCTGAACCTCACAGACTGAATAACACATTGCTAAATCATTAGTGAGTCACTGAAGAGATATGGAGGGAAGTTGCAATGTTTATGGAATTCAGTGGAAGTGAACATACAAAATACTACCACCTCTGGGACACAACAACACAGGCAGTACTCAGAGGAAAATTTATGTCTTTGAGTATGTATATCAACAAATTAGAACAATCTTGAATCAGCACTAAGGTTGTGGCACTAGGTCCTTGAAAAACAGAAACAAGCCAAATCAAAAAGTGGTAAACAGAAATAATACAAATTAGATTAAAGAAATAAATGAATTAGAGTCTTAAAAAAACGTAAATCATAATTGACATTTATCTACTAGTAGCTCACATATTTGCCCAATGAATGTCAACCTAGGTATTTTCAGAGATAGACTCTACCAGCTAAAACCAGTGAACAAAACAACTTCTAGGATTCTAAGAAACTTTTTAAAATAAATTTACTCTGTTGTTCTTATTAAGGTGATTTATAGATGGATTACAATTACATAAGTCAGGTAAAGAGTACATTTCCTTTTGTGAAATATCTTCAGTTCCCTCACTTGTTCCCAGTCCCACCCTCCTGTCACCACCCATGTGTTAAATAGTTCACTTTCCTCAATGTTCAATGAACTCCATTGCTACAATTTTTCGCTCTTTTCCCTAAAGCTCTGTGCCCACCCCTCAACTTCCTGAAGATATACAATGAATATACAAGGCATAAGGTAAAGAATACAGAATCATCACAAAGTATAAACAACAAACACAAAACAAAAAAAGTGTTTTCTGTGTATCTCATAGTTTGTTTGCATATGTATATCTTGTTCTATAAATATAATTGTTTTTTATCATAAAATTAATTCAGGGATTAAGGTGTGATAACATAATTTTGCTTTCTATTTAATAATGCTATTTATTTTAATATGAAAGTTGTAAGTAACACAATTCAAGTCCTAGTGAAATTTAAACGCTTAGATTTAAAGTTAAATTTTCAAAATGCCTAATATTTCCATTTTGGCAACCAAAATGAAAAACAGGTATGTTTTATCCTCAAAAATATCATTATATCATATGTAAAAAAGTAAACTATATGTAATATTAATTCAGTGGAAATAAGGTATCAAATACTTATGCAATGCATCAATACCATAGATTATGAAATTTATTGATAAAATTAATAAAACTTGTTTTAAGTAGATTAAGACATGAAACAAGTGATAATTTTCATTTCTAGGTGAAGTTGATATAGAAATTAGAGTTCTGTGTGCTTGATACGTTTCGATTTACACACATGATTGGCTCATCTCTATGTTATTTGAAGATAACTGAGAACAGGAGTAGAATAAAAAAAACACGCAAATGCTTAGCTGTATTTTGTGACTAAATATCTCTTTATTTTATTTGAAAAATCTGGTGAATTTATTTAAGTCACATCAACAATAATGAGAACAGCCCCTAGCTCCTTAAAAGACAGTAAGAAAAACAGGAAACAACAGAAAAAAATGAACCTCATTTTGCATGTGGTGTTTGTATATTTTGTTGCTTTGTAATTGTGGATTATGTGACTATACCATGAATTTGGGCTCAATTCAGAAGGGCTATTGGAAGAAAATTTCAAAATGTACAGCAGCAAACACAGCTGTGCAGTTGTTTGTAGGTTTCACTACAGTCGCAGCTGGACATCAACTGTACAAAGGAAATAATTCTATTGTTTTGCAGGCAAGAATGTGATGAAAAGCATACTTTTATCTTCTTAGATGAAATAAGAAGACCACACTTTAAAAGCTGACTAAACGATCAGCCTTTTGGATAACAGTACCATTTTTGGGGGGTCCGGTCATGGGACCCGAGCTCTGCGCTTGAGCGCTGTCCCTCAGCTCTTCAGCTCAAGGCTAGTGCTCTACCACTTGAGCCACAGGGCCACTTTCGGCTTTTATTCTTTTGGCTTATGTGGTGCTGAGGAATCAAACCCAGGGCCTCATGCATGCAAGGCAAGCACTCTACAATTGAGACACCTTCCCAGACCCAACAGTGCCATTTTTAAGGCATTCTAGATAATTCAAATCCTGCATCCCTCCACAACACTAATGCCATTCACAAATCATTGCTGAAGGGAATTTCCAGTTTTATCTGATATTTCAAATTGCTTAGGAATAACAGAAACAATAATTCAAGTTGTTGAGAAAATTTACTTTAGAATAAGCAAACAAATCAGATTTAATTCCATTAAGGAATAATAATGGCAAGTCCTTTGTAATTTAGTATTAGACATTAGGGTAAAATGGCAGAAACAGACTCTGCAAGAAGGAAACAGGAATCTTTGTTAAGATATATTAAAAATTATCTACAGACAGGTAAGTTTACCTATATTTTCTATTATATGATAACTTATTTTTGTCTGCTAATCAGAGAGTCAAAAATATTTTTAATTATGATATGAAAAATGCATCATCATGAATAAATGAAATCAGAGGTGTAGATGGCTCAAGAGCTGGTTGGTTCTGTGAAATGTTCTCATTATTTTGAATTATCTGGTTGGTTCTGTGAAATGTTCTCATTGTTTTGGTTCTGTGAAATGTTCTCATTATTTTGAATTATCTGGTGTTTTTGTATTGTGGAATTATGAATATATTTTATGTCTGGGCAGGAAGATTATTAGATCATTGTCTGATACACAATGTCAGGAACCTAACCTGAGTGAAAGTGGTAAGTGTGTGTGTGTGTGTGTGTGTGTCTACCAGTCTGTATTTAGAAGGAAGTGTCTTATTTCTCTCAGGGTATATACTTAATTCTATTAGTTTTACTACTTTAATGACAGTTGATAAAGGTAATTAACATTTTGAGAATATGTTTATATTCTTTTGATTGCTTGAACAAACCAAAAATTTATGTTTGGGATATGAGTTTTGTGGAAGGTCAGCTGAAAATATAAACATTTGGTATATTGAGAAAGATATCAATGACGATCATTTCAGTATAGAACAATTTTAGACAAGTTGAATTATGGAAACATACAAGTAATGTGATTATTTATTGCTTACAGTTTTACATTTTAGTTTCGTCAAGCCAAAATACCATTTAGTTCTACTGCATAGGAAGGAAAACCCTAAAAATTATAGTTTGTGCCCTATTTCATATTGGGAAGCTTTGTTTGTATCAATATGTTTATTTATTTTATTTCTGCTTTCCTATTCACAATTCTGTTTCTCATAGTAGTTTTCTAAGGACTTTTTCTTTCTCCCAATTTGGGGCTTGAATGTAACTCATGCTCAGTTTGCTAGCAGTAGTCAGTCTTCCATTTGAACCATGCCCCAGTCCAGAAATTTTTGTAGTTATTTGGAAATAGAACCTCATGAACTTTCCTACTAGACAGAAAACCATTATCCCCCAATTCTCATCCTTCTTAATCACTATCATTATAGAGATGAGTCATGGACCCCAACAGTCAATGACTTTTCATGTCTTATAGAATACACATGTTTGGTAGTAATTGTAATAATAAACTACCACAGCTTGAGTGCATTAACACTATAAATACATTTCCTCTGAGTTGGTGGAACTAAAACTCCAAGATCAGATCTTGTTTCTTCTGAGTCCTCTTTCCTTGGCATATTCAAGTCCTTCTGCTTCTCTTGGAGGAGACTTCAACTTAAATGCTACCATTGAGATTCTGTTTCTATATACAGTCACTTTCTAAGACAGTAGGTTTTTGATCTTTAGTATGATTTCAGTGGGACAATATCCAACGCATAACATATTACTTAATGGATGAAAGAAAATCTCTAATAGGAAATCATTTTTTGTGGCATGGAAGATATGGTTATATTTTTTAATAGCAAAAAAGTAAAGGCTTTATTAGAACTTGTTAAACGAGTATGAAATCTTGACCTTAGACATGCCAAATTCTTACCCTGGCACACACTTAAATTTCTAGAGGAACTGGAGGATTGAACCCAAAACACTTTACTTGTGAAACAGCATCTCTACTACTACCATATCTGCAGATTATAATTGGATTGCTTATTTTGAGGCAGTATCACTATGCCTGGGCATGCTTGGACTGTGGTCTTCCTAACACAAACATAAAACATTGCACCCAGCAAATGGTTAGAGTATCTGAAACTTCTTTTTGTGTTTGGGCTTGCCTTGAGATGGAATTCTCTAATCTCTGTTTTCCAAGTAGGTAATATTATTGGTTTGAGCAACTTTATCCAGTAAAAGTATACAATTTCAAAATATCTTGATATTGCCTATATTTGTGCTTAACATATATAGCTAACCATAATTTTTTCCCTCTTTTGTTTAGTACTCTGAGTTGAAAACATTGACTTTCTTGACATACATGGCATTGTTTTGGATGGAATCCCATCACAATAAAAAATATCCCCCAAAAGTTTATGTCAAAAATCATGGAAAAGAAGACTTCAGGTTGGAAAAAAAACACTGATCTTGAAGTTATAAATGCAGTATATTTATAGTGTTCGTCAATGCTTTCCTAAGTATGATGAGGAAGGCAGAAATGGGAAAGATGTCAGGTCTCTGTAGAAATTCTGTAGTTGTCCCTTCATGTTTTCTTCCTTCATTAAAGCTTGCTTTATTAAAACGCTCTGGGTGTATATTGGTTGGACTGATTGGTAATTTCTCCAGGAAAAGAAGCTGATTTTAGAAGGCTGATGGTGTGGTAAATAAATGAATGACCAGAATGAACACAAATATTGCTACAGAATGAACTGGCCAGGTTTAATTGCTGAACAGTAAAACAAAGCAAAGTTTCAATTCTGATGATCCACATTGGAACATATATAGATAGATACTTATACATATATATATAAATATACATACACAGACTTACATGAACAATTAAATCTCCAGTAGGGTATAGAGAAAGTTGGTGTGACAAGTATTAAACGATTTCAAACTGGTTGCAGGAAATGTACATTGAAATAGAAATAGTTTAGCATAGATTTTGCATAGGTTTGGTAAAGAATGTAACTTCTTCATTATATACTTTACAAATATCCTCAGTATGTTTTAAGTTTTTTTATTGTGAAAATACTGTACAGAGGGGTTACAATTACATGGTCAAGGAAATGAGTACATTTCTTTTGGGGGGGGGGGGCTGAGGGGGTCCAGTAGTGGGGCCTGAACTCTGGGCCTGTTTGCTGTCCATCAGCTCTTCAGCTCAAGGCTAGCGCTCCACCACTTGAGCCACAGCTCCATTTCTGGCTTTTTTGTTTTTGTTTATGTGGTGCTGAGGATTCGAACCCAGGGCCTTATGCATGCAAGGCAAACGCTTTACCTCTGAGCTACCTTCCAGCCCCATAATGAGTACATTTCTTATCAAGCATTGTTACCTCCTCCTTTGTTTCCCCTTACCACCCCTGTCCATCTTAATCTCCCCAACCTCCCCAAAAACCCCAAACCAAAATTGTTAAGTTCCTTTTTCTACATAACATCTTGTATATCTCATTGATGCACTAGGTCCACTTATATCCCTATTTTAACAATTTGGTTTTTCCCTTCCCCTCCACAAATTATACCAATAGCAAATACAGTGAAAACAGAGGTAATTTTTTTTATTGCAGTAAGAACACCTATATAGTGCTGAAAATTGGAATTATACAAAATAAGCAACATGGCTAGGCACTGGTGGTTCAAGGATGTAATCTGAGCTAGTTAAGAGGCTGAGATCTGAAGATCACAGTTCAAAGCCAATCTGAGTAAAAGTTCATTAGATTCTTCTCTCCAATTAACCACCAGGGCAAATGGAATTCCAGTTCAGATTGTATGTCGAGCACTGACCTAGAACACGAAAACACCATCCAGGCCCTGAGTTTAAGCCATGGGATAAACAGAAACTAGAATATAAAATAAAACATTAAGTTAGATATGTTATAATCGAGCACAATATAATGAACTCTACATTGTTAGAAAGACTAGACTTGTGTTAGCTTTATAACCTATCATAGTTAGTGATATTGTCCATTTATTAAACAAAGTCTTACTCAAATTTACAAGTTTGAAGGTTTCAGTGTATGTTTAGTTGGTTTTATTGCTTTGGAGGGTGTGACAAGACAATATCAAGGTGGAGAGTATGTCAAAGAGAAAAGTTTTTGACTTAGAATGATTAAAAGATGAAAGAAGAAAGTAGATGAGAGTCTATGTTCTCATAGATTTCACACTGAAGAACTTAATCTCCAGAAGAACTATTCAGGTACTCTCCAGAGTCTGGGAAGAAATAGAAAGTCTTTCTGGGGCATTCTAGATTCAAATGGCAACAGCTTCACCAATGATAATGACATGTACAGGGGTGGAAGCAACTAGATATTTCTATAAATTCTAATTAGATCTCAGCAGACTAAATATTTTATGGAATTCCTATTAAAATATTTTCTTGCAGACGGAGTGTGTCTTTATACTACAAATGTGTGTATCTGTGTGTACGTATGTGTGTATGTGTGTGTTTGAAAAAACTAATATAACAATATCATTTTTCTTCACAAACCATGAAAGTCGACCACAATTCCCAATCAAATCCTTTCCAAGGTTCAAACATTAAAGCTGTCCCAAAAGTTTTACCTGCCAACCCTAATACATCCACCCTGTTTAAGGTGGCCATGGTATAGGAAAACTTTTAGTCTTCCAATTACATTGTCACCAAGGAAACAACATACAATATTTCTTTTAAAAATACATAGATTGTAGAACACTTTAGCCAGAAAATTGAAGGAATATACTTTATGGGATTTAATTTAAATATTTAGTCACTTAGATGAATGTCCTATATCCACAACTCAGAGCTCTATTAAACTGCATAATTGCAAAACTCATCTATTACCACCTGTTGAATTTCTTTTTAAAGTGTTTTTTAAATGACAAGGATGAAGAAATTTAAATGGGTTAATATTACCTAGTATTACTTTAATTTTTGATTAATAGTTAAAACAAACTGACAGACTATTAGTCCATCAAGATTTACAGAGTACGTTTTTGGCTTATATTTTCATTTGTTCCTCTTTTTTGGGGTGTGATATAAATTTTTTTTTCAAAAAGTCAATTTGGTCTTAACCATTAGCCACAAAATTTATGTTGTCATAGAATCAGAGGGTTTGTCTGATTAATTTAAGACAATGGTAGGCTCATTTTATGCCAACACAAAATATAAAAACCAATGACATTTTCACTGAACAAACACTCATAAAAATCATGAAATAATAAAGTAAAACTCCATGCCAATTTTTTTTGTCAGTCGTGGGGCTTGAACTCTGGGCCTGGGCACTGTCGCTCAGCTCTTCAGCTCAAGGCTAGCACTGTACCACTTGAGCCACAGTGCCATTTCTGGTTTTTAGGACGTTTATTGGAGATAAGAGTCTCACAGACTTTTCTGTCCATATAGCTTTCAACCACTATCCTCAGATCTCAGAGTCCTGAGTCGATATGATTACAGGCATGAGCCACCAACGCCCAGATCCAAGTCAATTTTAAAAAAGCAAGCTTATTGAAATTTCTGGCTTTTTCCAATAAACAATCTTATTTTTTCAGTATTAATTTATATCTGTGAGTTATTTCTATATGTAACTGGGATTTTTTAATAGATTCAAATATAATTTTTACTATTACTCAGTATCTCACAAAAATCCACTATCATTCACTTTGCACAAAGTCAATTATTGCATACTATCTTACACAGTATTATTACATTCTATATTGCACATAGTGTGAAGTGAAAATAGTTTGGACAATTTCATTTAAATTATTAAGTGCTATTTTAACATTATAAATTCACAACTGTGTTTTTAATCTAAGGAAAAAAAAGATTTTAGTGTTAAAATCTAATATGAATGTGTAGTGTGTCCCAATTAAACCAAATATTCTGAGTTCATACAGACAAAATTATTTTCTTTTCACTACAGACTTTGAAGTAATATCACTGGAAATAGTGAGGCAAAAGGAAGAAGAATTCAACTCACATCCAACAATGTCTCTGTTGTTTTGCTACTCCCCACTAAGACCTGGCCGTTCCCAGTTGTCATAGAAATTCAAGTGTCTCTCGTAGAATTCTATTTGAAAAAGTTCTAAATCACTGGTTTTATTTGTACTTTCTCTTATATGAAACAAAATATAAACACAAAACAATTGAAATAAAATGCACACATATGTTGCAGTCACCACAGCTGGAGAAACAACCAAGAAAGTGGAACTCCTCCAGGAACAAAAACATATTATGTACAGATTTTTAAAGTACACAAACCTCAAATACATGTTAATTTGAATAGAGTTATAAGGATAACTGTCTCTCATAAATAAGGTTGTGTTAATTTGTAATTAAATTCATCTGGTTGAACCTAATATAGCAAATCCCTTTAATGGATCAAATTGTTGAAAACAACTGTAACTGTATATGAAGTAAGATCTGCACATATTTAAAAGAAAAAATGCTAAGGTATTAAATCACAAAAATCATGACATACTTAAAATATTCATAAATGCAATGAATAAGTCCAATGGTATCCATATTGTGAACTAAATACCACTGATTTAACAAGGACAAAATATGCAAGTAATAGAATCTGAGCAGTTTACATGAGTTTACCTAGTTTAAACCTACTCTAAATTACGCTGTTTGTAGAAGACTGAACAAGGGTTATCTAAAGGAAAACATCAGCATATTATATAAATGAAATTAAAAATCTCATGAAAAGAGAATAGTAGCTTCTGGAAAATACAATTTTAATAAATGGTGGTCAAAATATTTCTAGTGCTGACAAAATTGCATACCTTTTTAGTGAGATTGAGAAAAGACTCAAGATACTCGAGCTGATTTGAAAGTTTGGCAAAGTAGCAGGATACAACTATAATGGATCTGGCATAGAATTCATTTACTCTTTGATCTGACAAATGAATATATGAAAGAACATAACTTCACCAACTAAATATCAAGACCTAACTAAACATATAATCAGAAAAGTCATCATGCAAGCCATATGGCAACCTGGATAGAAAAATAAATCAGTCATACTGATTCTGTATTTATTGTAAATGTTGATTTTTTTTACAAATTATTTCCTTTAGCTTGCATTTTTAAAACATTGTGTTAAGTGTATATCATTAACAAATTTTGGATTCCTCCTTCAATTTAGTTCTGAGTATAATGTCTCACTTCATTTCCTAACCCATTAAATGATGTTGATTACAAAACAAATGCTCATAATCACTGTTTATAATACACAGAATCTCATAAACATGACACCAGTAAGCATAGGTTAACATTTTGATATCATGGTCTCATAACTGATGAGGCCTATCTGCATGAGTATACTTGTACCTAGATTCCTCAGCCTAAATTTAGCAATTTTTAAAAAGTGTCACCTTTATCTGTCACCTATCAGAGATTAAACCTTAGTGTAAAGCCTAAGGAAAATGATAAGGTAAGAAATTAGCTTTTCTGCATTCACTGTATTTGATGTCGGTATAATTTGTGGAGGGGAAGGGGAAAAACAAATCGTTTAAATATGGATACAGGTGGACCCGTTGCATAAATGAGATGTACAAGTCATTATATCGAAAATGAACTTTACAACTTTGGTGTAGGGGGGAAGGGGGGAGCGGGGAGGATTGGGCGGGGGGGGGGGGGGCGAGGGGAGGATGGGAAGGGATGGGAAGGGGAAACAAAGGAGGAGGCTACAATGCTTGATAAGAAATGTACTCATTATCTTGCCCATATAATTGTAAACCCTCTGTACAATATTTTCACAAAAAAAATTTAAAAAAGAATTTAGCTTTTCTGGATATAAAGTAAACAAAATGAAGCATGTAGTAAATCACTGGTTTAAAGTCAAACTATTTCTCCAAAACATTCTAAACATTTCCTTACAATGTGTATTATTCTCAAGAAGGGAATGGGTATTGTGAGAAGAGGACTAACCAAGCATTGTCTTCAAATATACATAATTTGGATTTACCTCTTTATTTCACTATAAGCATTTTTGATTTTAAAAAAACTGAATAATTGATTTCCAGATCAGGTATAATATATCTTAGTTGCATACACCAAACTACATTCAGAAAATGGCATATATCAATTTAGTAAGAAAACATTAAATAAATAGCAAAAGTATATACCTACAGAGATAATATTTTGAAGAATACACTGAAAATATTCTAATATAATAATTAGGTTGATAGAAAAATTTCACATTTACAGTCATTAACTAAAATACTTTAATGCTAATTGGACAAGATTGTCTTTCTAAATGAGCAAAATATATTTCTCCTTTTACTTCGTCAAGGAATTAACTGAAAAAAAGATATTAACATATGAATCTATAATAACTGGAACGAATTTTTGTCTTTTTATTAGAAATTTTAATTTAACAAAGTATTTTTAATTGTGTTATACACATATGTCCACTTAGTGTAGCTTGTTAAAATTTATTCCTTTTATTAATTATATTACCCTATTTTTATACTTAAATTTTATTATGTGATCATACTAAGTTATAAAGTATTTGAACATATTTACTCCAAACTATTTCTCTTCATCTTCTCATTCACTATATTCCGAACTGAATAAGTTACATCTTTTTGTGTGTGTGTGTGAAAATACTGTACAAAAGGGTTACAATTACATTGCCAAGATAATGAGTACATATCTTTTTTGGGGGAAGCGTGTCGGGTCTTGGGGCCTGAACTCTGGGCCTGGGTGCTGTCCCTCAGCTATTCAGCTCAAGGCTAGTGCTCTACCACTTGAGCCCCAGCCCCACTTCCAGCTTTTTTTCTTTTTGCTTATGTGGTGCTGAGGAATTGAACCCAGGGCCACATGCATGCAAGGCAAGTGCTCTACCACTGAGCCACCTTCCCAGAACCAATGAGTACAATATTTTAATGTGATATATATATATATATACATATATATTGTTGTGAAAATACTGTACAGAGGGGTTACAATTACATGGGCAAGATATTGAGTACATTTCTTATCAAGCTTTGTAGCCTCCTCCTTTATTTCCCATTCCCATTCCTTCCCATTGTCCCCTTGCCCCCCCCCACAATACTCCCTGCTCCCCCTCCCACCGCATCCTGCAACAAAGTTGTAAAGTTCGTTTTCAACATAATGACTTGTACATCTCACTGTTGCAATGGGTCCACCTGTATCCATATTTAAACGATTTGTTTTTCCCCTTCCCCTCCACAAATTATACCGACATCAAATACAGTGAAAGCAGGGGGTATACTGTGGGAGAGGGACATACATAGCAACAAAAAAATAATCTTATCAATGTGTTAGAAACAACCACATGAAAGAAAAAAAACATTTGAATACATATATTAGGGTTCATTTCCCTAACATCAACTTATCTGAACATTTCTGCTTGACTCAGACATATACTAGATATTGCAAATAAGGGAAACAGTGGGACCTATGTTTCTTTGAGCCTGGCTTACTTCACATAATATAATTTTTCCCAAGCCTTTTCATTTCCTGACAAATGGGGCAATGTTATTCTTTCTGATGGAGGCATAGAATTCCATTGTGTATACTTACCACATTTTCTTGATCCATTCATCTACTGAGGGGCATCTGGGTTGGTTCCATATCTTAGCTATAGTAAATAACGCTGCAATGAACATAGTTGTGCTGATAACTTTAGTGTGGTCTTGTTTGTAAACATTTGGGTAAATGCCCAATAGTGGGATTGCTGGATCATAGGGGAGCTCTATGTGGAGTCTTTTGAGGAACCTCCATATTGCTTTCCAAAGTGGTTGAACAAGTTTTAAACTCCCACCAACAATGCAGTAAGGTTCCCTTCTGTCCATATCCCCTCCAGCATCTGTTGTTATTAGAGTTCTTGAATTTAGCCATTCTAACTGGAGTGAGCTGGTATCCCAATGGTGTTTTGATTTGCATTTCTTTTATGGTTAGGGAGGTTGAGCATTTCTTCATGTGTCTATTGGCGATCCTTCTTTCCTCTTCAGAGAAGTTTCTCCTTAAGTCTCTAGCCCACTTATTTTTTGGGCAGTTGTTTCTTTGAAGATTTGTTGTTGGGGGATTTACTTTTTTGAGTTCCAGGTATCATTTAGATATGAGACCTTTGTCCTTTTTATGACTATTGAAGATCTTCTCCAAATCTGTGGACTTTCTATTGATCTTGCTAGCTATGTCTTTTGCCATGTAGAAGCTCTGTAATTTCATGCAATCCCATTTGTCCAACTTTCTTTGATGCGTTCTGTTTCTGGGTCTCTATTAAGAAACTTTCGGCCTGTGCCAAGGAGACCTATGGTTTCTTCTATTCCATCATGTACCGTTTTCAGAGTGTCTGCTTTGACTCCAAGGTCTTTGATACATTTGGAGTTGATTCCGGTGCAGGGTGGTATATAAGGTTCTAAATTTAGTTTTCTACAAGTAGTTAACCAACTTTGCCTGTGCAATTTACTGAAGAGGCTCTCTTTCTTCCATTCTATTTTTTTAGCTCCCTTTTCAAAGATTAGATGACTATTGGTCTGTAGGTTCATTTCTGGGTTTTCTATTCTATTCCTTTGGTCCTGAGGTCTATTCTTGTGCAGGTACCAAGCTGTTTTGATCACTATGGGTTTGTAGTTGAGTTTGAAATTTGGTATTGATATTTCTCCAGCACTGTTCTTTCTGTTGAGCTTCGTTTTTGCTATTTGGTGTCTTTTATTGTTCCTTATGGATTTTTGGATAGCCACTTCAATTTCTTTGAAGAATGAGGTTGGAATATTGATAGGTATCACATTGAATTTGTAGATAGCCTTGGGAATTATTCCCATTTTCACGATATTGATCTTTCTAATACAGGAGCATGGGAGATTTTGCCACTTTCTAAGTTCTGTTTTGATTTCCTTTTTCAAGTTTTTAAACTTTTCAGCATAGAGGTCCTTCACTTCTTTGGTTAAGTTAATTCCTAGGTACTTTATTATTTGTGGGGTTATTACGAATGCTGTTGCTTTCCTAATTTCCGCCACATTTTTCTTATTGTTGGCATACAGAAAAGCCATGGAGTTTTGAGAGTTAATTTTATATCATTGCCAAAGTTTTGAATCAACTTGAGTCATTTGGGAGTGGATTCTCTGGGATTCTTTAAATACAAGACCATGTCATCTGCAAAGAGGGAGAGTTTTACTTCTTCTTTCCCTAGTTGGATTCCCTGTATGTTTGCTTCTTTTCTTTCACTGTAGCTAGGCATTCTAATCCTAGATTGAAGAGAAGTGGAGAGAGTGGACATTCCTTGTCTTGGTCCTGACTTAAAAGGAAATGGCTTTAGTTTTTCACCATTGAGTATAATGCTGGCTATAGGTTTCTTATATACAACCTTTATTGTATTGAGGAATGTTCCATGGATTCCTAATTTTTCCAGAACCTTCATCATAAAGGGCTGTTGGATCTTGTCAAATGCTTTTTCTGCATCTATTGAGATAACCATGTGGTTCTTATCCTTGCTGTTGTTGATGTGATGAATTATATTATTTGATTTGCGTATATTGAAGCAGTTTTGCATCCCTGAAATGAATCCTTTTTGAATGGATGAATTGTTAAAATCAATTGGCCAAAATTTTGTTGAGAAGTTTCGCATCAATGTTCATCAAAGAAATGGGTCTATAGTTCTTTTTCTTTGATGAGCCCCTGCCTGTTTATTTGATGAGGTTTATTATGGCTTCATAGAATGAATTCGATAGTGAACTTTCTCTTTCAATTTCATTGAAAAGTTGGAGGAATATTGGTATGAGCTCTGCTTTGAAGGGGTTGTTGAATTCTCCTGTCTAACCCTCTGGTCCTGGGTTTTCTTAGATGGGAGGTCTCTTATTGCTGTATTTCAATGCTTGATATGGGCCTGTTAAGATGGTTTAACTCATCTTGGTTTAGTTTTGGCATGTCAATATTTCTGCCAACTTCTCAAACTTATTAGCACATAGTTTTGAGAAGTATTCCCTTATAATGTTTTGAATCTTGGTTGTTTCTGTGGTGATATTTCCATTCGCATCTCTGAGTTTATTTATTTGGGTGTGTTATCTTCTTTTTCTCATAAGATTTGCTAAGGGTCTGTCAATTTTGTTAATTTTTTCAAAGAAGCAACTCTTTGTTTTGTTGATTTTTTTGTATTTTTTTTGTGGATTCTAATACATTTAATTCTGATTTAATTTTAACTATTTCTTTTTGTCTACTGGATGAGGGTTTATCTTGCTGCTCTTTTTAAAGGAGGCTCAGTTGTCTCATTAAATTGTTGGTTTCAGATCTCTGCAATATAATGATGTAAGAACTCAAAGCTATAAACTTTCCCCTGAGTACTGCCTTTGCTGTGTCCCAGAGGAGCTGGTGATTTGTGTGCTCATTTTTGTTGAATATCATGAACATTTGAATTTCCTTTCTAATCTCTTCCATGACCCACTTGTGATTCAGCAGTGTCTTGTTCAGCCTCCATATGTTACCGGACTTTCTTTGGTGGCTTTTGGTGTTGGGTTCTAATTTTACTCCCTTGTGGTCTGAAAGAATTCAAGGTATAACTTCAATGTTTCTGAATTTGGACAAGTTTGCTTTGTGGCCTAAAATGTGGTCTATTTTGGAATATGTTCCATGTGCTGCTGAGAAAAAGTATATTCTGATGCTGCTGGGTGAAATATGCAGTAGGCGTCTGTTAAATCTAATTGATCTAAGCAGTTGTTTAAATCTGCGGTTTCTCTGTTGAGAAGAATAGCTTGGCCCCTACGTAAGGATGACATGCAAATTCGTGAAGCATTCCAAATCTTTACAACAGATGCTGGAGGGGATGTGGCCAGAAGGGAACCTTACTGCATTCTTGGTGGGAGTATAAACTTGTTCAACCACTTGGAAAGCAGTATGGAAGTTCCTCAAAAGATTCCAAATACAGCTCCCCTATGACCCAGAAATCCCACTTTTGGGCATTCACCCAAATGATTAGAAACAAGACCATACTAAAACTACCAGCACAAATATGTTTATTGCAGCATTATTTACCATAGGTAAGATATATAACCAACCCCGATGCCCCTAAGTAGATGAATATATCAAGAAAACGCTGTGTGTGTGTGTGTGTGTGTGTGTGTGTGTGTGTGTGTGTGTGTGTGTGTGTATGGGAATTCTATCGTCCATCAGAATGAATGACATCACCCAATTTGTTATGAAATGGAAAAACTTAGAAAAAATTACATTAACTGACGTAAGCCAAGTCCAAAGAAACATAGGTCCATGGTATCTCTTATTTGCAATAAGTAAATCTATGTCTGTGATAAGCAGAAATGGTCAAAAGCTATATGCATATGACTAGATAAGGTGATGTTAAGCTAAATGAACCTCAAGATAGGAACACAAGTGTTTTTTTTTTTTTTCTTGCTGTTGTTTTCAACGCATCTATAATGTGCGATGTTATTTTTTTGTTTTTTATATGGTCCTCCCACACAGCATAACCCCTGTTTTCACAGTATTTGATGTTGGTGTGCCTGCATCTTGTATATACACTTCTCTAATTTGGGGAGGGAAAGGGAAAAAAACAAAATGCTTAAATAGAGATACAGGTTGACACATTGAAACAATGAGATGCACAAGGCACTATGTTGAAAAACGAACTTTACAATTTAGGCGGGGTTAGGGTGGAGGAGGGGGGGGTGAGGAGTGTACTTGTGGAGGTAGAAGGGAAGGGGTGGTAGGGGAAAAACAAAGGGGAGCTAACTATTCTTGATAGGAAATGTACTCATTACCTTGCTCATGTAACTGTAAACCCTCTATAAAGTATTTTTACAATAAAAAACGTTTAAAAATGTTCTGAGATAGAATAGTTTATTTCTATTATTCTACCCATATAATAACGTTAACAAAGAAATTAATACAAATCACTGACCTGAAGATATTTTGAATAAGTATGTGTGTGTGTATGTGCACACGTGCACAGGAGTGCATGAGCATGCCTGTTTGTTGGCGTGCTCAGTTTGAACTCAGGGCTTCAAGGTCTTGCTAGGCCTTTCTTCTCTAGATTGGTGAGCTAGTATATGAACTACATCTCCATTCCTGGCCTTTTTCTAGTTCATTTACATTTTTAAAAAATAATTTTATGAATTATTTTTTGCTCTGATTGGCTTCCAACACTTATCCACAGATCTCAAGCGCCTCAGTAGATATGACGAGTGGGCAGGATTACAGATGTGACCAACCAGAAAAAGGTTTTAAGAATAATTTTATAAGTAGAAGAAACTTTACTTCACGGAGTACTCTTTTATCATTTCCTACTTTTAAAGCATTTTGGAGTGATTATATGTGAATTTATTTCGTTTTGGGATTCTTACAAGACAGTAAGTGATGGTATTTAAAAGTTTAAGTACTTTTTTAAAAGGATACTAGAACTGTGGGACAGAAGAAATTGGGCTCTTTTTGGATCTTAATTTATAATCTCAGTCTGTGCATGATAACACAATGTCACCAACACAGTCTGTGTTGAAGACAAAATGTGGCAGAAAGCAATTACCATGTGTTGGGTCTTCGTCCTTCTTTGGATGGACGGGGTCCGAGGAAAGGTAAGTGCAAAGTGCGGCCGCTTGCCCCTTCCCCAGCCTCCCTTAGCCCAGGAGACAATCAGATGCAGTGGGGAGTCAAACCAAGCAGGAACTCGTTTATTAATAGGGAGCATACCCTTTTTAAAGCAAAAGACTGCGTGGGAAGGGAGGAAATGGAACCCAGCAATCACGGAAAGGCCATACCTTATCATGCACCTAAGCTTCCATGAGTTGTTTACACACGGAACCTAAACAAATCCGGCTCTGCCCACTCAACTTCCTCTCAGGGCCATCTTAGCTACCTGTGTTCCCCACAGATTTCCCCACATATTCACCCTTTTTGTTTTAATGGCAGATCCACCTCCCAGTTAGTTATCTTTTCCCCCTCCTCTGTAAAGGTTATTTTAACAGGATTACATTTGGCCACGCAAGGGATTGGAGGCAAGTCTGGAAGGAGGTCCCTTGTGCATAAGAGCTCTTCCCAGTTACCTCTCATCCTCACCTAGCACAATAATAAACATTAGCCCCACCACAGTTAGAAATGTCCCAAGCAGTAAAATTTGAAACAAACTGTGCAGACATAGCAAAGCAATCCCAGGCACCTGTGTCTTTCAAGTAAGCAAGTTCCTTGTACATGCCTTCAAGCAAGAACAGGGTTCAAGATGACCTTTAAACTTTACTGTCAGCTCCCAACACCCCGTCTCTGTTTACAGAAGTGAACCCGCCTGTCAGGTTGGGTAGATCACCTTGTCTGCCTTATCCATCATCCGAAACTTCTTCAGAGCAAAGCTGAAGGCCCTGTCTTAGGTTGGTCATACTGGCACCCCCTCTTACCTGTCTCTGGCAGCGGTTCCTCTCGGGGGAAATTTATTCACACTTGGAACTTGATCTTATGTAACTAGCTGGCTCATAAGAGTTTTGCAGTGCACGTATAATGCAAGGAAGGCATAGAAAAACCATCAGCAAAAGCATTTCCAGGCCAACAATGTCATTAGCCCTTTAACGTTAGTAAGGGATGGGATAGCAGTCTTTGCCACTTAAGAGTCCAGAGGTGGGTCTTGTTCTAGAGTAGGTTTTAGATATATTTACAGGACACATAACAAAAGGTGGTTGTACAAGCAATTAGTAAAAGAACAATTAGAGCAGGTAACATTAAAATAGATAACTCCTACAGAAATATGTTTTACACAGTCCATACATAATGACATAGGGTGGTGATCAAAATGAAGGTCAGGCCACCAGGTCGAAGGGACAGTTTTTCTTGTGATGCTATTGATGATTTCTGCATTGCCAGTGCTGATCACTGCCCAGGTCACCCATTGAGGTTGATGTGGATTCCATAGCCATTGCCGGGACTGGGAAGGTCAGGACAGCCATCAGCTAGAGCATCACCATCTGCAATTGTTAAAGAACACAAGAGCTCGTCTGTTCCCCAGCCTCCCTTACCCAGGAGACAATCAGATGCAGCGGGGATTCAAACCAAGCAGGAACTCCTTTATTAACAGGGAGCATCCCCTTTTTAAAGCAAAAGACTGCGTGAGAGGGGAGGAAATGGAACCAACCAATCACTGAAAGGCCATACCTTATCATGCACCTAAGCTTCCATGAGTTGTTTACACACTGAACCTAAACAAATCCTACTCTGCCCACTCAACTTCCTCTCAGGGCCATCTTTGCTACCTGTGTTCCCCACAGATTTCCCAACACCATGGGCAATAATTGTTATGCTACTAGTTATTGGATAATATGAATATTGAATTGAGAGTATAAGAGAATGGAGAGATTTTATCTACCATTTTTGTATTGCTGAAAGGTTTTTGGAAACTTTGACTAATTTCCTTCCTCCTGTGTGTCTTTAGGCGATGCACTTAGTTCCTTTAATTACAATTTTCTCAACACTAAAATGGGAATAACATTAGCATTATAGTAAACGTTTTCTTAAAAACTAGGAGACATAAAACTGGTGAAATAATTAACATAAACTTCTATGAATGAGGTTTCAGCTTAGCCAGCAGGTTTTTTTGATTTTGTTTTGTTTGTGGGGTTTGAACTCTGGGCTTGGGCGCTGTCCCTCAGCTCTTCACTTCAAGGCTAGCACTCTACAACTTGAGCCACAGCATCATTTCCAGTTTTCTAGTGTTTTTTTGGAGATAAGAGTCTCACAGACTTTCATGCCCATGCTGGCTTTAAACCGCAATCCTCAAATTTCAACCTCCTCAGTAGCTAAGATTATAGGTATGAGCCACCAGCGCCGGCTAACAGTTCTTTTGTAATACTAAACAGAATGTGAAATATATTACAAATCATTACATGTAGTGAGAAACCAGAAGTAATATTATCCATTGACTATGCTTTGCATCCAAAGAAGCCAGGTGGATAACTTCTCATGCTGTAAAACAAACTGGTTATCTTATGTCTTGATAGTGTAAAAATATCAAGGACAGAATAATGTAGGAATGTTGTAGACTGAGGGGAAGTCCATATGAAAATGTGCAAAACTGATAAATCCTAAAAGTAACTGAGCAATATATTGTGTTTTACATCGTTTAAGTTAAATTGCAAAGATAGGGAAGACCTAGAAGAATTAATTCTCTTTTTGATATACTATCATAGGTCCTTAGCAGGATGAACTCTTTCCTCATTCTAGTAGAGGCATCATCAGATGAGGGAAACTCTATTTTTTGGTTGCTTCCTTCAATTTATTCTTCAGTTTGAAATCTGAACTACATGAGACCAGGAAAATTAGACACGCAGGCTTTGGAAAGAGCAACCAGCATAAAATAAATAAAATATATATAGTCTTATAAAAGGTCTAACTAAATTGAGTTATATAGTCTCAAGCATAAACACAAAACGATTTAAGCAATATCATTTTATTAAATATTGAAAAATATTAGGAGTTGCTCATTTTGTTTTTCTATTACCTTGAATTAATTATTGATTTTCTATATAGAGATTACTGATGAGATTAACAAGGAACTTGATTAAAAATGGACAAAAGTTCTGAATAGACATGTTTTTCAAATAGTCCTGAAAATCACCAGTGTGTTTAAAAAGTTGTGTTTAATACCACTTCTATGCTACCTTAATGCTTTCTGAACAGAAGTCATTACAGAAATGCAATTCAAAATTAGTATGATACTATTTCATAACTATTATAACTCTTATAAAAAAAATCAAAGGAACTTGGTTGGTGGTAAAGGCTTGTAATTCCAAGCATTTCAGAGGTTGGAATAAGAGGATTTGAGTCTAAGGCCAGTCTGGGGTATTGCACATAGTAAAAATATGTCCTTTTACAAACCTCAAAAGGTAATAATGTTGGTGAGAGTGTGGAGAAAAGGATCTTTTCTACACTCTTTGTCAAAATACAGCGTAGTATTCTCGTTGTAGAAAGTAGTATGCATTTTTCTAAAGAAATACAAAGTTGAAATACCATCTCACCCACCAATAACATGATTATTTCTCTCTGGGTAACTCATAAATATATCTGTAGTTCATTGTTATTCACATTATTCACAACAGGCAAGATATAAATAGAAGGTAAGTGTTCAACTACAGACTAATAAAGCAACTTTGGTGCATGCACAAATATAGTTTTCTGTTTCATCCTTAAAATAGTAAGAGACTTCTCCCATTATCCACAACTTACAATGACCTGAAAGATGTATTCTAAATGAAGAAAAATGTTGTTTTCTGATCTTTATAAAACCACACACCCACACCCACACCCACACCCACACACACACACACACAAAACCTAAAACAACAGAGAAATTTTTCAAAAAGTAAAGCAAACTGCAATTGCTGGGACATTTAAGTCACAATATAGATGATTGTACATATATAGGATGACCAAGTATAGAGTTGTAATGTACAACATGAGAATACAGTGGACAACACTGGACTTACATAGGAATGAAGCTAAATAAATAGGAATTGTTCTTTATTTTAGGTTGCTCTTTTAGTTTTTCTTCCTTCAGTAATGGATCAGATGAACGTAATTCTTTAAATATACCTGTCTGTTTTCAGAAACAATAACAAAAATATAGCAATAATGTATGCTCAACATAAAAAAATGTCAAATTAAAATACATGAGATTATCCTTGATATGAATTAATTATTAAAAATAAGGGAACCCATGGGACCTATTTTTCTTTAAGTCTGGCTTACTTCACTTAATGTGATTTTTCCAAGATCTTCCATTTCCTTACAAATCATGTGGTATCATTATTTCTGATGGAAGCATAGTATTCCATGTGTATGTATGGGTGCATGTGTGTGTTTTACATTTTCATGAGCCATTCATCTACTGAGGGGCAACTGGGTTGATTCCATCTATGTGTGTGTGTGTTATATTTTCTTGAACCATTCATCTACTGAGGGGCAACTGGATTGATTCCATCTTAGCTATGGTAAATAACACAGTGATAAACATAATTGTGCTGGTAGCTTTAGTGTGTCCTTGTTTGTGGTCACTTGAGTAAATGCCCAGAAGTGTGATTACTGGGTAATAGGGCAGCATTATTGTGTACATCAAGGATAATCTTAGTAGATGAACAGAATAGCTCAATTGCTATGTACATATGACCATATAAGGTGATTCCAAGTGAAATGAACTCAAAGACAGGAATTTTACTATAGTATACAAGCAATAAACTACCATACAGATTTTTCAACCTCATGTCAGTCACTGAAAAGGGAAAACAAAATGCAAAATCAATAAACCATAGAGAAAAAATTGAAAATTAAACAATTATGGTGGAGAGATGACTTGGACCAAGAATAACAGATGACACAACTAGGAAACAAATAACAAGCAGGTAGGTTTAAAAGGAATTACCCACAATTCTATTAAATATATTTATATCAAAATTTGTTAGAACTATACTTCAAATCACAGTTTAATAGTATATAATTTTAATAATAGGTTACTTATTACTGAATTCTTAATATTGAATGTTTAATATATAATTTTAGTAGCTATAGAAAAGAAGAAAGTGAAACTAATTTTACTGATATATTTCATGAATTGTAAAATTGAGGAGCATTAGAATTTAAACAAATGATATATCATTATTGTTTCATATCTGTGAATTAATGTATTAAAGCAAAGTGTATTTTACACTTAGCACTCATCTTAACATCAAATAATACATTATTGCACATGATTTTGGTATGAGCTGGCAGGATTCATCACTGTGGTAAAATTTGCACCACACTACATGAGGGTATGACTCATCTCATCAAGCTTAAATTCTAGAAATTTGAGTTCTACATACATGTTAAATTCCTGTCTAGGTGACATCTACAAAATTATATACAACTATATACACGAGGAGTATTTCAGATGATACATAAAAGTCATATTCTTTAATTAAATTTTTCTTATTTTGTACCAAATAAATACTTATAGAGAGACTGAATTTCTGAGTAGATGATAGTGTATGTGTGCCAGATTATACATATTGAGGCTTATTTTATATTCTTGACAGTTGCATTTAATTTTGCATAAAGGGTTAAGTGTATTATATTGGATATATGAAACTAAACTGAATATTTATTCCATTAATCCTTTGAAACTTGTCTAATACCAATACAAATTACCCATGTGTTTGAAGTAATGAAAACAACAAAAGTTATAAGCAAGATAAATCAGTCTGTAGTAGACAAGTATTTTCAACTTTATTTTGATAGTTGGTCCTCTTTTACACTACAGAATATTCTTGGGAAAATGTGTTCCAGGCTGTCCACAACTGCAGAATATTACGGTTTGATCTATCATAAGAGAAGGGGACCCTTCTTTCCAAAATTTTGCTCCCAGGGAAGTGATCTGTTTTATGGAGGTGAGTTGGAAATGAACATTTTTCACAGTCAACCTTGAGAAGCCATCCTGATAGACCATTTTTGTACGTGGTTACAGAGAAGTATTCCTGGATTTCCAAGGATGCCAGATTGCCTCATTTTGAGACAATAAAAACAGGAATATAGTCAGCTGGTTTTGTACTTTAGGAGAAAAACCCATTGACTCTAGGCCAGCGGATCACTGGGGCCCAGAGAAGCTAATATATCAAAGAGTAATCCTAGACCGCTAAAAACAAAACAAACAAAAAACTCCAGTAAGCACTGCTATCACAGCCCACATGAAGTCAGGCAAAAACAGAAGCTGAGAATAATTTAGCTGATAAAAAGATATTTTTGATGAGGCAGACTGAAATGAGACTCCAGAGAGAGGGTCTAAAAGACTGATCAGAGAGATTAAAATTGGTCACACAAAGATTGGAAAATAGTATTCCTTGTAGAACAAATAAATCATAGAAGTCCTGTGCATGTAAGAACAAGACAGCAGACCACATTCCAGAAATGCACATATTCTTAGACATCAGGTTAATGAATTTTCAATGGAAATCTTTGAATTCTTAAATATTTGACGACGTGTGGAAGAAGGCCAATTGCTGAAGAGAAAGAAAATATCATCACTCTGTTAGGAGGTCCAATATCACTTTAGGAAGTAATAAAGCACAGATTTGTAATAAAAAGAGAAAACAATTATTCCAAATGAGGGTTTCATTTTTTTGATGTAAATGTTCTTGATTTAGGTGCTAGCAATTACCATATAATTGATCCAGTCCCTCAAATGTGTTGATATTGACTGCAGTATTCCCACATGAAGGAAAAGAGAAAATTTACAAATGTCTGATGAAATGAGTCAAGGATGAAGTGTTCTAATAGTGATATCTGAAGTTTAGACAGAGGTGAAGAGGTGGATTTTCTTTTATAAAAGTCCCACATTTTTAAACTGGTGCCAGTGGCTCACAGCTGTAATCCTAGCTACTCAGGAAGCTGAGATCTGAGGACTGCTGTTCAAAGCCAGCCTAGGCAGGAAAGTCTCTGAGACTCATCTCCAATTAACCACCAGAAAAACAAAAGTGGAACTGTGGTTCAAGAAGTAGAGCACTCACCTTGAGTTGAAGAGCTCAGAGACAGTGGCCAAGCATAGACTTCAAGCCCCTTGACCAACAACAACAACAAAAAATCTCATTTTCTTGGACTGCCTACAGCTTTGCCTAGCATTCAACAAAGAAGCCAGTTTATCACCCACTACATTCAAGTCCTATCCTAGCTGCTGCAAATAGAATGATTTGGTATCTTATGTCAAAAGGTTCATATTTGGGGAAACAAATACCAGCAGTGTTAACTTTTTTCCAGTCCTTGAACTCTGGGACTCGACCATGAACATTGTTATGCTGGTTGCTTTCATGTGAGCTTGTTTGTTATTTATTGGATTACTGTCCGTGACAGGAATTATGAGGCTATAAGGGAAATCTATGTTTAGTCTTTTGAGGAAAGTCCATACGGCATGCCTGAGTGGTTGAACAAGTTTAATTTCCCTCCAACAGTGTAATTGAGTTCCCCTTTGGCTATATCCACGTCAGCATTCGCTATTGTTAGTTTTCCATTATCGGCCATTCTATCTGGGATGATGTAGAATCTCTCTTGCACTTGTAGATTTGTAGGCACCTTCTAGCTACCATAAATGAATGAATCTATGAAACCTATATTACTCTGAGTGTGCATTCTTTTCTATTTTCTTAGTATAATTTTCCCAAGCCGTATGAGATGTTGTGATGTTAATAAGTGTTGGTCCAATGACAGTTCGGGCTGCCAGTGGTATCTTGAACTGTCTATGATTATGGATGTGGCTGTCTCCAATGTATACTTCTGTTCCTGCTTTTTCCCATGTGGACCTTTTATTTCCACACTGCAGCTGTGCTTTTGAATATGTTGGCCAACACAGTCACTGCAGTCACCTGCCTGGCTGGGTAACTTTTCATAGATTTCTTAAATCGTCTTTTGAATAGTACATCTATATATAATTATAGCTGACTTGATGTGACCCTCTAGAAGTGGAGTACCAGCTAGGACTCTAAATCTCTGTTTCATTAGGGAGAGGTATAGTAATTTTCTGTTGTTATTCTGCCATTGTTTTTCCTCTTCATCAGATTTATTTTCTATGTTGTTGATTTTTTCACATAATTTAGGATTTGTGATGGTTGTATCAGGTTATTTTTGTTTTTTGTTTGTGTTACTTTGCAATAGTGATTTCAGGCTTGTATGAAGAGACAGTAAAAATATGAAATTTATGTTATTACATTGAAAGAAAGATAGCAGACATTTTAACCTATTTGCTACAAGTAAATTAATATTAAACAAAGCTAATTAAAATAATTACTTATTTACTCTTCAGAGGATGAGAATATTATTCTTGGATATCTTGGAGGAAAAGACTGTAGACTCATTACAACTGTTGCCTTACATTGAAATTACTGGCTAAACTTTCTTCTTCAAAAAGGCAAAAGCTCCATTTCTTTCATGTTAGTATTATAAAATCATAATATCTGCAGGTTGAATTGTTTTCCTCTGCTAATTTCAATTCCATTCTTCATCCATTAGGCATCTAGGGTTTTGGATGACCAATTCCTTAAAATACCTATATTGCTTATATTGTGATATAAATCTCAGTAATATTAATATGAATTTTTCTTTGAGTCTCATCTTGAGGTACATGTAGTCTCAAGCAAGAAACCTGATTATTTTACTCTTTTCTGTTTAATCAATAAATCCATCCTCTTTAGAAATATATTCTGATCTTTTAAATTGCTGGAGTAAACATCATGTATTTCTAGTACTTTTAATGAAATAAATACAAAGTTTGGAACAGGAAGAAACCACACATTATCACTTTAAAGGGACTATTTTATATACAAAAATAAAAATGTGCAATGCACATTTTTTACATAGATAATCTAATTGTTAAGTCAATTAGACACAAGAACTACCACATCAAGTCTCACTATACTTAAAGTCACCAAAATATTAGTGTTCATGAATATCACTCATTTTTAGAAAATGACAAGTCACAACAAAGTTTATATTATATTTCAAATTTAAAAAATGAAAATTACACCCAGATTTGCTGTCAATATCCTCTTTCTTGTAAGACATTTATTCAGCAAACAGAGCAACAAAAAAAAGGGTTTGTCACATAAAACAATAGATATAGAAGCAGACTGTCTTTCCTTAAGACGATAAGTACATGAAAATCATGTGATTTATTCAAAGATATTATAAAAATTCATGAGAGGATTTGTGATCGGAAGTGATAGGTAAGTAAGTGTGTTGGAAGATGGCAGAGGAGAAGCTGGAGGATAAACAAGCTCTCGCATAGAAAGCAGTTTTAGTGTTCCAGTGAACAGTCGTAAGCCAGAGAATCACATCAAGTATGCCATCACAGGACAGAGAGTTAGGCCAGAGAGGGAAAATCCAGGCAAGGAGACAGATATGAACACTTGCCAGCAGCCGCGGCTGCAGCAGCGGCAGAGGCGGCCGTAACGGCCATACCTGCAACACAGAGAGTCCGGGACAAATGCACCAAATGCGGTGGGCAAGCGGATACTACTCAACACCAGCAAGAACTGACAAGGTGCAGATATCTTCATCCTGTAGTTTGCAGATCAGAGATGACCCAGGAACCGAGTCTGGTTTGAGTAGCCTGACACCCTCACTCCATCTCAGGGACAGAGGAGGGAAGGTCACCCCTCCCCCCCACTAGGAGGATTTCCATATTTGATCCTGACCAAGGCCTGGCCGAGCAGGTAGCTCCAACTCAGGCTTTGGAAGAAAACAAGAGTCATTTAGCAGGTCACAGGACCCGAACCGGACCTTCCAGGTTCAGCTCCACCCAGGGAAAAGTCACCCAGCCAGGGCTGAGCAAGCTCCGCCAGTCCCAGCAGTGGATATCTTCACTGGGTAAACAGAGCCAGAGGCTGCACCTCCCTACAGCTTCTTTGACAATCAATTGAAATTCAGTAAACATAGACCCTGAGAATGGCTCCAGGCTGAGCTCCAGAAGCTAGCTCCTCAGAGAAAAGCTGCTGTTTGCTGAAAGGCCTCAACTCTACCCAGAACCTAGCCTCATCACAGCATCTCCAAACTAGAGGAAACAACCATCTCCCTCTTTTGTGATACTCAAAGCAGATTTCCATCCCATTGAACTAGCCTGGGATGGGAATCATAAAATCCTGGGTAAAGCAGAGCATTTTTCTGCTTGCTCAAACAAACTGACTTAAGAAACCAGCCAAGCCACAGGAAAATAAAACACGACAAAGAGACCAGAGACTCCAACAAGAGACTGGGTACATACACAAGGGAGATACAGGATCATCCCATCCCCCCAAAAAAATCAAAGCACACTTTTTTTGTACCTTTTATAAAAAAAAAATTTTCTAAAACTTTTTTTAATTTTTAACTTTTTTTTGTTTTCTATTAACTTTGTTTTTCTTCCTCTTATAATTTTTATGTGTGTGTTTTTTCTCTTTTTTAAACTTTTTTTGTTTAGCTCTACTGACCTTTTGATCTTTTTTTCCTTTCCTTCTCATTCTTTTCACTTTTTCTTCTATTTCATTCTTCTTTGCATGACTTAATTGCTGTTCTGCTCATCAGATATACCCATAGTCAATTATTACACCTTAGCCCCAATTGTGTACACACTTAATCCAGAAATTTATTATTCAGCTTAAAACCTCTTAGACTTAAATTCCTTAATAGCAGTACTACCTCTTTATAAATATGTAATATTTTAAGCATTTTTATTTTTAAGTTTTTCACATCTCTTTTCTATCCCTTCCATTTTCTTATTCTATCCATGTTCTTTTGTGAATATTATGTTTTCAAATTTGCATAATTTTTAAGGTTCTATTTTTATTTTTCTAATTTTTCTTGTCTTTTTTTTCTTCCTCTTTCTTCTTTTATCTCTCTCTCCACTTTCATCCTATCCAACCTATTTACCACTTTGAGATTAAGAATTAGTTAATTCTCCCTTTGCCTTTTCACATCCCTCTATTCCTACTTTTACCCACATCTCTCCCTAAACCTAATAATTTCTGTTTGCCAAAATCTTCTTTGCGGTTCATAGCCCATTAATACATAGTTGTTTGATGTTGAATAGCTATATCTGTTGAACTAGATTGTATCTGCAGACTTTTGACTGTGCAACTACAGACTTCGGTTGATGCTTGCCTTAAAATAGTGTTGTAGCCCAAACTGGTGTTACTTTCATCCAAAATGGGCAGGGCAAGGCTAGAAAAACACAAGAAAAATGGCAAGTCCAGGTATCTCAACTCCCACTCATGACAATCAGGGGACAGAACAGATAATGAATAATACATTGGAGAGTTCCCAACAAGCTCTACAAACACTACTGGTAAACGTGGTAAATGAAAAGATTGAAAATCTGCAAAGGACTCTGTATGAGCGTGATAGGGAGAGAGGAGGCCAAACAAAGGTCAATACAGGAATATCATGAGTGTGAGGAAGCTACTCAAAGATTGATACAGGAATGGCATGAACAGGCTGAGAAAATTCAAAGAGAAATATAGGAATGGCGTGAGCAGGCTGATATCAGTCAAAGAGAAAGTCAGGAACGGCATGAGCAGGCTGAGAACATTCAGAGAGAACTACACGAATTGCGTGAACATGAGGAAACTAATCAAAGAGTAATACAGGAATTGAGAGAGCAGGATGAAAATACAGAAAGATCACTAAAGGCATTGATGGAATCCATAAACAGAGAGCTGAAAGAACTGAGGGAGACCACAAAGGGAATGATGAATGGAACCAAACAGATGGAATGCAATGGAAGTGCAAGGAAACCATAACCAAACAACTAAGTGATTTGAGAATAAAAACATTGAGCACCAAATTAAGGAAGTAAAGAAATTCATACAAGATCTAAAACAAAGCTCCAGCAAAGAATTTAAAGCCATCAAAGCCGACCAACTAGAAGGAAAAGAAATAAAAAAAAAAAACAAAGTAGAAACTCTTAATAGTAGGTTAGACCATGCAGAAGATCGAATTTCAGAGACTGAAGAAAGCCTAGATATTATAGAGAAAGAACATACAACCATCCAAGACATATCCAAGAAATATGATAGATCTATTCAACACTTGGAAGACACCATCAGAAGGCCTAATCTGAGGATAATGGGTGTAGAGGAGCACCTAGATACAGAAGTTAATGGTCTAGGACATTTGTTTAATAGGACGCTAGCAAAGAACTTCCCAAAGTGCAAAAAGAAGGCCTATTCAGATTCAAGAAACTTTTACATCTCCAAATAGACCAGACAAGAATAGGACATCCCACTGTCACATTATAATTCACACAGGATCAATTCAGACCAAGGAAAACATCCTTAAAGCGGTCAAGGAGAAAAAAATCAATCACCTATAAAGGGAAACCAATTAGAATCACTTCAGATTTCTCAGCTGAGACAATCAAAGCAAGAAGAGCCTGGAATGATGTATGCTATGCCTTAAAGACAAATAACTATCAACCAAGAATTCTGTACCCAGCTAAACTCTCCTGCATAACTGAAGCTCCACATAAAACCTTCCATAGCAAAGAAATATTGAAACAATATATCTCCACCAAACCAGCCCTACAAAAGATTCTTAAAGATGCCCTACACATAGAACATCAACAAGACCAAAATAAAGGCCAAAAAACTGCACACAAACTGAGAATCCAAGAACCATAGATAAAACCCAGGTGCCACAGCCCTCAAGGTGGATAAAATGGCAGGAACTCCCAAATAACTCTCAGTCCTATTTCTCAACCTTGACGAACTTAACTCTCCAATAAGCAACATAGACTGTCTAGTTGGATGAAAAAGCAAGATCCTTCTATCTGCTGCCCTCAGGAGTCACATCATACCCATAAAAACAAACACATTTTCATTGTGAAAGGTTTGAACAAAATCTGCCAAACAAATGGCCCCCATAAACAGGCAGGAGTTGCAATCCTAATATCAGATTAAATAGACTTCAAATTAAAAGAGAAGAGATAAAGAAGGTCCCTACATACCAATTAAGGGATATCTCCTTCAGGAGGATTTTACAATTCTAAAGATCTATTCACTAAACAAAGGAGCACCCAAGTTTATCCAAGAATCATTACTGTCCCACAAATCCCACATAGATCCAAAGACATTAATTGTTGGGGACTTTAACACTTTCTCCACTAGATAGATGAACTCGGCAAAAACTCAACAGAGAAACCGCAGATCTAAACAACTGCATAAATCAACAAGATTTAACAGACATCTACTGCATATTTCAACCAGCAGCATCAGAATACACGTTTATCTCAGCACTACATGGAACATTTTCCAAAATAGACCACATTTTAAGTCACAAAACAAACTTGTCCAAATTCAGAAACATTGAAGTTATACCTTGCATTCTCTCAGACCACAACGGAGTAAAATTAGAACTCAACACCAAAAGCCACCAAAGAAAGTCCGGTAACACATGGAGGCTGAACAAGACACTCCTGAATCACAATTGGGTCATAGAAGAGATTAGAAAGGAAATTCAAATATTCATGATATTCAACAAAAATGAGCACACAAATCACCAGCTCCTCTGGGACACAGCAAAGGTAGGAATCAGGGGCAAGTTTATAGATCTGAGTTCCTACACCAACAAATTGGAGAGATCTGAAGCCAACAATTTAATGACACATCTGAGCCTCCTTGAAAAGAACAACAAGATAAACCCCAATGCAGTAGATGGAAAGAAATAATTAAAATTAAATGAATTAGAATTAAATGAATTAGAATCCCCCAAAAAACCGAATAAAGAATCAACCAAACAAAGAGTTAGTTCTATGAAAATATTACAAAAATTGACAGACCCTTAGCATATCTTATCAGAAAAAGAAGAGAACTCACCTAAATAAATAAACTCAGAGATGAGAATGGAAATATCACCACAGAAACAAACAAGATTCTGAATATCATAAGGGAATACTTCTCAAAACTTTCCGCTTACAAGTTTGAGAACGTGGCAGAAATGGACCATTTCCTAGCAAATATTGACATGCCAAAACTAAACCAAGATGCGTTAAACCATCTTAACAGGCCCATACCAACCATTGAAATTGAAACAGCAATAAGAAACCTCCCAACTAAGAAAAGCCTAGGACCAGATGGTTTACAGCAGAATTCAACAAGCCCTTCAAAGCAGAGCTCACACCAATACTCCTCCAACTCTTCAATGTAATTGAAAGAGAAAGTTCACTACCGAACTCATTCTATGAAGTCATCATAACCCTTATCCCAAAACCAGGCACGGACTCATCAAAGAAAGAGAACTATAGACATATTCTTTGATGAATATTGATGCAAAACTTCTTAACAAAATTTTGGCCAATCGACTTCAACAATTCATCTAAAAAATCATACAACACGATCAAACAGGATTCATTTCAGGGATGCAAAGCTGGTTCAATACATGCAAATGAATTAATATAATTCATCACATCAACAGGAGCAATGATAAGAATCCCCTGGTTACCTCAATAGATGCAGAAAAAGTATTTGACAAGATACAACAGCCCATTATGATGAAGGTTCTGGAAAAATTAGAAATCCATGGAACATTCCTCAATACAATAAAGGCTGTATATACAAACCTACAGCCAGCATTATACTAAATCGTGAAAAACTAAAGACATTTCCTCTTAACTCAAAAATGAGAAAAGGATGTCCAATCTCTCCACTTTTCTTCAACCAAGTATTAAAATGCCTAGCTACAGCAATAAGACAAGATGCAAACATAAAGGGGATCTAATAGGGAAAGAAGAAGTAAAACCCTCCCTCTTTGCAGATGAAAGTATCTTGTATTTAAAGAATCGCATAGACTCCACTCCCAAATTACTCAAGCTGATTCAAAACTTTGGCAAAGTATCAGGGTATAAAATTAACCCTCAATAATCATTTGTTTTCTATATGCCTAAAATGAGAAACGTGTCGCTGAAATTAGGAAAGCAACTCCATTCTTAATAGCCCCACAAAAAATAAAATACCTCCGAATTCACTTAACCAAAGAAGTGAAGGACCTCTATGATGAAAACCTTAAAAACTTGAAAAAGGAAATCAAAACAGATCTTAGAAAGTGGCAAAAAAATCTCGCACACTCCTGGATTGGAAAGATCAACATCGTGAAAAAGGAAAAACTGCCAAAGGCTATCTACAAATTCCATGAGATAGCTATCAATATTCCAACCTCATTCTTCAAGCAAATAGAAGAGGCAATCCAAAAATTGATATAGAACAATAAAAGACCCCAAAAAGCCAAAACGATTCTTAACAGAAAGAACAGTCTTGGAGGAATATCAATACCAAATTTCAAACTCTTCTCTAATGCCATAGTAATCATAACAGCTTGTTACTGGCAGATTTACCGACCTCAGGATAAATGGATAAAATTGAAAACCCAGAAATGAACCTAAAGACCTGTAGCTATTTAATCTTCCATACGGGAGCTAAAAAACAGAAAGAAAAAAAAAACAGGCTCTTTAGTAAATGGTGCTGACAAAATTGATTAACTACTTGTAGAAAACTAAAGCTAGATCCTTATATATCACCCTGCACCAGAATCAACTCCAAATGGATCAAAGTCCTCAGAGTCAAAGCAGACACTCTGAAAACATTACAGGACAGAATAGGAGAAACCCCAGGTCTCCATGGTACAGGCTGAAATTTTCATAATAGAGACCCAGAAACACAACAAATCAAAGGAAGGTTGGACAAATGGGATTAAATGAAATTGCAGAGCTTCTACATGGCAAAGGACTTAGCTAGCAAGATCAATAGAAAGCACACGGATTGGGTGAAGATCTTCATTAGTCATACAATGGACAAGGGTTTCATATCTAAAATATACCTGGAACTCAAAAAATTAAATCCCCAAACAACAAATCTTCAAAGAAACAACTGCGCAATAAATAAGTGGGCTGAAGTATTAAAGAGAAACTTCTCTGAAAAGGAAAGAAGGATCGCCAATAGACACATGAAGAAATGCTCAACCTCTCTAGCCATAAAAGAAATGCAAATCAAAACAACATTGAGATTATCACCTCACCCCAGTTAAAATGTCTATAATCAAGAACTCTACTAACAACAGATGCCAAAGGGGTTGTGGACAGAAGGGAACCTTACTGCATTGTTTGTGGGAGTGTAAACTTGTTCAACCACTTTGGAAAGTAGTATGGAGGTTTCTCAAAAGACTCCACATCGAGCTCCCCTATTATCCAGCAATTCCACTTTTGGGCATTTACCCAAATGTTCACAAAGAAGACCACACTAAAGCTACAGGCACTACTATTTCTTTGCAGCCTTATTTACCATAGCTACTATATGGAACCAACCCAGATACCCCTCAGTATATGAATGGATCAAGAAAATGTGATATATATACAAAATGGATTTCTATGCCTCCATCAGAAAGAATGACATTGCCCAATTTGTTAGGAAATGGAAAGACTTTGAAAAAATTATATTAAGTGAAGTAAGCCAGGCTCAAAGAAACATAGGTCCCATGGCTTCCCTTATTTTCAATAACTAGTATATGTCTGAGTCAAGCAGAAAAGGTCAAATAAGTTGATGTTAGGGAATTGAACCCTAAGATATGTATTCAAGTGTTTTTATATTTCATGTGATTGTTTCTAACACATTTATAAGATTATTTCTTTGTTGCTTTGTATGTCCCTCCCTCACAGCATAACCCCTCCTTTCACTGTATTTGATGCTGGTATAATTTGTGGATGGTAAGGGAAAAACAAATTGTTTAAATAGGGATACAGGTGGACCCATTGCAATAATGAGACCTACAACTCTTTATGTCGAAAACGAACTTTACAATTTGGTGGGTGGGGGGGGGAGAAAAGTTGCGGGGAGGGGGGGCGGGAGGGATGGGATGGGAAGGGGAACCAAAGGAGAAGGCTAAAAGCTTGATAAGAAATGTACTCATTATCTTTCCCATGTAATCTTAGCCCCTCTGTACAGTTTTTTTTACAATAAAAAAAGAAGTGATAGCTAAGCAAAGTAACTAGAAAACTGTATATGTAAATTGAGATTTCACTATAGGTTGAGAAGTTTACAATAAATGAGCCTATAAAAGATGATTTTTTTTATCTCTAACACACATTCAGTATTGTACATTTTCCGACAAGTATGTTGTTCTCTTATTTCAGTTCCTGATCAGTATTCTAATTTCATGATGTCAATTCCTATTAATATAATATGGCGTGTATTTATTTTTGTTTCTAGATCAAATAAATTTTAGTATTTTGGAATTGTAGTATGAATTCATGTAGTTTGCCTTGAATGTCAAGTTTGAGGAAACTGTATTCAGGGTACTGTTAATTGGCCTGAACCAGCCAGGAACATACTATGAATACTTAGACACACAGTATACTAAACCCAAGGGTCTTGATTTCAGAGTAAAATGCAGGCCCATGCAATATCCTGAAGAAAAGAATAACCAATGGAGCAAACATCAATCAACTATCATTACAAAGGAATTGAACTGATCTCTGATGTGTCTGGGTGACAGCTGTGTGTGTGTGTGTGTGTGTGTGTGTGTGAGAGAGAGAGAGAGAGAGAGAGAGAGAGAGAGAGAGAGAGAGAGAGAAGAGAGAGCAAGAGAGAGAGAGAGAGAGAGAGAGTATCTGTGTGTATATATAGAGAGAGAATTTTAGTGTAACTTCCATATTTACAGCCCATAGAGCATTATTTGTTAGGGAGAAGTTGCTCATACCCGAGCTCTGATACAACTGTCTTCACTTTTTACCGCGAAAAACACTTGCCTAATCTCTACTTAAAAAAAGAAAAAATAACTACATCTTATGTGATTGTTTTAACAATTAATTGGTATAGTGAAGACCAAAGGGAGGAACTGCAGATTAATAAAATCTTTTTCCTCTCTCCTGAATATTACCCAGCAATAGCTATGATTTCAGGAGTCGCCTGCTATGTACTGACAGCTGAATTACTAATATGCTAAATAATATGAAACATATGATCGAGAAGTAGATCAGCCAGCAAGCACAAAGGACTAGTGATTAGACCAAATTTTTTAGCAGGGCTGCCACATCATTTAGGAATGTAATTCCTTCATATGAACTTCAGATTTTGTAGATTTCCGTGTGTGATTAAAAGTTTAGAAAGTACGGTAGAAATGAGAATTCCTGTTCAGCCAATTAGAAAGTGCTCATGATCCCATCCTCACTTTATAAATTTCTATTTCATAAAGACTCTCTTTTACAGTGTTTCATTTCCTTTCTCCCTGTGGGAGAAAGGAAAAAAGATAATTTTGTTTGAATATTATCTTACATAAGTTAGTGTGTACAGGCATGAATGTATGATTACAGAAGTTATTATTAAGTGTAAATAGGAATCATGTCACAAGTAAAAATATAATTAAAATCACATAACAAGACTAGAAGTCACAGCATTTTGTTCATAAAAACATACATTAGATTAGTTGCAGAATTTCTATTTTGAGATAAACTTTATATTAATGTATAAGGCACTTTACCTAAAGGTTGAAACATTTTATTAAAAAATATGTTTCTTAGAGATATTTTTCTGCATTTTTCAAGAAGAAAATTGTCCCAAAGTAATCATTTTTCTTATTATTTTCCTGTTTCCATGTGATTAACTTCCAAATTAGAAATCCATATATATTTGATTTAAGTTAACCAAAAATATTGTTGAGTATAAGGGCCTTCTACTCTCTACATTCTTCACACTAAGATCATCAAATATGGTGATTTTGAAACAATTAGTTTCTGTGTAAGCTATGTTAATAGTATTTACAATGTGAGTGAAATGTTTTTAAAGTAGTATTTATTTCAGTTTAATTGCTCCGAAGAGTCAATGAATGATATAATCAAAGGCTAAAAATGATTAGATTTAAAATTTAGAATTCAGGAAAATTTGACCACACTGTTTACTGGAGCCTTCACAACAACCTCATGAGATAACTTATATTAATGAAGCAAAAATCCCAGCGGTTACACATTTACGAATAGAAAACCATGTCATTCTGAATATGAAGAGCTACATAACAAACATAGAAATTTTAGCTTTTAAATACCTGAATATATTAATACATTTAATTGCAGGGAATGTACTTCTTCTGAAAGGAAATAAAATTGCATTTATTTTGAAAACGAAACCTAAGTATTCATTTGAATAAAAGACAATGTTTAAGAACATCACTCGTTCAAGAAACAAGATGTACAGTTAGTTGTTTTTCATACCAATTATGTTCTCCAAACTTACTAGAAATACTAGATTAGTAAACCTAAATTATTACTTTGTAGGGAAATAGAAATTTAGTTTCTTAAAAGTCATGACTATTTTTTCTCAAACACTTACTAAGTAACTGATTTATATTTTTTATCATGGAATCTTATTTGATATTTTTATTGATTAAGTTAAATAATTGACCAATACCAATATAAATTATGCATGAACAAAGTTTATCTAACACAAGTATTTTATTCACAAGACATATCATTGCTCTCTTAAAGAACTCTAGAAGGCAGTGTGTTATTTACTTATTAATTTTTAGTTATTTTGCTAATGGTTATTAATTGACAAAGTGGCAGTTTCATTATACTCTTTCCAAAATATATTTAAAGCATTTGATTATACTCCCTCTTTCCTTTTCACTACTCCTTCCTCCAAAGATCTTCTATTGTTCACATAAAATGACATCTTTATATTTGCACGTATAATCTAATTTGGAAGATTTAAGGTGAACTGCAACTTAATTCAAATTTGGAAGATTTAAGGTGAACTGCAACTTAATTCAAGATGTACAGTGGATTAACAGGATGAATAAAAACTTCAATATTTTTGTTAACTTTTGAATTGAGCTATCATTTTTATTATGATTAGGGTTAGGATCCCAGGCAGAATTAGAATTAGGTTAGAGAAAAAGAAAATTTAGTTTCAACACAAGATGACCCATTGCAACAATGATACTCATAACACAGTATATTGAAAATGAACTTTACATCGTGAGATGGGAGGAGGGAGGGAGATGGGGAAGGGATAGTGGGAGAACAACAAAGAAGAGGGTAACAATGTTCAACTAGAAATATACTCATTACCTTACACATGTAACTGTAATTCCTCTGTAAGCCTCTTTACAATAAAATAAAAATTTAAAAATAATGGAAAATAAAACCTGAAAGGAAATAGGAAACCAATCTAAAAACTTTAGGTTCAGAATGCAAGTAAAATTTAGACCTACATTCCTAGCAAGAGTTAGGATAAATGTGAACTAGAGACTTGCTATTAAAATTATGTTTCATTTATCTGTAGGTTTAGGATTAGGCAAGGTGTTCCAGTTAGAGCTGGGGTTAGGATCAGAAAAAGATATAAGGTATTGTGTAAAACTGCAACATATTTTAACAAACACATTGATTCTGATGAATTTATCTGAAGCCCAAAGTATAATCAAAACCTATTATCCACAATGTATGAAGTAGCACATATTTATGGTGTAGAATATGTACAATGAATTAAATCCTGAATCAAAAGTCTGTGCTGGGTTTGCTACTTAAAACCAAATCAGAAATAGAGTGTCATTGAAATGAAGTCCAGACTGGAGACCTGTAGCAAGCAGCAGAGCATCTGCTTAGTGTGAGTTTAACCCCCAGGACCATAAAGAAGAAGTAGAAGAAAGTGAAAGTTTAGGAGAAAGAGGAAAGGAAAGGAGGAGGAAGGGGTAAGAGAGGTGGAAGGACATAGCAGGAGGGAGAAGAAGAGGGACCAGGAAGAAAGTACAGGGAAGGAGGGAAGGAAGAGCGAAACAGGACCCTGGGGAAGAGGAGCAGGAGAGGAGACAGGAGGAGGAAGATAAATGCAATATAACAGCAAGAATTGTTGGAAAACATTTTGCATAAGTGATTTGCATGTGCATGACAGGATTACATTCTATTCAGAGAGAGAGAGCTAGCACGGTGACAATATGGGTGATACCTGTTGCTCTGTCATTTTATTCTCTTTCTTCAGTGAGGAGTTCAGAAGAAATCCTGAGTTTGGTGTTTTACAGATACACTTCAGGTTTTCGTTTTCATGAATCTAACATGGGAAAGAACTAAATGCAACTTCCCTTAATTAACAAAACAATAGACACTATATTTATTTGTATTACTGTGCATGAAGAAATCCTGGAGATTTTAGGTTAATTCAGAGGGCCCCATGCAAAAATATAGGACAAGAGGAAAGAAAACTGTTTTTAAAGTATAATAGCTTATCATTGATGAAAAGTTTTAGTGGATATTTTTCATATTTTTGCCAGTTGTTCAGTGCTGCACCAAGGCTCTGCCCTAGAGCCCTTTCCAAGTCACCACTTCAACCCCCATATCTGTAGTCCCTGCGGTTGTGGGTGTGGGTACCACATCCCTTGTGGTGGATGTGCAGTGAGGGGAAGTGTGCATGCTTTCCAGCATTGCCACATGAGCCATGCCCACCCTGCCCACCTCTCTTCCCAGTCTCAGTTGCTCTATTTCACCCAGGAGCTGGCAGCCATTGGGATGGAGTTGAGTCCATTGCTGCCCTCTCCTCCTCCAACTGTGCTGGTACTGGTCTGCAGTGGTCCTGGGTGTGAGTGCCATTCTAGGGAGACTCCGTTCTAGGGTCACTGCCTGGGGTGTGGAGTGGGGTACCCATATTTGTACACTGCACAGCCCACGGGTGAAGGACAGCTGTGCGTGCAGTCCACCCCCTTGTGACCAGGTAGCCCAGCTTTGGTTGACATCAGACTTTAAGGTGGTATGGTGACTAGAGCCATGTGCTGGCCCCTCTGCCAGCAGTCTTGTGACAGGTGTGGCAGCTCAGCATCCTGGAACCCCTTCAGCCTCCCTGCAGACCTCTATATTCTGATCACTGTGGACTCGGATACAAGGCCATCCCTGCATATGCCCATCAGTGCCAGAGGAGCCTGTACTTGCAGTGTACCAGCTGCAGCACTGGGGGCCTGAAGCCCGTTTGGTTTGCTGTGTAGCCTCCTATGTTATCCTTTTGGTCCACATGTGTCCAGTTCTGGGTGCCATTCCGGGGATGCTCTGTTTGGAGGCAAATTTCAAACTTTACTAAAAAGCCATATTGATAAGAACAGCTGTGTACTGGCACAAGAACAGACCTGACGACAATGGAATAGGATTGAAGACTCAGAAATGAACCCACTGGCTTATAGCCCCCTAATCTTTTACAAGGGAGCTAAAAAATGGAATGGAAGAAAGACAGCCTTTTCAGTAAATGGTGTTGGCAAAATTGGTTAAACACCTGTAGAAAACTAAAGTTAGATCCATATATATATATATCACACTGCACGAGAATCACCACCAAATGGATCAATCACCTCAAAATTAAAGCAAAAACAGTGAAAATATTACATGAAGGAATAGGAGAAACTCTAGAGCTCTTTAGCACAGTCTGTAATTTTCTTAATAGAGAACCAGAAACAAAACAATATAAAGAACGGTTGGACAAATGGGATTGCATGAAACATCAGAGCTTCTGAAAGGCAAAGGTCATAACTAGCCAGATCAATAGAAAGACCACGTACTGAGAGAAGATTTTCATGAGTCATAAAAGGGACAAAGTCTTATATCTGAACATAGTTTCCTACCAATCTTTCATTTAAAAATGAAAACAGATTCTCTCTAAAAATGCATATCAGGAAATAAATTTGAGAGGGGAAAAAAAGGCTGTTTTCTCAAAAAATCAAAATGTGCTGGTTTTATATGCATGTTTTATGCGCCCAAAATACAATTAAGTAATTCACTATCTAGGAACAATTTTCCAGAGCTAAGAGTTAAGTGTCTTGGGAGTTAGAGGCAGGGTATTTGTGAGCTTTACCCAAAGGGAGGGCAGAAAGTTAAAATTCATAAATTACTTTGTAGAATCAAAGTAATAATACAAAATGAGAGTCACAATAAACTTCTTTGCTATTCAGGGTCTTTTATTGTTCCGTATGAATTTTTGGATTGCTTCTATTTCATTGAAGAGTGACATTGGGAAATTGGTTGATATTACATTGAGTTTGGATATAGCCTTTGGCAGTATTGCCATTTTCAAGATGTTAATCCTCCCAATACAGGAGAATGTGAAGTTTCCCACTTCCATAGCTCTGCTTTAATTTTCTTTTTCAGGTTTTTAAAATTCCCATCATAGAGGTCCTTAACCTCTTAAGTTAACTTCTAGGTATTTTATTTTTTGTGCGGCTAAGAAAAAGGGGTTGCTTTCCTAATTTCAGCTGCATTCTTATCCTTATTGGAATACAGGAAAGCCATTGATTTCTGAAGGTTAATTTTATACTCTGCTAGTTTGCCAGTTTCTGATCAGCTCAAGTAACTTGGGAATGGAGTCCATGGGTTTCATTAAATACAAGACCATGTCATCTGCAAAGAGGGAGAGTTTTATTTCATTTTTTGCTATTTGGATCACCTTTAAGATTGCATCTTATCTTATTGCCCCAGCTAGCATTCTAATACTAAGTTGAAGAGGAGTGGAGAGAGCAGACAGGGGTCGAGGAGGGAGGAGTTGGAGATTTGGGGAGGGAAAGGAAGGTAGGGGAAAAACGAAGATGGACGAACAATGCTCAATAGGAAATGTACTCATTAACTAGTCATGTAATTATAAGCACTCTGTACAGTATTTTTTACAATAAAAATATATAAAAAATCTCTGCCTGATGTAGATTTCCACTGCTGCCCTGCGCATTGCATTTTCTGCCTTTTCTGGCTGTGGTTAGGTCCACCTGCACAGTGGATCAGTAGTCTTCAAGGCATCTTGGTCCTGAAGTGGGACATGAATTATCCAGTGGTGGTTGGAACCAGGCCAAGGACAGGACAAAACCACTTCCAGGGCATAGCTTCTTCATTCCCCATGCAACTAGGATTTCTAGAAAAATTTCTCTGAATTTGACTCCAGAAAATAATAACTGAAACAAAAGGCAAGGTCACCAACACTTCTCTCCTTCCCCAATTCCTTCCTTTCTCCCTCCTTGGGAAAGTAGAAAATAATTTTTCAGGTTTTGGCAAACACACAAATTGCCCACGACCTCCCCTGATAAACTAGGATTCAAGTCACTAAGTCATGTAAACAGATAGTGCTGCACTCATTATTCTGGACAATATTTTCAGGTTATTTGATGTTTTAATTTTGTTTTTGTTGTTGTTGTTTGTAGGGGATCCTGAATTCTGGGTCTGGGCACTGTGCCTGAACTCAAGGCTCAAGGCTAGCGCACTACCACTTGAGCCACAGCGCCACTTCCAGGTGTTCTGCTTATATGGTGCTGAGGAATTGAACCCAGGACTTCATGCATGCAAGACAAGCACTCTACCACGGAGTCTCCTTCCTACCCCTAATGCTTTAATTCTTTAAAATTTCTTTTTGTCAGTCGTGGGGCTCAAAATCAGGACCTGTGTATTAACATATCCCTGAGTTCTTCAGCTCAAGGAGACCCCTCTACCAATTGAGCCACAGTGCCACTTCCTGTTTGGAGATAAGTGTCTTACAGACTTTCCTGCCAGGGTTTGCTTTGAAACGAGAATTTTTAAATTACATTTCTTCTAGGTGTTTATTGGTACATTAAAGTTTTTCTGGAATTTAAAGTTTTCTGTAAACCTTTGTCTTCAAGTAATCCAATAGCATTAAACATTACATTTTGAAGCTATCCTGTAGCCCATCCCTTTTGAATTTATTATGTTACCATGAAATTCTTATCCTTGGGCTGGGAAGGTGGCTCAGTGGTAGAGTGCTTGCCTTGAATGCCTGAGGCCCTGGGTTCGATTCCCCAGCAGCACATAAGCAAAAAGACAAAAGCCGGAAGTGGCACTATGGCTCAAGTGGTGGAGCGATAGCCTTGAGCTGAAGAGCTGAGGGGCAGCACCCAGGCCCAGAGTTCAGGCCTCATGACTGGACCTCCCCCCCCAAAAAATAAGAAATTCTTATTCTTTGTATAAACAACCCATTAAAGTCCAAATTGGAAATATGCTAATTTCAGCAGCCTTGAGTTTCCGTCCTCTTTTTTTTCCCCCTCCAGTATCTCTTCTTCTTTTGGAAAAAGTGTCATGGAATGTCCATCCATTCTAAAGGAAGCATATTACATTAATTTAATAGAAAAGGAATCAAGCCTGCCTGCATCTCAAGGCAACTTTGAGTATAATGTTAATTCACATCAGTGAATTTTCAAAGCCATTTTGATAATTTTTGTTAAACCACTTATTAAAGAAGTTCCAAAAAGCAAGAATCAAAAATCATGTTCTGCTTTCTAAGAAGGTTTAAAAAGCTTGTAATTCAACAAAGCACATTCTATTCTTCCAAGATTTCATCGTGAAGAATTTCTTCTATCATAGCCCTTACCACTGACCCCATCCCTTCAATCTTGTAGCTTTATTGTAGTTTATTTTTAACTTGTAGCTTTTCTTGTTCCAGCTTTTATTTTTGTACTAGTTGCAGTAATCTCCTTGTAGTATTTGACAATTAAATTACATTTGTTGTTAGAGAGCTCAATTCATATTGCCAAAGGCAGACTCATGATCATATCATAGAGAATAAAATATTGAATATCATTAATGTGATCATATGCAACTATTCCATAAATTAATATAAGTACCACATAAAAGTGCATCTTCATAAAATTCTAAAACTGCAAAGTAGTTACATATCTATGTCATAAAATATTTCAGATCAATAGTGGAAGAGACTAAGCTAAACCTTTTATATCTTCCTTATATTCTTTGTAAAATTTTCTTTTTTCATTAACTTTCACCTTAGGGCCTGCTATTCCTAGCAACAAGTTATAAGTTGATATCCTTAGATTTTAGTCACCCCTGAGTAACCTCTTTGTTTTTCACCACAAGTTCGTCCCTCATGTTAAATACCTGAGGAATAATTTGTCCATTGTGCCTGCAAGAGGAATACCCAAGTCGACTGTCTGTGCCCACTCTTGCCTTACTTTGTTTGGGAATGGGGTATCAGAGACAGGGGTGTCAGGGATCAGGTGGCTGGAACCATGTTGCTAAGAATTATGGGTAGGAGGGAAGAGTAGCAGAGACTAGGATACCAGGGAAAGGGTAATTGTGACTGTAATTGCAGAGTTGCAGTGGCAGGAAATTAGGTAGCAGCAACAGCTTTGCAGGGGTTGTGGTAGCTACTACAGGCATCCAAAACAGTTTAGCAGGGACAAGGAAGCATATATAAACTGAAAGATAAAAATTGTGAAGATTTGTAGGACACAATCAGGGTAACAAGGTCATGGGTGTGCAAACTTGGTACCCAGTACTAGGGTAGAAGCAATTAGCATGGTGGACTGATGAAGTGCAGAGCTCTGAGTTTGCCTCTCCAGTTTTGGCTGTTAGATCTTTAGGGAACTACCTCGAGCAGCTCATGATCAGCTTGTTGTGTTCAGGCACGTACCATCTATAAATGTCTACTCCAAGTACATTGCATTCTTTGACATCAGCTATAGGATCTTTGCCCTAAGCATCCTGAGAGACCACACTCCACAATGCTGCAGAACTGGCTCCACATAGTGAGCTGCAATCACCTCATACAACTCTCGCTGCTCCTCTCCAGTGTCAATTATCATGGTAACAAGGGATCTGAGATGTGCTCAGCAGCAGTGGGAAGGTACAAATTCTTACCTTGGGAGCTCCCTAGAAATGGGCAAGATCACTTGCTGGTCTTCCAACCTCTCTCTGTGGCTCTGGATAGTCAGACTCTTGTAATTCAGATGGGTTACTTTGATGTCCAGTTGGCCTCATACTTACTCTGTCTTCTCTCTCTACGTGCTCATCAGCTTCAGCTGCCTCTCCTTTTCCCTCCAGTAGCTTGTTTCATCTCCACATCCTTTGAATTGTGCTTCATATCAACCTGTGGCTTTCACACAAAACCCTTTCACTTTCTCATCTACATCTCTAGGTGTGAATCGGGCACAACAAGCTCATGTAAGTTCTGTATCTGTTTATCAAGATTTGAGTTGGAATCCAAGGTGGTACTAGCTAACTGAGAACATGAGAAGCATCTTAAATACCATTATTCTCAGCCCAGTATTTCCAGTAAATTACTTAATCTTTTTGACTCCCAGCTTCTTCCTGTGTGGAAAGTGAAAAGAATTACTTTGTGGGCCTTAGAATCCGGTGGGAGTTATGACTGGGTGCAGGAAGTATAAGTGTTCAGGATGTGTGGACAGAGTCTGACACTTTCATAAAACTACTGATGTTTATATTGAAATGAATTCCAGGAATTGGATACAAGATGGATTTTTCTGTTCTTTATCCACTTATGGGCATCGAGGGAGCTACAGAAATTCAAGGAAAACAAGGAAACAAATGCAGCAGTTGTACTCTGTAGATAATATTTTCACAATGAGCTATACCTCTTGTGGACAGAGACTGGAGGGAAAATCAGAGAGAGCAAAGGAAGTGATGAGATTTTGAAACCAGAAATGAACTCATTATCGACTTATAAAATGGTGATCTGTATGTACACTACCTTACCAATAACAATTTTAAAAATCTGGGTTGATGATCCTCTCCTCAAGTTTTTGTAGGGGCCCTTAAGACTCAGGCCCAACTATGGAATTTTTGAAGGTCACATTATATGATAATTAATGTAGAGCCAGAATCTCTTAAGAAATGTTATAAAAAGTATTTCATCCTCAGTACATGTTTCTCTTTGAGTGGCGATTCTATATGTTGTCAGAGCTAATTTTTTACTTTTTGTTTTTAGTACTTGTAAGGTGTTTACATTCTTCTTAAAGCTTTGCGACAAAGGTCTGCTATATCTTGGCACCCTGCGCCTAACTAAAATGGTAATCAACTTATGAAATTAATGTACTTCAGTATGAGTTTTATTTATTGATTTAGTTTGTCGGATGTGGTGAACTCTGGGCCTGATTGCCATCCCTCAGCTATTCAGCTCATACATAACCATACACACATGCTTCAGAATTGTGTGCCCTTGTTTAGATTTCATAGGGAGCACAATATATCCAGGTTCTGGCTCATTCTTGTAATCTTAGCTACTCAGAAGGGTGGGATATGAGGATCACAGTTTGATGCCAACCCAAGCTAATAAATCCTCAAGATTCTTATATTCAATTAAGTAGCAATGAACCGAAGTGGAGATGTGGTTCGAGTGGCACAGTGACAGCATTGATTAAAATAATCTAAGCAAGAGCTCCAGACCCTCAGTTCAAGCCTGAGTACTGGCCCACTAGCACTCAAAAAGCCAAAAAAAAAAAACCCCAAAACACCAAATCAATTATATGTCAAAATATTTTGTAACTTTTGTAGCAAAATCCAATGATGCAACATAGTTTCTGGTTTGTTGAAGATTTGGTGGGGAAACCCCAAATTCAACATGTGTTTAAGTGATGTAATAAACAAGCAACCAAATAAAATTTTCCAGTAAAGAACCTTCCTTAGTATTCACTGGGACCCCTGTCAAAGGGATTATTTTCTATGATTGTTGAAAACCAGTGTTTTTTTTTTTTCAGTAAGGGAAATAGTATAAACCTTTACTATAAGTTTAAGAGTCATTGGAAGCGCCAAGTGAAGTGAATGTACAACAAAAAGCACATAATATTATAATTTTCTATGCCTCTTTTGAGACACTACAAACCTGTAATAGTGTGGCCTCTCAGAAAGAGAAGGGGGATGCTCAGCATCTCTGGTCATAAAAGAAATGCAAATCAAAACAAAAACCACATTTAGATTCCACTCACCCCAGTTAGAATGGCCATTATCAAGAGAGCAAATAATAACAGATGTGGGGTGGATGTGGCTAAATGGAAACACTACTAAAGTGATGGTAGGGAATGTAATCTGGTTCAACCACTCTGGAAGTCAGTATGGAGGTTCCTCAAAAGACTAAACATAGAACTCCCTTAAGATCTGAAGTAGGGCCTGAGAGGAGACTTGAGCTGGTACAGTTTCTTTCATGGCTTTGCCTTTGTTTTAGGGATTTTAGAAGAAGAAAAACCTTTAATCAAGGATTACTAGAACTTGGTTCCAACTACCTCAGTTCCTGGAATGGAAAGAATTCCCCTATGTCCCCCTCCCCTTAACAACCTAACTCACCTTGATTGTTCTGTTACAGACTGACCAATAAAACAGATTGTAACTCCTACTGGCAACATCTCGAGCTTACCTAGCTTACCATAAACTGCCCCTTTTTCACGTGCTAATGGTAAACTTCACTAAACTCCTCCTTTGTGTATGCTTATTGTAAACTCCGCCTTTTGCATGTACTTCACCTTACCTACTGAATTTGTGAGTCATTTAAACCAAAAGTTATAGGCGGGTTTAAACAGCCATTATGTGACAAACTGTAACCTCATGTGGTCTAGTATGACTGTGCAATCTTTTGTGTGTGTGTCAATCTCATTGTCACCTGCACGACCAGGTTTGACCTCCTGAATTTTGCCATTAAAAACTAAAGTACATGGGCCCCTAGGGGTCACAGTACCAGCACCCGAGCCTGTGCTGCCGCCCTGACCAGTAAGTTAAGGCACCTTCTTAATAAAGTCGCTTCTTTGTTAACAACTTTGTTGCAGTGGGCTCTGTCACTCCAGACCACTAGGTGGTCTGGCCTGCCTGAGTAGGGGTCTTCCTACTACAGATCCAACAATCCTACTCCTCAGCATTTATCCAAATGATCTCAAACTAGGGCACAATAAGCTACCAGCACACCTATGTTCATTTCATCATTGTTTACCATAGCTAAGATACAGATCCAAAACAATTGACTCAATAGATGAATGGATCAAGAAAATGTGGTATATTTACACAATGGAAGTTTATGCTTCTATCAGAAAGAATGAGAGTCCCTTTTGTAAGAAAATGGATAGACTTGGAAAAAAATCATATTAAGTGAAGCAAGCCAGGCCCAAAGAAACATAAGCTCTATGATTTCACTCATTTGCAATGGTTAGCATTGCAATTATGATCCACTCCTGAGAGTGGATCATAATAGCTCAGGAGTTATGAATATATATATGACCATACAAATTGATGCTAATTGAAATGAACGCCAAGACATAGAAACAGCAGGTCTTCTTTTGTTTAGTTGTCAAGCTTGATGTAGCCAATGTACAGGAGCTAGTTCTTTCTTGTTACTTTATGTCATTTTTGTTTTCCTATTGGTTTTATCCATGGCAATTCCTGTCTTTGATTCTGGTACCCTGCATCCAGTATATGCATTTATTTGATTGGGGAAAGGGAAGGGAAATAACAAAATGCTGAAAGAAGTACAAAAGGTGAACCATTGCAACAATGATACTCACAGGTCACTATGGAGGAAATTAACTTTACAATGTAATGGTGGGAGAAGGGGAGTGGGGAGAAAGGACAAAGGGAGAAAAAACTGGAGTGGGTAACAATGCTCAATGAGAAATGTAACTTACTCATGTAAATGTAACCCCTCTGTACAGCATCTCTATTATAAAATAGACATTTAGAAATATAAAAATTAAAAAAGGTTTTTTTACCATAAAATCTCAAGCTGATAGCAACGGAACTACTGAGTTCATGTCAAAGAGTGTTTTGGGACTTTCAAGAAGCTAGTACTAAGTACATATAACCACAATTAAGTGATAATGAGAAAAATAGCTCTTTTATTGTATTATATGAGTAAAGAAAAATTTCTTTTCATTTCTGTTTACTTAGAATTTATGTTTGTGATCTGCGTTGTTCCCAAGTCAGACTAATGTCTTGTTCTTAGCTTTCTTTGGTATATATAGCTTGGACATGTAATCTAAGGTATAAGAAGTATTCTTTGTTCAATTTGGAGGCCTAGCAGAGAGTCACTCCTCCCTGGCCAAGAAGTTAGACTGGAGGACCCCTAACACTCACTGTGGTTTCTTTCCCACAGCTCACTGAGGAATTTAGAAGTTTGAGACTGTGACATAATTAAGTGCGTCTTACGATTAAGAATTATTGGTAGAATTTGAAAACATATTTTGGTAATAAACAGACAAGAAAAAAATGTTGTTTGCTATTTTTATCACTGTATTTCTTTTTGTCTAAGTAGAAAAGCCAGCCTTACACTAATGGCCTAGAATAGGCAAAATGGCTTATAGAGCTCAGTTCATTTCTTTCCACAGAAGATGACAGCAGCAGAAGAAATACAGGTCCACAACTGGCACAAGGAAGAGAGAGTGATGTCTCCTTAACTCTTAGGATCGAATGCTCAATGAGGAGCCTTCAGGACTGATGACAGCTTAAGGACCTAACATTTCCTGTGTTGTTCCATCATAGGAAGCAGTCACCAGTCTCCCATCACATTGTAGCTGCCATGCCTGACTGGTTACCTTGGCTGTGTACTGAGAACCCTCATCAGGGCTTTGTCATGGTCACTAGAGAGTCAGGATTGCACTCTAAGAGGACATACAGGAAGGTGGTAACAAGGCCTGAGTCAGGGTTTTGTCACATATATATGATTTGTAACAGGCACTACTGTCTTCTGGCTAAGAATGTGGATATATCATTGGGGTCCTGCACACGAATTTATCACAAGTGTTAGCTTGCACCATTTACTTATGAAAGCCAAAAGAAGGTCATTAATGCCCTCTGGGCATATTTTCATCAATATTCAGTAGGTAAAAAGCTATATAAAATCAAGTTCATCATGAGGAAAAAACCCAGGTGACAACCAAATTGCAGGAGCATTTACAAAAAAAGATTTTTCTGTACAAATCAAATGTGACAAAATATTAAAAGTTATTGAAGCTTGGAAAGTTAAATTGATTTCATTTTTACTATGGTTGCAATTGTCTTTTATATTTCAACTACTTAACAAAAAGAAGGTAGGCCAAGCACCACCAGTGGCTCACACCTGTAACTCTAGATATTTAGAAGTCTGAGATCTAAGGAAAGGGATTTGAAGCTAGACTAGGTAGGAACAACCTGTGAAACTTGATCTCCAATTAACCATTCAAAATCAAGAAGTGGAAGTTTGGTTCAAGTCGTATTCTTTTACCCTTGAGTAAGAAAGCTAAAAGTCAGCTCCCTGAGTTCAAGCCCCAGTATTCACACACACACACACACACACACACACACACACACACACACACACACACACACACGCATTCACAGACCCTATCTCAAAAATAACCAGTTACCAGGAAACAGACAGAAGATGGTATTTTTCTTACACTTTTCATTTTTGTCATTTTTTTAAAAATTTATCTCTCTTTGAGAAGTTAAAGGGGTCATAGAAGAGGAGGGACAAAGGATAAACATGTGCAATAGAGGTATTCAATTGGTACTATGTTGAAAATGACCTATGCAACTTGTTTGTGTGGAAGGACAGGAAAACTGGAAGAGATGAAGGGAAAGGATGACATTGTCCAAAAAGAAATGTCCTCAGGGAAGTAAAGCTGTGGCTCGATATGAGTGCCATTCTTAAGCAAAAGAGCTCAAAGACAGTGTCCAAGCCCTGGGTTCAACCCTCAATACTGACTAAAACAAAACCAAGACAAAAGAAATGTAATCAATACCACATGAATGTAACTAAAACCTCCACAGCACAATAATAATAATAATAGATGAAGGAGAAGGAGGAGGAGGAGAAGGAGGAAGAGGAGGAGGAGGAGGAGGAGAAGAAAGAAGAAGAAGAAGAAGAAGAAGAAGAAGAAGAAGAAGAAGAAGAAGAAGAAGAAGAAGAAGAAGAAGAAGAAGAAGAAGAAGAAGAAGAAGAAGAAGAAGAAGAAGAAGAAGAAGAAGAAGAGGAAGAAGAGGAAGAAGAAGAAGAAGAAGAGTTAATAAAAACCAAACCAGTAAGACACAAAAATTGAGAGAGCAAAGGAAGGGGTGACCTTTCAAAAAAATATATCCATACCTGACTTATATGAGTGTATAATCTGTATAATTCACTTTTAGAATAATAATACAAAAGGACAAAAACCCAGAAATATAGTGTGGGAGGCATAACTCAAATGGAAGTTCAGACTAATATGTATGTGATACCAACGTCAAACCCCATTACCAATTTCCCCTTCCAAAATGAATCTTCCCATCACTTGTGCTTTCCCTTTCTTATCAAAGAGAGTGCAAACAGTTAAAGAGAGAGAAAGATAATCCGTCAGACAGAGAACTGTACTTGCAAACAGCAGTACTTGCTAGAACACATATTGATTAGGCGACATTATTACTCCATGTTTTCTGAAATAAATAGAACTAGTTGGGCTTGAATACAGGCTACACTGTATACTAGCTGGGGACTCAAAACTAACTAAACTCTCTGGGTCTCAAATTCTTCTCAGGTAAAGTGAGCACAACAATACTTATCTCACGGGATTATGAGATCTGGATGTCTTCAAACATGGAGCAGGTTTTATCTTAGGTGTGTGTGCAGCACTCAAACATTGCTGGAAGGAGTATAAACTAGCATGATGTTTACTATATGACTTAATAGTAATACAACATGCTTGTAATCCTACTTACAAAAGAGACTGAGAAGAGAGGATCAAGGTTTAAGCCTGGACAGGCAACTGGATCAGACTCATCTCCAATGACCTCTATAAAAGCTTGAGGTGCACTTTGGTTCAAGTGGTAGAGGGCTAGACTGGAGCATAAGCTGCAGGAACAGTGCCCAGGCCCTGAGTTCAAGCCCTAGGACCAACACAAACACACACACACACACACACACACACAAACACACACACTAAATTATGTATGTTCTATCACCCCACTTAACAATACGTTCCCTCTTCGAAGCTCACCAGTTGGTTTTTTGATGTTGTTGTTGTTGTTTTAAAAGGGACTTGCTGTGTAGCTCAGGCTGCTCTTCAATTTATGATCCTCCTGGGTTCTTGGATTACAGGCATGCCTACTATAATTGGCTTCACTCAGTAACTCTATTTATAACATTTTTGCAAGAAATTCATTCATACTCATGAAGATATATGGCTTAAAGCTGTTCATAGTAATATTCTACTGAACAAAATGTAAATAATATACCTAGGCATAGTACTATCCTACCACATGGTAATGCCAGTCAATACTCAAGAACATGACACAGGAGAATAAGGAGGTGAGCAAATCCTGGGCTACACTGCAGAACCTGGTCTCTAAAGGAAAGAAATTCTATAAATATTAATCTACTATGAAACATACAATATGCTAAATTTAAACTAATATGTTGTGCCTAGGTCATAGGACCCCCACCAAGAAGACCACCGAAAGTCAGACTTTACAGTTTTTTTAAGGTTTTATTTACATGGGCTGCAGCTCGGGCCTCGTTCTACACTCCAACACAGCAGAGCCTAGGAAGAGAGCCCGGAGCTAAGGATTTGTAGGGGTTATAAACGCACAGAACCAACCAGGTGTTTGGATTATCACCACGTGTTGCTCTGCTAGAAACAAGCAACAAGTGGTCACTGCCTCAAAACTTTAACCCTTCATTCCCCTCCTTGACTTATTGTCCTGAGACACAATCTTGTAGCTCTGGCCCAAAATTAAACTCTAACAGTTCTTGATCTTGAACCTGTATAGTCCCTCACTGACCTTAGCCATACTATTAAACAACAATACCAATAACAATCAGTTCATTTTTGTTTTCCTGATGTGTATGCGGAGTAGTTGGGTAGGATGCTTGCAGACTTCCCATGTTTCCCCATGGTCGTCCAGGGAAAAGGGGTCAGTCAGTCTGGCATGAGAGCAGTGGATCCAAATAGCAATGCCATGTACCTTAAGGGCAGTGGGTATAGCCATTAGCACCATGTGAGGTCCCTTCCACCGTGGTTCCAGAGATCTCAAGTTGTGCCTTCGAACAAACACCCAGTCCCCTGGTTTAAACAGATGGGGAGTAGGAATAGACGCAGAATCATATAATGCTCTAAACTGGGGCCACATATTCTTATGCACCACCTGTAAATAGTCAAGCTTATGCAGAAATTCAGTATCATCCAAATCAGCAAGCAACTCAGTCTGAAAGCTAGGGATATTGGGTGGAGGGTGTCCATACATTATTTCAAAAAGAATAAAGCCAAGGTGATAGGGTGAATTTCTTACTCTAAACAGGGCAAAAGGAAAGAGCGATACCCAGTCTGTGCCAATCTCCAAGGCCAATTTAGTTAAGGTCTCTTTTAGAGACCGATTCATTTTTTCTACTTGCCCTGAACTCTGGGGTCTAAAAGCACAGTGCAATTTCCAATCTGTCCCACATGCCATGGCTATTCCCTGACTTACTTTTGAGACGATGGCCAGTCCAACCCAATGGTGGATGGGAAGCCATACCTGGGTAGGATTTCATACAAGATCTTCTTAGCCACGATATTCGCCGTATCATGCTTTGTTGGGTAGGCTTCAACCAATCCTGAAAAGGTGTCTATGAAAACTAGCAAATATTTATATCCAAATTTTGCAGTTTTAATTTCTGTGAAGTCTACTTCCCAATACACACCTAGCCTATCTCCATGGAGGAGAGCTCCTTTTGCAACCGGTTGATTGGGGGTATTGGTAAGCTGAAAGGCTTTACAATTTTTAACAATGTCTTCAATTAGTTGATTTCCTTGCCTAATTTTTACTTCTGAGTGTCGGAGCAAGTCCTGCATTCTTCGGGTTCCCATGTGAGAGAACCGATGGATTCTTTTAAGAATCCCCTTGCCCAATCTTTGTGGCAAGATAAGTTTCCACTCACGAGTTTTCCACCAGTCTTTGTTTCCTTCTCTGTCCGGGGGTTTATAGGCCATGGGAATTTTCTTTATCACTCCAAGTCTTCTTGGGAGTACTGAGGCTCAGAAGGCAAACCTCATGGCCCTGGGTCTACTAGAGTCAGTACTTCTGCTCTGTGTTGGAAGGCCGACTCCTTAGCTGCCTGATCAGCCAAGTTATTTCCTTTGGTTATAGAATCAGTTCCCTTTTGATGGCCAGGGCAGTGCATAATGGCAATATTTGCTGGTTCCCATATGGCCTGGATGAGGCTTAAAATTTCTTGTTTGTTTTTAATAGTCTTTCCCTTAGCTATCAGCAGCCCCCTCTCTTGGTAAATGGCTCCATGGACATGCATGGTGGCAAAAGCATACCGACTGTCTGTGTAAATGTTTAGTCTCTTCCCTTTTCCCACTTGTAGGGCTTTTGTTAGTTCCCCTAGTTCTGCTCTTTGTGCAGACCTTCCCTGGGGAGTGCTTTTGCCCACACTATCTCAGTGTCCATGGTGACTGCTGTGCCCATGTACCTTTCTCCATCTCAAATGAAACTGCTGCTGTCTGTGAACCAGGTAAGCTTGAATGCAATGGTGGCAAGTCCAACAAGTCTGGCCTCTTTTCTTGGCCTGGTCTCTCTTTTCACGCTCAATTTCATGTTTCTGTCCTTCCTTTCCTGTCTTTGCTCCTCTGTCTCTCTTATTGTAAAACTTTTCCACCGTGGCTACTAGATCCCTAATACACTTTTTACCAACTCTGTCCAGAGCTTGCAACTTTTGCTTTATATCTGGTAGAGCCTGATTTATATAGGCAAACATAATCATCTGAACCAACTCCTAGGTCTCAAGATTATACGCGGTACATTGACTAAAATCTTCAATGAGCCGCTCAAGATATGCTGCTGGACTTTCCCTTCCTCCCTGTCTAACATCATAAACTTTGGCCATATTTGTACGTCTGCAAGCTTCCGCCTTTAGACCTGCCAACAGAGCCTGGCAGTAGATGAGGAGTCACTCCCTAACTTCAACCTTATTGTAGACGCATGTTGGTTGGATCTCAGGAAAATGGGCAGCGATCAGGGCAGGATCCATGATGGGCACTCCTGTGGGGCCAGTGATATGTTTCTGGGCCACCTCTCTGATATGGTCTCTCTCTTCCATTGTAAAAAGGACCTGTAAAAGCTGACTACAATCATCCCAAGTGGGCTGATGAGTAAAGAGAATAGATTCAAGCAAACTAATTAAATCCTGGGGTTTCTCAGAAAAGGGGGCATTTTGGGTGCATGAAATGTATAGATCACTGGTAGAAAATGCCAATATTGGCGTTGCTGTTGACTATCCGCAACCACAGGATCTACAGCGCCTAAGGGAAAAACAGCTGCAGTAGAAAGGGGGCTGATCCCACAGCATCGTTGAGTGACTGGCCCCTCAGAAAATTTAAGGGCAGGTGCTGAGGGTTCGGCTGTTCGTTCTATAACTTCCCTCCTCCTCTTGATTATTCTCAGGCTCTGAAGAAGGAACCTGGGAAGGGAAGTATGGGGGAAGGAAACATTTCTTTTCTTTTTTTTTTTTTAAACTTAATTTAATTTTATTTGTGAACATACTGTACAGAGGAGTTACAGTTACATGGGCAGGATAATGCGTACATTTCTTACCAAGCACTGCAGCCTCCTCATTTGTTTACCCTTCACATCCCTTCCCAGCCTCCCCCCTCCCCCCCTAATCCCTCCCTTCCCCCCCTCCCCCCCCCCGTACCAACGTTGTAAAGCTCGTTTTGGACATGACAACTTGTACTTCTTATTGTTGCAACAGGTCCACCTGTATCCTTAAACAACTGGTTTTTCCCCATCTCCTCCACAAGTTATACTGACATCAAATATAGTGAAAGCAGGGGTTATACTGTGGGGGAGCTTCTAAGTTATCTCCCTGAAAAACGGGGGTGGGGGATACAATTTCTTTTCCTCTTTCTTAGTTTCTTTTTGTAAGTCTAGGGGGCTAGATGGAGTGTTGCCCATGGTTTCCAGTCCCATCAATCGTACAGTCCAAAAACCAATAAACAGTACAAACAAAACACATGCAGGCCGGATGGTTACGGGAAAAAAAAAAAAAAAAAAGCTTACAAAGTGGAGATCTCCCGAATTGGTCCACTGACTCCTGTCACGGCGGGTTCCACACCCAGGCCCCACAGCAGAAGGTGCAGACCCACAGTGGGCGAGTTGGGCCTCAGTTAGGAAGCCCTCTTTGTCAATTCCGGCCCAACACCGAGTCGACCACTGCCCCACAATTCACACAGCAGGGTTTCAAGGACCCCCTCCCTGCTGCCCCACATGGCGGGATTCCAAGGACCCGCTCCACACCGCGGGCTTCCAAGGAACCCCGCTCCACATGGCAGGGTGACCCCGCCCCACAAGAGGATATGGGATGTCTCCCAGTTCCTTGATGGTTGTCATGCAAGTGTATCTGCTTTGACAACCCTTTACGAATCTGAGGGCTGTCCTTACAAGGGAAAACGAAAGTAAAACAGACAAAGGACAGGTCAAGACAAATTAACAAAGACAGTGCTGTTTTACCTTTGGAGTCTGAGGTCTCAGGGGTCTTTGGGGGGATTCCTGATGAGCCCCCACTAATATGTTGTGTCTAGGTCTCAGGACAACTACTAAGAAGACCACTGAGAGTGGTCTTTACAGCTGTTTTAAGGTTTTATTTAAACGGCTGCAGCTTGGGCCTCATCCTACACTCTGACATAGCAGAGCCTAGGAGGAGAGCCCCAAGCGAAAGATTTGCAGGGGTTATAAAGGCACACAACCAACCAGGTGTTTGGATTACTGCCACATGTTGCTCTGCTAGAAACAAGCAACAAGTTGTCACTGCCTCAAAACTTTAACCCTTCATAAGTTTTGGGCCGGAGACACAAGATTGTGTCTCAGGACCATAAGTCAAGGGGGGAATGAAGGGTTAAAGTACTTGAGGCAGTGATCATTTGTTGCTTGTTTCAGAGCAAAGCAACACGTGGTGCTAAACCACCTGATTGTGTGCCTTTATAAGACCAGAAAATCCTGAGCTTGGGGATCTACTCTTGGGCTCCACTGTGTCAGAATTTAGGACGAGGCTGAGCTGCAGCCCATTTAAATAAAAAAGCTGTAGAGTCTGACTATTGGTGGTCTTCTTGGTGGGGGTCCTGCGACCTTGGCAAAACAATTCTACTGAACAAAATGTAAATAATATAGCTAGACATGGTACTATCCTACTATATGGTAATGCCTGCCAATAATCAAGAACCTGATACAGGAGAATGAGGAGGTGAGGAATTCTTAAATAGTAATCTACTATGAAACATACAACATATTAAATTTATATAATGGAACAAATAGATCATTGTTAATGGAAGTAAAATCTTGGCAGAAATTTTAAATACATACATATGCATATATATTTAAATTTGGAGAAATAAAATTTCAAGTGGTACTATCTGCATCTTTCAGTCTACATGTCACCTACATTTTTACTGACACATTGATTTCTGTTTAGTCTTCACAAAACACTGTTCTGTCATGTAAGTTCACAAAATTGCAAAACAAAATGTACAAAAAATACATTATCATAAATACAAATATAGTTTAATCCCTACCATAATAATTTGGAGAAAACATGCATTAAGTTAATGTCATTGAATACTGTTCAAGAAGGGGAGTCCAGGAGAATGTAAATTGTGTGTGTGTGTGTGTGTGTGTGTGTGTGTGTGTGTGTATGTGTGTGTTTTCTATGAGTAAATAATGGAGTTAGAATTAGACCTATTATTCTTGCTTTGTCTTTGTGCTCAAAGTTGACACTCTACCACTTGAGCCACATCTCCACTTCTGGATTTTGCTTTCTTAATTGGAGAAATATCTCAGATTTTTTGCATGGGCTGATTTGAAACTGAATCCTCAGTTTTTGACCTCTTAAGTATCTAGGTTTTAAAACATGAGCCACTGGTGGACAGCAACTACGTTAACATTTTTGCATGTTTGAATGAATTTTAAAGTAAGACATATATGTTACTTTTGAGAATGGCAGGAAATAGTAATCAATGTTCAACAGAATTTAAAACATACAAAGCTGAGAATGGCAAGTAGTTGAGAATAGAGTGGAATAAATCAAAATTACCTATGACAGTTTTCAGTCTGTGCACAGAAATGATTCCATTGTTGGAGCCGAATGCCCTCAGATAGCTGAACTCCAGCTGGCTGCTATGCTTATGAGGCCAGCTAGTGCTATTCACAAGAATCTGATGTTGTTGGATGCCAAGGATCAGCTTCAAGTTCAGAACCTGAAATATTTCTATTGATCTAGAATGAGAATCATACCAGGACAAGAAATGTGATTAACAGTGCTGAATGCAAAAAACATCCAGTCCAAGGAAGACAGAATAGCTCCTTTCATTTTTTTTTAAATTCAAGCCTTTTTTTTTTAGTTGTGATAAATTCCATACAAGGGGTTACAATTACATGGGAAAAATAGTGAATACGTTTCTTATCAAGCATTGTTGCCTCCTCCTTTGTTTCCCCTTTCCATCCCTTCCCCTCTTCACCCCCCGACCCCCACACCACCACCACCATCACCACCCCCCTAACCCTCGTCAAAGTTGTAAACTTCTTTTTTGACATAACGTCTTGTACTTCTCATTGTTGTAATGGGTCCACCTGTAACCCTATTTAAATGGTTTGTTTTTTCCCTTCCCCTCCACAAGTTATATCAACATCAAATAGAGTAAAAGCAGGGCTTATATCATGGGGCAGGTACATGCAAAGCAACAAAGAAATCATCTTATAAATATATTGGAAACAATTGCAAGAAAGAAAAAAAACATTTCAATCTTTATCTTGGGGTTCATTTCACCTAACATCAACTTGTCTGACAATTTCTGTTTGTCTCAGACATATACTAGTTATTTTATTAAATGAAGTAAGCCAGCCTCAAAGAAATATAGGTCCCATGGTTTCCCTTATATGCAGAATAACTCTTTCTATATGTGAAAACAGTATTCTCTCACAAAGAATCCTGAGCTGAATATGGTAGCCATTGTTTGTAATCTCTGAAACTGGGAGGCTAATTTAGAAGTTAGCTTGAGACCAGCCTAAGTTTTAGTCCAACAGAGGACATATAGTAAAATGCTATCTTAAAACAAAGACAAAAGGCCCAATGACTGGGAATGTGTTTAGTGGTAGAGTGCTGGCCTCGCATGCATGAAGCACAAGCACTTGATTTGATTCCTCAGTATGACATAAGCAGAAAAACTGGAAGTGGTGCTGTGGCTCAGTTGGTAGTGAGCTAGCCTTGAGTAAAACAAGTTCAGAGAGAGTGCCCAGGCCCTGATTTCAAATTCCAGCTCTGGCAAAATTAAAAAAAAAAAAACCAACCAAGTGCAAAATGCAGTTTGTTGAAATAAATATTTTGAAGAATTCTTTATACTCACTAGAAAATTGTGCTGTTGGGCATTCATAATGAACTTGGTTAGGAAAAATTAAAATTAATTGGTGAAATATTATCTGGCATTGGACGGGACATAGTGAGATCTAAAAATGATTGCTGCCTATGGTTACTTTGATACAACAACTTTAGAGACACAATTCCCAGATTGTGATTGTTTTAAGTATACAATCGTGGGATTTTCTTTTTCAAAATAATTTTATGCTGGGCCCCAGTGGCTTAACACCTGTAATCCTAGCTACTAAGGAGGCTGAGAACTGAGGGTCTCTGTTCAAAGCCAGCCAGGGCAGGAAAGTCTGTGAGACCCAGATCTCCAAATAACGGTTCAGAAAATGTGAAGTGGCACTGTTGCTCAAGTGGTAGAGTGCTAGCCTTGAGCTTAAGAACTGAGGGACAATGCCCAGACCCAGAGTTCAAGCCCCACAACAGACAAAAAATAATAGCAATAATATTAATTTTATTGTTACTATTAAGATATTATATATAAAGGCTACCATTTCATAAGTTTGTTACTTTCCTAAAAGAAACACATATCCATCTTCATTGCCAAGAGATAAGATTTGGCCATCTGCTTTCCAGCTGATCTCTGAATGTAGAGGCAATGCATAATACAAAGCAATACAAACCAGTTCTGACTATAATTTTTCTTTGCACATCTTAAAAATCAATCCTGACAACATGAAAAAAATCCCTAAGTTTAAAACATTCTTCTAGACAAATTAAACAGTGAGAACAAGTATTTTAAGAATAATGTCAGAGAGCTTGAACTCAGGGTCTGGGTTCTGTCTCTGAGATTTTTTACTCAATAGTATTGCTGCTACTTTGAGCCATAGAGTGCCACTTCCAGTTTTCTCGTGGTTAATTGAACAGAAAAGTCTCACCAATTTTCCTTTCCAACCTGGCTTTGAACTAGGATCTAGAGATCTCAGCCCTCTGAGTAGCTAGGATTATAGGCATACGGGCCTGTCACCTGGGTAGAATAATTGCTTACCTGAGACAGAAGCCAGTTAGTATTAAATGTCAATCATGTTAACTTTGTAAAATAAAGTTAACTGAAATGCCTTCCACTAGAAATAACGAATCAAATGTGTAGGTGGGTTACAAAGACTTACCAAAAGATACAGATTTTCCTTGTTGATTTTTCTTCCAAAATTGCATGTTTTCCAGAATAATACCTTATCTTTCCTTGCTGGTTCCTTTAGTTTATTTAATACATGCCAACAGCTTCTTCAACTATCATTGATTTATGTGAAGAGCTTGCAAATATCTATTTTTTGTCCAAACACCTTGTATGCACCTCTCATCCATATATTCAATTGCCATAAAAACTTGTGAAACAGTAATCGTCTCTTATCATTACTGGATATTAATGTGTAAATTAAATTTAAGAAAATAAAGAATAACATCAAGAAATATAACATGATTTTAACAGTAACGCTAAACATAAATACAACGTTGATTATTATTTGAGCAATTTAATAAAAACCTCAAGAAAAAAATCAACTTTTTTGAGTGCTCATATTATGGTTTAAACTCAGAACCTTACCTTCTCAATTAAACTTTTTCCCTCAAGGGTTGTGCTCTGTATTTGAACCACAGCTCTCCTGCCAATTTTATTTGGGGCATTATATGGAGATAAGAATCTCATGGAATAAAAACTCATTTGTGTCCCTATCTTGGGGTTCATTTCACATAACATCCTCTTATATGGTTACATGGCACCATGTACTAATTACTGCAAGTAAGGTTAACCATGGGACCTGTGGTTGTTTGAGCCTGGTTTATTTCACTTAACATAATTGTTTCTGCATCTTTCTATTTCCTAGCAAATGAGGCTATGTTATTCTCTCTGATGGTGGCATAGAATTCCATTGTGTGTGTATGTATATATGTATATATATATATATATATATATATATATATATATATATAATATTTTCTTGATCCATTCATCTACTGAGGGGCAGCTGGGTTCGTTCCATATCTTAGCTATGGTAAATAATGCTGCAATAAACGTAGTTGTGTTGGTAGCTTAGTATGTTCTTGTGTGTGATCATTTGGTAAATGCCCAAAAGTGGGATTGCTGGGTCATAGGGGAGCTCTACGTGGAGTCTTGGAAAAAATTATATTAAAAGCCAGACCCAAAGAAACATAGGTCCTATGGTTTCCCTTTTTTGCAACAACTAGTATATGTCTGGACAAGCATGAAAGTTCAAAAGCTATGTACATACGACGAGATAAGATGATGTTTAGGGAAATGAAACCCAAGATAGGGTTTATAATCTACCATGTGATTTGTTTGTTTCTTTGTATGATCCTCCCCCATGGTATAACGCCTGTTTTCACTGTATTTAATGTTGGTACCATACATCTTGTACACACCCTTCTCTAGCTTGGGGAGGGGAAGGGAAAAAAACAAAATGTTTAAATAAGGATACAGGCTGACCCATTGTAACAATGAGATGCACAAGACACTATGTTGAGAAAGGAACTTTACAATATAGGTGAGGAAGCGGGGAAGGTAGGAGAGGGAGAGTGTAGTTGTGGAGGTGGGAGGGAAAGGAGGGCAGGGGAAAAACAAAGGAGGAGGTAATAATGCTTGATAGAAAATGTACTCATTACCTTGCTCCTGTAACTATAACCCTTCTATAAAGTATTTTTACAATAAAAGCCTCTTTTTTAAAAAAAGGAGGTGTCATGTACACCAAGTATTGTAGCCCCCATCTGTAATCCCAGCTGATTGGGAAGCAGAAATGAAAACGATCATGGTCTGAGGCCAGACCAGATAAAAACTGCCAAGACAGCCATCTCAACAAATGCTTGCCATAATAGTTCACATCTGTAATCCTAGCTAATTATGTGGGAAGCATAGTTACCAAGTCTCAGTCAATGTAAGATCAGACCCTGGCAAAATGTTCAAGACCTCAAGTAAATGAAACAGATTAGAAGTACGGCAAAAGTAGTTGAGCTGCTTGGTGCGATACAACAAAATCCTATCTAGCAAGCAGAGAACCCCTGAATACAACCCTAGTAACATCTCTCCTCTACCAAAAAGCCTAAACAACTTTGTCCTATTTGAACATCTAATTTCAAGGCCACTGACAGATCAGAGATGATGACATTCTCTTTAAAATTAGGTATTCAAAAGTGACAAAGTTATTTAGGTTTTGAAAAAATGAAAAGGAAGAAAAATGCATGTGATTTTTGTTAGCTCCATAATTTTGAAAACATAAAAGGTACTCAGTATTTAATATATATCCATATGTGTGCATATATCCATGTATGTATGTATATACATGTATGTATCTATACATATATATACATACAAGTGGTTCATCTCTTTTCTGTGTAGCAAATGAATCTGTACAATCACTACTCAAAGGCATGAATAGACAAAGAGAATGAGCAGAAAACTCATATTCAGGAATCTATGGCTAGCTGATAACCTTGAAAATCTTTTACATCAGTTTGCCTATGTCGGTTACCGCAGAACAGGGACAATATGATGACAATGGGATACTAGGTAGATGAAATGAGAAATGAGAGACACAAATGGTACAATATTCTTTCTGATCAGTATGTAGAATTTCCTCTGTGTGTGTGTGTGTGTGTGTGTGTGTGTGTGTGTATTACATTTTCTTGATTCATTTCTCTCTTGAGGGGTATCTGGGCTGATACAGTAAGCATGGTTGAGCTGAAACCTTTACTATATCCTGGTTTGTAATCTTTCAGGTAAATGCCCAGAAGTAGAGTTGTTGGATCATATGGAACTGGGTAGTAAAAGAGGGATGAAGTTGGAAAAGGTAGAAGAATGAACAGGAGAAAAGGGGGAAATGCAGAGGAATCCAGTAAATATCCTACAAAATTAAGCAGAGTGAAGGAAGAGGTGCATAGGGGAGGGATCAATGAGAATGTTGAAGTGTTGGCATTGACCAAGGTATATTGTACGCATAAACTGCAGTGTTTAATGAGAAATCCTTTGCTACTTAAAATAATAATTTAAAAAATCAGGTCCCTAAAATGTTATGCAATTAGAAGCAAAGCATGGGAATCTCCTCAGATCATCTCTAGGGTCTATAAATCTTTTTTAGTTAAGATAAGTTTTAGAACAACACTAATGATTCATATCATCTGAAGAAAATTTAATGACTTCCAGCTATTTAAAATAATCATTTTTGGACATATGGCTCAAGTGGCAGTGCCACCTAGTGATCAAAGCAGTCAGATATTGAATTTAAGTCTTGATCTCGAACAAAAGTAAAAACAATCAGTAAGTCAGGCACTTTCCTGGGCACTGGTAGCTCATCCTAACAGATACTCATTGTCTTTGAAATGATTTGTAGTTTGCTCCAAATCCTACAGATTCCCTGCCTTGGACTCTGAAATTGTTCCCTATTATGAATCATTAGCCTCAAATCTTCATATTTTGAAAACTACCATAGTTTCCACTGATCTTAACTTTTACTGAACTCCTAGATCTCCAAAAAGAAGTTGCAGGTTTACTTAATATCTACTCTAGTTCCTAACCCTAACTATATATCTAAACCTTACTAGAAACCTAACTCTAAATTTAACCCTATTGAACCCTGTATAGGAACAGGAAAACTCTGTAGTTTTTTTTTTTAAATTTCAAACCTATTTTACTTGAAAGTGTTAGCAGAAAACTGTTTTACCTTAAAGCTTACCCTTTCCTAAGCCTAAGTCTAACCTGAACTAGAAATGTAACCCTAACCATAGAACTAAATAGCCTTTGGATTCTAAAAGCCATACAAGACATTAGTTTTTATTCATTCTAACTTTGAATCAATTCATCTTTCAAAAAATATTGTTCATAGTTTTACTCAATATCTTGCCATTTTTCTAACCCTAAACCTAACTGGAATATTGAGACTAACACTCACACTAATCATGCTAATAATAATCACACTAATCATACTAATCATAATATTGAGAATAACCTTCACACTAATCTGAATATTGTCACCAGGTTCCTATTTCACATTCATCCTAATTCTAATTCGATTTGTTATTCAAAGATTTACTCTCAGTTTGACCCCAAACTTTCCCTTTCTCTAAATCTAACACTAACTCCAGCTGGATCTGAAACCTAACTTTCACCCTAATGATAGTCCAATTCTAATGTTTAAGAAAAATACTCTAGTTCTTATTCATTCTAATGAACACTCCAGTTTGCACTCTGGAAATGGGTTTCAGTTTTACCTAATTCCCACAATTTTCTGACTCTACCTCTGAAGTTATCTTGTTCCTTAACATGAACCATTATATTATTTGTCCTCCAGTTCTCTTATCAGGAAAAATACTGTAGTTTCCATCCATTGATCCTACCTTTTCCTGGACCTCTGTACCCTAAATCAATTTCAGATTTCCTTACCATCTAGTCCATTACTTAATGCTAACTCTCAACCTAAACCTGGCTGGAAAACTCTCATTAATCATTACAAGAATGATCACTGAGAAATAAATATAATGATAATGCTCTAGATACTATTCAATGTCACATTTTTCCCTTTACTTGTTAGTAAAAGATGAATTTTATACTAAAAATTTTCCTATTTATAAAACTAATAATAATCAGAACAAAATACTGATCGCAATCTTAATCCAAATTATATGTTAATACTAACACAAACACAAGTACACTAGTTTTCACTCATCCTAACTTGATTCAAATAAGCCTTCAAAAAATAGGTTTCAATTTTTTTTAGGGGGGGGGGTCCAGTTGTGGGGCCTTAACTCTGGGCCTGGGCGCTGTCCCTCAACTCTTTAGCTCAAAGCTAGCACTCTACCACTTGAGCCACAGGGCCACTTCTGGCTTTTTTTCTTTTTGCTTATGTGGTGCTGAGGAATCGAACCCAGGGCCGCATGCATGCAAGGTAAGCGCTCTACCACTGAGCCACCTTCCCAGCCCAGGTTTCAATTTTTTTCCAATATCTTAGTCATTTTCTTTTTTTTAATTTAATTTAATTTTATTTTTGTGAACATACTGTACAGAGGGGTTACAATTACATGGGCAGGATAATGCATACATTTCTTATCAAGCATTGCAACCTCCTCCTTTGTTTACCCTTCATATCCCTTCCCAGCCTCCTCCCTACCCCCGCACCCAATCCTCCCCCCTCCCCCCAGCAACGTTGTAAAGTTCATTTTCGACATGACAACTTGTACTTCTCATTGTTGCAACAGTGTCATTTTCTAACCCTAAACTTAATCTAAACTGGAACATTGAGAATAACCATAAGGCTAATTTTAAGTAGATTCTAATATTAATAGCAATACTCTAGTTCGTATTCATTCTAATTCCTACCATGCTTATTCTAAAATTTACCTTTAATTTGACGCTCATTTTTTTCTTCCTCACTCTAACCCTAACTATGGCTAGAATCCTAACCATGTCCTTGACACTAATAGTATCCCAGTTCTAAAATTTATGTAAAATGCTCATTTTGTATCATCCTAACTGAAATTCCACTTGTAATTCTTGAAATAAATTTCAGGATTTCCTAAACCCTACAGATTTTCTCACTCTTAACTCTGAATCTATCTTGTTCCATAACAGGAATCATTATGCCCATTGATTGCAAATCCTGATATTATGAAATACATTGTACTTCCATTATCCCAGCTTTTCCTGCATTCCTAGAATGTAAAATAAGTTCAGCTTTACTTAACATTTAACACATTTTTTTTTATTTTTGTCGGGCGTGGGGCTTGAACTCTGGGCCAGGGCACGATCCCTGATCTCTAGGAATGGATATGATCCCTGAATTCTTAGCTCAAAGTGTTTGCTTTACCACTTGAGGCACAGCACCACTTTTGTGTTTACTGGTGGTTAATTGGACATAAAAGACTCATGAACTTTCCTGCCCCAGCTGGCTTTGAACTGGGATCCTCAGAAATCTGCTTCCTGAGTAGCTAAGATAATAGGCACGAGCCACTACTTTAACCAATTTTTTTGGGGGGGGGTCCGGTCGTGGGGCCTGAACTCTGGGACTGGGAGCTGTCCCTCAACTCTTCAGCTCAAGGCTAGCGCTCTACCACTTGAGCCACAGTGCCACTTCTGGCTTTTTTCTTTTTGTTTATGTGGTGCTGAGGAAACGAACCCATGGCCTCAGGCATGCAAGCCAAGTGCTCTACTACTGAGCTACCTTCCCAGACCGTTTAACCAATTTCTTTATCCTATTCTCAACCCCCTTTAGCCAGAAACCTAATCCTAATCACAATTTGATTTAACACCAAATGGTTAATGTAAGGAAATTGTCTAGATTCTATTCAATCACACATTATTTTTGCTTCTACTTCTTATTGGAAAACTAAATTTTTCCCTAAAGCTTATCCTTCCCTAACCCTAACCAGAACAAAAATGTAACTCACACTTTAAGCCAAATTATATCTGAATGTTTAAAGTAACAGACACTGGTTTTCATTGACGCTAACCTTGATGCCATTCATTATTCTTAAAATATGTTGCAGTTTTACACCTTTTTATATCTTAAATCTTATATACAACTTACTTATATACACCTTTTTATATCTTACATCTTTTTCTTAATCTAACCACAGCTCTAACTGGAAAACCTTTCCTAATCCTAAACCTACAAATAAAAACTGAATCATATTGTTAATAGCACACCTCTATTGCACATTTATTCTCTTGCTCAGCGTATAGGTCTAAATTTTACTTGCATTTTGAGCCTAAATTAAGTGTTTTTCGATTTCCTGTCAGGTTTTCTTTTTTTTTTTCTTTGTTTTTTGGTCAGCCGTGGGGCCTGAACTCTGGCCTTGGGCGCTGTCCCTGTGCTCTTCAGCTCAAGGTGAGCGCTCAACTGCTTGAACCACAGCACCATTTCCGGTTTTCTAGTGGTTTATTGGAGATAAGAGTCTCAGGGACTTTCCTGCCGGGCTGTCTTTGAACCATGATCCTCAAATATCAGCCTCCTTATTAGCTAGGTTTACAGGTGTGAGCCACCAGCTCCCGTCTTCATTATTTTTTTAAAATTTTATTTTATTATAAAGGTGCTTTAAAAAGGGATTAGTTATATGTGTAAGGTAATGAGTATGTTTCTTGTTGAGCATTGTTACCTCCTTCTTTGTTGTTCTCCTTCTACCCTACCTCTCTTACTCCTCCCTCCCCATGGTGTAAAGTTCATTTTTAGCATAGTGTCTTGTGAATATCATTGTTACAACGTGTCATCCTGTGTTGAAGCTAAATTTTCTATTTCTCTAACCCTAATTCTAATTCTGTCTGCGATCCTAACCCTAACTATAATAGTAATGATAGCTCAATTCAGAAGTTAACAAAAAATATTCAAGTTTTTATTCATCCTGTTAATCCACTGTCGATCTTGAATCTCTGTGCAGTTTAGCTTAAATCTTTTTTTATCCAAATTAGATTATATGTGCTTATATAAAGATGTAATTTTATGTAAAAAACAGAAGATTTTTGGGAGAAGGAGTAATGAAAAGAAAATAGAGGGAGTAAAATCAAATGCTTTAAATATATTATGGAATTGTCACTTCTGACAATTAATAACTATTAACAAAATAACTAAAAATTAGAAAAAACACTGCCTTCTAGTGTTCTTTAAGAGAGCCATGATATGTCTTGTGAATAAAATACTTGTGTTAGATAAACTTTGTTCTTGCATATTTTATATTGTTATTGGCCAATTATTTAGCTTAATCAGTAAAAATATATAAAATAAGATTCCATGACAAAAAACATTAAACAGTTACTTAGTAATTGTTTGAGAAAAAGTTATAGTCATGAGTTTTAGGGAACTAAATTTCTATTTCCTTACAAAGCAATGGTTTAGGTTTACTAATCTAGTACTTCTAGTAAGTTTAGAGAACATAACTGACATGAAAAACAACTAACTCTACATCTTGTTTCTTGAATGAGTGATATTTTAAACATTGTCTTTAATTAGGTTGAATGAGTGATATTTTAAACATTGTCTTTAATTAGGTTTAGTTATCAAAATAAATGCAATTTTATCTCCTTTCAGAACAAGTACTTTCCCTGCAATGAAATGTATTAGTATATTCAGGTATTAAAAAGCTAAATTTTCTATGTTTGATACGAAGCTCTACATATTCAGAATGACACGATTTTTGTATTTGTAAATGTCTAACCTCTGGGATTTTTGATTCATCAATATAAATTATCTCATGAGGTTGTTGTGAAGGCTCCAGTAACCAGTGTGGTCAAAAACATTTCCTGATTTCTAAATTTTAAATTTAATCATTTTTAGCCTTTGATTATGTCACTTATTTTTTCTTCAGAGCAATTAAGCTAAAGTAAATATTACTTTTTAAATATTTCACTCACATAGTAAATAATATCAACACAGGACACAAAGTATTTCAGACTCAGATTTGGTAAACTTAGTGAGAAGAATGTAGAGAGTAGAAGGTTCTTATACTCAATAAATATTTTTGGTTAAAGTAAATTAAATTATATATCTGGATTTCTAATTTGAAGGTTAATCACATGAAAACAGGAAAATAATTAAAAAATAATTACTTTGGGACCATTTTTCTTCTTAAAATTATGAAGCAAAAATATCTCTAAGAAATATATCTTTCAATAAAATGTTTAAACCCTTAGTAAATGGCTTTATAAAATTTATCTCAAATATAACTATATATATATATATATATGAAGTTTATATATAAACTTCAATATTAAGTTTATCTCAAAATAGAAATTCTGCAACTAATCTAATGTATGTTTTCATGCACAAAAATGCTTTGACTTCTAGTCTTGTTATGTGATTTTAATTACATTTTTTAGTTGTGACATGATCCCTAATTATATTTATTGCAAAATTTTGTAATTACACAATCATGCCTGTACACAATAACTTACATAAGATAATATTCAAACAAAATTATGTTTTTTCCTGTCTCCATCAGGGAAGGATGATGTGCTGAAGTATATTAAATGAAAGCACTCTAACAAAGAGTCTTTATGAAATCGAAATTTGCAACAAGAGGATGGGAACATGAGCACTTTCTACATGGCTGAACAGGAATTCTTGTTTCTACAGTACTTTCTTACCTTTTAATCACACAGGGAAAGCCATAAAATTTGGAGTTCATATGAAGGAATTGCATTCCTAAAAGATGTGGCAACCTTGCTGAAAACCTCGATCTTATCACTAGATCTTTGTGCTTGCAGGCTGATCTATTTCTCTATCATATGTTTCATATTATCAACCATAGTAGTAATTCAGCTGTAAGTACATTACAGAAGACTCCTGAAAATCATGGCTATTGCGGTGTAATAATCAGAAGAGAGATTATATTACTCTCCAATTCCTCCCTTTGGCCTTCAATATGCCAATTAATTTTCAAAACAATCATGTATGATATTAGCTTACTTTACCCTTTTTAGGGATTAAGCAAGTGCTTTTTGAAGTAAAAAGTGATGACAGTGGTATCAAAGCTCTGGTATGAGCACCTTCTCCCTAACAAGTAATGCTCTATAGACTGTATATATAGAAGCCACACTAAAATTCTCTTCTCTCTCTCTCTCTCTCTCTCTCTCTCTCTCTCTCTCTCTCTCTCTCTCTCTCTCACACACACACACACACACACACACACACACACACAGCTGTCACCCAGACACATCAGAGATCAGTTCCATTCCTTTATTATGATAGTTGATTGATGTTTGCTCCATTTCTTTATCTCGACTTCAAGATCTTGCCTGGACCTTTATCTTTCCCTGAGATCAAGTCTCTAGTTCTTAGTATACTGTGTGTCTGTGTATTCATAATATGTTCCTCGCTGCTTCAGGCCAATTAACAATACCATGAATACAGTATCCTCAAACTTGACATTCAAGTCAAACTCCATGAATTTATACTACTGTTTGAAAATACTAAAATTTATTCAATCTAGAAACCAAGAAAACCCCCACCTTGTTACTTTAGTAGCAATTGACATCATGAAAGTAGAGGAATATAGATCAATAACTGGGGTAAGGGAATGGGAGTATGTCTAAAATGTAGAATACTGGATGTGTGTTACAGATACAAAATTATCATCTATAGGCTCATTTATTGAAAACTTGTCATTCTATATTGAATGCACAATTTACATATACAGTTTTCCAGTTAGTTTGCTTACCTATCACTTCTGATCACAAATCCTTTCATGAATTTTTAGAGTATCTTTGAAAAATCACACGATTTGCATGTACTTATCATCTTAAGGAAAGATAGTCTGCTTTTACATCTTTCATTCTATATGACAAACCCTGAATTTTTATTTACCTGTTTGCTGAATAAATGTATTCCTGGAAACAGGATATTCACATCTAATCTGGGTGTAATTTTCATTTTTAAAATTTGAAATATAATATAAACTTTGTTGTGAAAAGTCATTTTCTAAAATGAGTGATATTCATGAACACATATTTTGGTGCCTTTAAGTAAATTGAGACTTGATGTGGTATGGTAATTCTTGTGTCTAATTGACTTAACCATTAGATTATTCATGTATAAACATGTGCATTGCACTTTTTTATTTTTATATATAAAATAGTCCCAAAGGATTTACTTTAAAGTGATGAGGGGGGTTGTCTTCATGTTCCATACTTTATATTTATTTCAGTAAAAGTACTAGAAATACATGATGTTTACTGGAGCAATATAAAAGATGAGAATATATTTTTAAAGAGAATAGATTTATTGATTAAAATATAGAAATAAAATAGCCAGGTTTCTTGCTTGAGATTGCATAAATTTCATCTGAATGTAGCTCAAGATGAGACTCAGATAAATTCATATTAATATTATTGAGATTTCAATCACAATATAAGCAATATAGGTATTTTAAGGAATTGGTCATTCAAAGCCCTAGATACCTAATGGATGAAGAATGGTATTGAAAACAGCAGAGGAAAATAATTCAACATGCAGATATTATGATTTTATAATACTAACATGAAAGAAATGGAGCTTTTGCCTTTCTGAAAAGGAAAATTTAGCCAGTAATTTCAATGTAAAGCATCAATTGTAATGAGTCTAAAGTCTTTTCCTCCAAGATATCCAAGAGTACTATACTAATTCTCTGGAGTAAATAAGTAATTGTTTTAATTAGCTTTGCTTAATATTAATTTACTTGTACCAAATAGGTTAAAATGTCTGCTCGCTTTCTTTCAATGAAATATCATAAATTTGTTGTACATGGACTCGAGAACCCCCCCCCCCCCCCGCACCAGAGACCACGACCAATACAAATAACAAAGGAGTCGTTTATTTGCAAATTCAAGGTTGGTCCTCCACGCACTCAGTAACCTGTGAAGCTAAGAGGCCCCCCAGCATAGAATCAGCATAGTTTTTATACTATTGAACAAACAACTTTAAAGAAGTTTTACATGAGAAATTACATGATTGGCTAAAATTTTAAGCAAACTAAGCTATGCATATGTGATTGGTAATATTATTATTGACGTGTTATTGATGGGAATTGTCTGGCCACTGGGTCACTGTGTCCTGCATGGCCACCCAGTGTTTGGTCAATGCATCTGGAGGAAATTCCTGTGGCTTTCCCAAGGATTATTTATGTCTCAATTGTCTGGGAATTGTTTTTCTTTTTGTGTCATTTCTGGGTCAAACCCATGGTTATCTTTATAATTCATACCTCACAAGATGGTTGCTACTGTGTAATGGAGTTACTTAGGCCTTCATTGTGCCTCTTTAAACTTTAGGCTCTTCATTTCTCCCCTTTCTAATATGCACTTTAAGGGCCAATCATGGTCCTTACGGGCCTGCACTATGTCTTTTGTCAGGAATCAGTAGATATTGTGTTCTCAATACCATCTGCTGCATGTTATTAATGCATTCCTTAACAAACATCACTAGTAGATTGACAACGCAAAGCCCTAGTGTGAACACAAGTACCAGAATGATAATGGAGCCAACACAGTGGATATTGAGGTGCTTATCCAAGGGGAATAATTAAACCATGATTCAAACCATCCTTCCTGTTTTTCTCTTTCTCTTTTTCGTTTTAATAGTCCCTTTCTTACTTTAGCTAAATATTCTTTTACAACTCTGGAATGATTGGCGTAGAAGCAACATTCTTCCCTGAGGGCAGCACATAGACCTCCTTGTTGTAAGAAAATTAAGTCCAGGTCCCATCTGTTCTGCAACACTACCTCAGCTAAGGAGTCATGTGATTTTTGAAGGTAGGCTATAGCGCTTTCCAGGTTATTGATATCCTCATCTATATTGGCATGAAGACTAGCGTAAGATGTTCTCTGAGTAATTAGGGATGCCACCCCAGTTCCTAGTCCAGCTAAGCCCACTAGTACCTCAACTGTTATTGCTGTTATTATTTCTCTTTTAGCTTTTCATGGCCAATAGCTTGCTTCAGACATCTTTATCATCAGGTCTTCCTGAGAATGGTAGAACAGTTGTGGGATAAGTTGTACCATGACACAAAAACTGTTAGACCTATTTCAAATTTCTAAATGGACGCAGGGGGTTAGGCTAGTTGAACATGCCCACCAAGCATCTTGAGGAGGTATTAGATATCCTTCCTCTGGAATCCATTCTTGAGTCTAATTACTTAAGTGAGTAAAGTTAGTTGGTACTCATTCCACACATAACCCTTGTTCTATAACTGCCTGTAGAGTAAGTTTTGCTTCCTTTTGTTCCCATCTGCATGATTTACTTGTTTTAACATTAGTCACATTCTGTATCACTGCAATACCCTCATAAAATGGAGGTCTCATATCAGAACACATCCAACAAGAGCTTGTAATATCAGCATGGGTCTGATTGATCACATTGTAAGTTTGAACCAACAGCTGCCATAGGGAATCCTCTGCCAAGGGGATGCTCTCCCCTTTTTCGAAGGAGGTGGGGTCACTACAACCCAGGGCTCTTTCTTGTTGTCTACTTTGGGTTTATGGCAGAGACTGGTTTTAAAACTGTGTTTGGTCGCATTGCTGAAGGGGAATAACTGGCTGTGGCAATTGCTTGTAGGATTATGAGAATGCCATCATGTGTCTCTCCCCATCTGTACAATCTTAGTCCCCTAGTCTTTCCTAATTCCCATCCTAGGGCTTGTTTGCCCTTGTCTGTGAACTGAAACTAGTATATGTCTGAGTCAAACAGAAAAGTTCAGATAAGTTGATGTTAAGGAAATGAACCCTAATATATGTATTCATTTTTTTTTACTTTCATGCGATTGTCTCTAACACATTTATAAAATTATTTCTTTGTTGCTTTGTATGTCCCTCGCCCACAGTATAACCCCTGCTTTCACTGTATTTGATGTCGGTATAATTTGTAGAGGGGAAGGGGAAAAACAAATCATTTGGCTCTTGATGGTGTAAGTGAAGCAGAATGTTTTGGATGTCGGAGATGACTGTTAAATGTTTTTTTTTTCCATAATAATGTTACATGCAACAGCCTTATAAGTCCTGCAGTTCTTAACATTGTACTTCCTTAGTGATGTGATAGGAATGTCAACCTTACTGGACTTAGTATTGGTTTCCACTTCCTTTTCCACCATCTAGTCTAAATTAAAATAATGGAATGAAAAAGTAATGCCATTTTAAGAAAGTCATTTAGGGCTATGAGAATGTGGCTTCATGGCACAGAGATTGCTTATCATGCATGAAACCCTGGGTTCAATTCCTCAGTAACACATAAACAGAAAAAGAAGTGGTGCTGTGCCTCAAGTTATAGAGTGCTAGCCTTGAGCAAAAAAAAAAAAAAGAAAGAAAGAAAGAAAGAAAGAAAGAAAGAAAGAAAGAAAGAAAGAAAGAAAGAAAGAAAGATAAAGCTCTGGAACAGTTCCATGGTCCTGAGTTCAAGCCCCAGGACTTGCAAAAAAGTCATTTAGCTAGTAAATGACAAATAAAGAAACTATACTTGGAATATATAATTGTTCCTTCCAACTATGTCTAACAATCGTCTTTAATTCAATTACTTTACCTATATTAGAATACTGTGTTGAAAACAAACAAAAAAAAAGGTTTGTTAATAGGTCATGGCAATTAATGTCAGGAATGTGCTTAGATATCAGGTGAGGATTAATCCTGGAAATTCAAAGACTCCAGGCTTCTGAGTGGTCACTGTTAATAACAATGAGAAGGATAGTGTAAGTGAGATTTGGAAAACGTTTTGTTCAGTTATGGCACCAAAAAGGCAAGGCTAATTAACAGTTTTGACAGAAGTGAAGGAATAACTCCAGATGAGAGAAATAAATGATAATAATAAGTAATTATACCAGAAACCAGTTTTCGTTATTAAAGAACTAGTTATCAACTACACTTATTCCTCATTGCCTTTAGCATACTAAATCTCTTAGGTTAGTTATTAATCTCTGTGGGATAAGTTGTATCTATTTCTATGTTGTTTTTTCATACCAGATCTTCTTTGCTTTCTAAAAATCTGTCTTTCTCTATTTCTCTATTAACAGTTATTGATACTAAGTCCAAATTTGCAGACAGCAGAGGATGCTAATGTAAGAGTCCCATAACTCATGAGTCATTCATGTAACAACATGGAAAAGGAGGACATATTTATTGCTACCTCAAATTTTTCTGAAAAGCTGCAATGTCACATCATTGGATTCAAATTTCCATTCTTTGTCTACATAGTGTCATTAAGTGAACATAAATGCAAATATGAGCTGGGTGCTGGTGGTTCACGCCTGTAATCCTAGCTACTCAGGAGGTTGAGACAAGAGGACTGTAGTTCAAAGCCAGCCTGGTCAGCAAAGTCCATGAGACTCTTATCTTCAATTAACCACCAGAAACTTGGAAGTGGTGCTGTAGCTAAAGTGGTAGAGTGCTCAACTTGAGCTGAAGAGCTGAGGGACATTACCCAGGATCAGAGTTCAAGCCACACGACCATTAAAAGAGTGTAAATATGACATTCAGTTTCCCCAAAAGGAACTACAAAGTCAATAGTAATCTTCCCAAGCAGAAAAAATAATTCCAAAATGATTCAGTGCACCTTCTTTTGCTGTTATTTGTTATGGCTTCTTTGTTGGACATATTCTCTTCTTTTAAAAATTGTCAAATATTAGCTTTAAAATAAACTTCATGTAATATTTCTCTGTTCAAATGAGAAGTCAATATAGTTGATGTCACTTGGCTTTCTTACTATCACAGTTGAAAGCCAACCCTGGCAAGAGAAGTCTGTCAAATTCTTATCTCTAATTAAACACCAAAAAAACCAGAAGTGGAGTTTTGTTCAAGCAATAGTGTACTAGCTTTGGGGTCAGGTGGGCAGGAAGGACAATTGTTCAGGGACAGGGTCCAGCCTCTGAGTTCAAGCCCCAGAACCAGCACAAATTAAACAAACAAACAAAAATAACCCCACATATTTCTTTGGGACCATCGTTTAAGCACTGTTTGAGAAGAGGCCCCTTTTGCTGATCATACACACTGCATTCTGCTTTTTGGAATCTTTATTGCAATGGAAAACTCAGGACCAGTTTAAAGAAATGGATAACTGACTTCTGCAACAAGACAATCATGTCAGGAGTGAAATATCCATGCATAAGACATTTTAAAACCTCCATGTCTTTCTTTCTTTGCAGTAGAACACTTTAAAACAAAGTTATTTCTCTTTTTTTCTATGCTGGCCTGCAAATGGCATATTGTTTCTTTTTGTAATACTCTCAAATAGAAGTTTACAGAAAAGTTTTATATGAGTAAAGAACACACTCGAAAAAGTCAGGGACAGATTTTCCTTCTAGCCTTGGATTATTTTCTTATTCAGTAAAAAGAACAGCACAAATTAACTTGAACTTTGTCATTTCTCTATGTTCAATTCCTGTCTTGGAATCAGTTTCCACTGCCCATAACAGTTCCTTCCATTTACTTCCAGTAACAATCTATGGTGCTGCTCCCAGTAAAAATGAATATTTTCTGGCTTCATTGAAATACCACAAGTACATCTTTGGACATGAGGTTACACATGTTTCAGAAACAACTTAGAAATGAGAAAATATGGAATTTACATGGCTTATAAAAATTATCCATGTACATATGGCCATATAAGATGATGTTAAGTGAAATAAATCCCAAGTTAGGATACAACTTTTTTTTTCTTGCTTGCTATTGTTTAAAATGTATCTAACTATGTCATTTTTTTTGTTTCTGTTCTATTTTCATCCTCCACGGTATAACCCCTGTTTTCAATGTATTTGAGTTTGGTGACCTGCATCTTGCACATACATTTTCCTAATGTGGAGATGGGAAGGGAAATATCAAAATGCTGAAACAAGGATAAAGAATGATCCATTGTAACAATAAGATGAACAAGACACTATGTAGAGAACAAACTTTACAACTTGGGGAGGGGAGGAGTTGGGGAGGGAAGAGAAAAGGGATGGCAGGGGACAAACAAAAGAGGAGCTAACAATGCTCGTTAGATAATGTACTCATTAACTTACTTATGTAACTAACCCACCATAAAAAACATGAAAGAAAACAGTATCCTGGAGTACATTAAGTACAAATTTCCTAAGTGCTATGTAAATTAAGACCAATTTTAATTGGGAAGAAGGTTCTCAGAAACATTTTTTTGTGAGTGTGTGTGTTGTTCATTCTTTCCCAAGTGTACATAGGTTAATATTAGGAGAAACAATAGGAATAATAGGAGGACGAGAAGTTCTGTGTTTAAGTATAATGGTTCAAAACACTATAGAAGACTCTACAAATAAGACAACTTTGAAACAATAAGGCCAAGGCCAATATGTAGATCTATGAGAGTGATATAGAGAAAGCATTACTACTAAGTGAAATATGACGTATAAGGCTCTTTCATCTCTTTCATCATGGTAGCTAATCATGTAAATTAGTGAAAATTAGAGAGGAAGTATAATTTTTGTTCCAAGCCAGTCAGATATAAAAGCATGGACTTAACTGGGAAAAAGGTCATGTTGAAAGAGCAGGAATGATGCTAGCAATGAACTGGTGGCTAAGATCACTTTTCTTTTACTTTTTTTCTTTCTTTTTCTTTCTCTCTCTTTTTTATGGTAGTCAGGCTTAAACTCTGGGCTTTGGCACTGTCCCTCTGCTATTCAGCTCAAGGCTAGTGTTCTACCACTTGAGCCACAGTGCCATTTCAGATTTCTGGTAGTTAATTGGAGAAAAGAGTCTCCTGGACTTTCCTAGCTCGGCTGGCTTTGAACCCCATCCTCAGGTCTCACTGCAACCCGGGTTAAGATCACATTTCTAACAGTGTACACTCAGTATATGTAATGTGTATGTTCATCTATCTTTATATGTATTCTTGAGTTAAAAATCTGGGCTACAACTTAGACTTTATACTCACAAAAATGTTTGTCGTTTAAAAATTGATTCTCCTGGAGAAATAAAACCTAAGAAGGTAAAGAAGTCTGGGAAGTTCGGTTTGTATTCAGCCTGGGCAGAACAGGCTTTGAGATACTACCTATAATTATCCAGGCAAAAGCTGAATTGGAAGAAGTGCTCAGGAGATGGAATACCAGTCATGAGCAAGATGGCTGAATAAGAGATTGAGGCTTTTGCATACATACATACAAACATACACATACACATACACTCAGAGGCACTTATATGTGAAGGCACAAATGCACAAATGAAACAACTCTCAGAATATGTAGAAAAGTTAGAAAACAATAGAAAATATTTCCTGAGTAAGACTAGAATCAAGTGGTAATTTTTAATATTAGAATGTATTCAAGTGAACTTTCTTCAAAAAAGTTTGAGACTATTAAATAGGTAGGGACTAGAGATAGTAAGAGAGTCAAGTAATCATTATTAATGGGATCAGATCCATGGAGAAATGAATCAGAGACCCCTGCAAGTGCATCTGAAAATGTTCATATTCTGTGTCAAATGTTAGAACATCTTTGAAAACTGTACATAAACAGTCTGAACAGTCAGTCTTATGGAGAATATCATCAGAGAAGTTCAGAATTGCTAGTCTGTATCTAGATTAAATAACCTAACAAACCATGGTAGGACAATGTGATAAAAGACAAGAATTCTAGCACTGAGACTAAGACAAGAGATTAGAGAGTGGAATTACATAGCGATACCTTCCTTTAACCAAGTAGCATAATTTTGTCTCAATAAAACAAACCAAACAACAAGAAAGGAATACACAGTTTGAAGTTTGGGCTAATTTTGTCACTATGTTTTGAGATGTCAAGTTTCCTATTGACATGCAACTCATATATAATCCTCAGTTGCATTTTAAATGCTCTCTTCATTACAGAACATTCCTAGTTGCAAAATGGCTCATGATTCCCAGCGAAAAATTTGAAAAAGCAAGCATCATTCTGTTGAATTCCAAAGAAATGATGAAGGATTATGAAAGCTTAAGCCTGGAGAAATAGCAAAGTTCATTTAATGTAGGACTCAGTAGACCTGGCTAAATTAGAATTTAGATTTAAAATAATTTTTTGGTTTGTAATTTCATATTCGATAAGACATTACAAAATGCTTTTCAAGTAGATGATTTAATCACAACCCTGGCCCCTGGCTCCTGAAGGCCTCTGGGTATGGACCAGAAAGTTCATTTAGATCCATCTCCGTGGCCTCCTCCACTCACTCCCATCATGTAGGGGCATGCCCCAGCCATCAGTCTGGGCCCGGAAATGGCTCCAGAGCCGGGCCACCCCATACCTCCTTCTCTCCATGTGCCAGGACTTGCATGGGAGGTAGAGTCCGCCCGGCCTTCTGTTCCCATGGCCGCCACGGGCCTCATGCTCTCCAGCCATTCCCACCCCCTGTCCCATCCCCCGGAGACAGGATGCTAACTGCTCCCCCCTTTCCTGTTTCTCCAGGCCCCGGTTCCTGCACGTCCAGCAGTCCAGGCTGTAAGTGTGCCTGCCACTAGGACAACAGGCCCACTGGAACCTTCCTGCAATTCTGTGCCCAGCACCAGATGGGGCTTTTCACAACTCTGGTTGCCCAAAGCAATGCCAATTTCCATCTCTGCCCCACTTGGACTCCCCATTCCTAGGACACATCTCTGTGTGTCTTTACAACACACCTCCCAACTGGACCTGCACCTTGAACTTTGGTTCGGGGATTCATTTGGTTCCTCACTCCCTGGAAAGGATGGGGCCAAGGGTCATTCACCCACAATTCTGGGGACATGAGTGATGCTAGGTCAACTGCAGGCTTGAGCAGGCCAGAGAGGGTGGGGATCCTGTTTGCCGTGAGTCTACCTGCAGATTGATGATGTGGTTTTGATCCTGTTCGATACAAAACACATCGAAATGAAATATCTTTTTAATCAAATGAGTTTCAAAACAAACATTGTAAACTCATGTGCAGGTGTTCCACAGATGCAAGGAAGCTCTCAATAAATCTGGGTTCTGCTTAAGACCTCATGTGATCTCTTTTCCTCCCCTTAGTTTTTATTGTCATCGTGTTATTCACACATGTCATGCAGCTTGTCTCTGGGCTGGAGTGCCATCTCTCAGACCTTCTACTCAAGGCGGCCAGTGCTCTATCTGTTGAGCCAGAGCACCACTTCCCACTTTTTCTCTTTACGGGATACCAAGGATTCAAACCCAGGGCTGCACTCTACCACTAGGCCACTTAACACTCTTACCATTTGAGCCACAGCTCCACTAATCTACTACTGAAGCTGCAGCTTCACGTTAGGCATTTGGGTGGTGCATTGGAGATAAGCCCAGTCTGGCTCCAAACTGACATCCTCAGGTTGAGATCATGGGCACTATCTCACCCCGACCCCACCACTTTGCCCTGCAAAACATAGGTTTGAGTGGGGATGTAAGGAAACAGGGAGCCTCCTTCATGTTTCATTATAAGTAGGAACTCACAAGAAAAGAGGAAATGAAAAGGAAGATGAGGAAGGAGAGAGGCAAGGGGAGGGAAAAAGAGAAGGAAGGAAGGGAAATATGTGAAGAAGGCAGGAGGGAAGGGAGGAGGGAAAGGAAAAGAGAAAGAAGCAGCCAGGCACAGGTGGCTCATGCCTGTTATCCCAGCTATTCAGGGAGCTGAGCTCTGAGGGTTGATTAAGATCTGAAGCCAGCCAGGGCAGATGGATCCAAGAAGACACCCTTCATCTCCAATTAAGCAGTCAAAGACTAGAAGTAGAGGCATGGCTCAAGTGGTAGAGGACTAGTCATCTGTGAAGAAGCCCATCCAGATTGTGAGGCCGTGAGTTTGAGTTCCAGTACCGGCAGAGAAGGAAGGAAGGAGAGGGAGAGGAGAAAGGGAGGGAGGGAAGGAAAGGGAAGGACGGCAGGCAACCATGCAGGAAAGGAGGGAGGGTTAGAGGGAGGGAAGGAAAGAAGGAAAGCAGGGGTTTATGGTTATCAAGAGGCTCAGAGAAAGCCTTGAATACGGTGGAAGTGAACCCAGAGACCCGAGCAAAGAGTAGGAGTCAGTCCTCTAGATGCCACCAAGGAGGGCGGTCCCAGGAGAAGGGAACCCATGTGGGGTGGCTGAGAGGGCAGAGCCAGATGTGGAGATGTGGAGTCCAGAATGCTTGAGGAGAGCAGAGGGAGGATGGGATTTAACAGAGTGCTCAGTTAGGGTCTTCTGATTTTCCTGGGACCAGCCTCAGATGGGATTCTTTTCTGCAACCTCCTCTGGGAAGGCCCCTGCTGGTAGGGGCTGCACAGCCGGATCAGGCAGTTTTAGGGTCTGGGCCCAAAGGGTTCATTGCCCAATCAGCTCTGCATCCAGTGTAGGACAAGATCTGGAAGAGGGAAAGTGGACGGTGAGAGGATGTTTCCTACTTCCCTCATTTCCAGAGAAGACCCCCCTTGATTGGGTCCAGACCCAGGGGGAGGCAGACGGGGGTGTGGAGGTTTGCCAGACCTTGGAAACTGAGGCTGAAGCCTAAATGAACAAAGAAACGAGATCTCATCTCCACCAACCCTCCGTGCGTGGTGAAACATGCATACAGTTCCTGAAAAAACAAGAGACTGTACTGGAAAATAATGAATAAAGTGGTGAGGGGACCTGATCCAGGGGTGAACACCTGGCAGGCAAAGCCAGGCCACACAGCTGGCCTGGGCCCTGTTTCCGAGGCCTGTGCAGCAGGGGCTCCTGGAGGTGCCTGCAGAGAAGCACAAGGGGATGGGAGTGGCCATAACCCCCATGTCAACACATGTGCCCCACGGTGCCCTGGGCTCCACCAGCGATGACTCTGGTCCACAGGGAGTGAGGCAGCAGTGTGAGGCACCCAGGCCACGTCCTTCCTTCAGTCCTCCCTACCCCTGTCCAGCCCAGCCAACCCACACATGCGCAACGCCTGGCCCAGGCCCAATCCAGTCCCAGGAACTAGCTGACCTCAGGACTCAGCTCCCCTCCTCCCCTCCCCACCTTAGAGCTCTGGGCCATAGACTTGTGGAGACCAAAACTCATCCCCATCTCATCTTCCCCATCATCATCCTCATCCTCATCCTCCTCCTCCTCCTCCTCATCATCACCATCATCATCATCACCAAGGATTCTCCTAGGCTGGGAGTCTATGTGGTTGAAATGTTCATTTCTTATATGTTTATCATCTGGAGTGTATCACCTATTATGTATGAACTGTGATATAGTATACGTTTCTTTCTAGTCTATGTCACTTTTTTGTATTACGTGTTGGTAGATCTCATGTTGTATTACAAATGTAGATATCTACGCTTATCACAGGTAATATAGGTTCTATTGTAGGATATATGAATTACTTTTGTATTATATATTATACTTGAAATTATAGTATACATTATTTTTACTCAACTGTGTATTATTTAGTAGATACAAACCTATGTATTCTATAGCATCCTCTATTTTATTCTCACATCTATCATTGTTGCGTAGTTTATAGTAGGTAGTATATTATATGTGAATTTTGTTACATGTTATGTATGAATTTGTAATTATATATATATTACATATATATCCTAGTTAATATTGTATTACTTGGATTCTATCTTATGAATTTTAGTATACATTATATGACGATATTTTATTATCATGCTGATATGTTTTATTGATTATATCACCTATTTATACTATATAGTTTATATTTATATTACATTGAACATGACAATTTCGAATGATCTCTCATGTAGTTCCCTTGTACAACTGATAAAATAGCTGGTGACAACCTGTCAATGCAGAGATCCTCCTGATGACAGCTGGTCAACCAGGGGGACCTTCCTGGGGATAGCTGGTCGACCCAGGGTCCCTCCTAGGGACAGCCGGTGGACCTGAGTCCTTCCTGGGAACAACTGGTCAACCATGGGACTCCCAAGGACAGCTGATCTCTCTGAGTAATCCCCCTGCCCACCTTCCATCCCCTATCTCGGGCCTCAGACCATTGGGAAACGTGGGAGTGTGTAGACAGCCTCTGAATGCCAAAGGCCCTCACAAGGGAAGGCCCCTGAAGCTAGCCCCGAAATGGAGTTCCCATCCAAGCTGAGGCCCAGCTCGAGGTGATACAGCCCTGGCACAGAGAGGCCCTCGACTCCCCAGATGCCTCCCCCCCCCACCCCGAGCGCTTACCCCAGAGGGCAAAGTTTCTGCCTGCAGGCAGCCGAAGGGGCTGCCCCAGGCCCATGCCCTGGGCCTGCCCAATGTACACATGGTAGGAGACCTCCAAGTCCACCTTTCCTGGGCCCCTTAACTTGGCGGGAGTCGAGGAACTCAGAGGACCAACAGGTCAATATCCAGGGCCTACCCAAGCTTGGAGGAAGAGACCCCAAAGTGTGCCCTTCATGGGGGTCCCCTCCTGGATGGGGCCCTACCCGGGCCCTATCCCGATCATCAGCAGAGGGAACCCTAGCCAACCTGCCTGACCACCTGCCTGCAGTCTCTCTCACTGAGGAACTCAGGCCTTGGTCCACAGGGACAAGTTGGATAGGCGGGGCCTTTGCCCAGTGCCTCTCACCCAGTCCCAACGGGGACTCCGAAAGCACACGCTCAGAGCGGGGCCCTGAAGCCCATCCTTATGGATTCTGTGTTGGGCAGGGACCCGGCCAAGCCATGGTCCCTAGCAGCTGCAGAGGGATACCAGGCACTGGCCTGCACCAGGCTGCCCTGCTCTGCTCCACTCTGCCCTGCTCTCCTCCGGTGTCCAAGAAGCCCACCATCCGTCCCTGTGGGGAACTCGGGCTTTGGGACACAGTTATGCTCGATGACCAGGGCCAACACCAGGGCCCTGGCCAACCATAACAGGGACCCAGAAACCACCACTCCTGGAAAGCCATGCCTTAGCAGGGGCTGGGAACCTTGGCCCACCTGCCACCTCCAAGGCTTAGGTCGCCGAGGCCGTTCCTGGGACCCCGGCTTCTGGAACATCCCCAAGGGCTTCTGGGAGCATCTATGGGTACACCCACATCACACCACACTGTTCCAGCATCCACCAGGCCCATGCCCCACTAGACCCGCAGGGCTGGCACCTGGACTGTGCAGAGTTTTGCTCCCTGCCCAGGGTGAGGACTGGTCCCATACTGAATCTCAAGATGGACCTCGGACTTTGAGTTTTCTCCCCAGGATACCAAAGTCCATGGAGCCACCACACACTGCCATGTGGTTGCCGGCAGCCCCAGCTCTTTTGGCTGAGTCTGGTGAGTACCTATCTTTCCATCATTTTCTAGGGAGCAGGGTGGGGAAGGGTCAAGGCTGTTCCTCCAGGGTGTACCCCAACATGGCTGCTTCATTCCAGGGTTGTGGGGGAATGTGGAAGATGGGAGATGGAGGCAGGTAGCAGCAGCAGCAGTGCAGGCGCCTCCTCAGTGGAGGCAGATGTCTTGGAGATGGGGGGCAGATGGTGTCCTGTGGTTGCGCACACCCCCTCCTCCCCATGTGTGTGCAATGGGTTGCTGTGCTGTGAATAAAGGCTAAACACGAAAGTAGAGCCGTCAAAAGTTGTATCTGTGTGTGTCCAGGCCAGCAGTAGATGTGAGGAGTGGTTGTGCGCCTGCACATGCGCCAGCCCAACCACTGACTCACCCACCCAAGTAGGAGTGTGGTGTCCAGGAGTGGTGTTCCCCACCAAGCTCTGTGTTCCTGCCAGTCAGGCCAAGTGGGAGATGGGAGAGAAAAGAGGAAGGGATAGAGGGAGTGAGGCAGAGAGGTAGGTGGAGTTAGGTGGGAGGGAGGAGGAGGTGGGAGGCTGCTGGAGGTAGCAGGAAGGGAAGCAGGGTGGGCAAAGGGAGGCAGGGGGATGAGGCAGAGGTGGAGAGGCAGGAAGCAAGTCAGGGAGAGAGGTGGGGTCAGAGAGGCAGAGGTGGGGAGGTAGGGAGTTAGGGCTGTAGAGGAGAGAGTCAGGAAGAAAGTTGTGGATGGAGGCCAGGAGGGATAGATGGGGGGGAGGTAGCGGGAAGGATGAGGGAAGCAAGGTTGGTAGAGGGAAGCAGAGGGAAGTAGATCAAGGTGGGAGGGGGAGGCAGAAGTAGGGCTGCTGTCTATACCCGATGGCCCCCAGGGACCCTGGTCACTGAAGGGGTGGCCCTGTGCCACCGGTCCTCGCTGCCTCAAACTGGCCCGGCCTTCGCATAGGGAATCCTCGTGCTCCCTTTCCTTCTTCCTGCTCCACCCTCTGGGCGACATGCCCATGGCCCCTGCCCCTGGCGCTGGAGGTGGCCTTTGTGAGGGTGGACTGGAGCAATCCCCTGCTCTCCCATCCTCCCCAAGTCTCCTGAATCCTTGGCTCCTGGGTCTGTGCCCCACTTGTCTGGCTACCTCTGCCAGCGCTGCTTGGCAAGTGCAAAGCCACCCAGAGAGTGGAGGTCTGCAGCCAGAGCCATGGCCACCTCCCCCTGCCCAAGGTGTCACAATCTCTGCCCCCATCCTGAGCCCCACCCCCTGACCCTCCCCTTTCCCCCAGAGCAGCACCCCCTCCCATTACACCCACCTGGTGATCTCCCCATGAGTGAGCACAGGGACACCTGGACCAGAAACCTAGTGGCTGGTGAAAGCTGTTATCAGTCAACCTTGACTGTCTCCTCCCTCTCCCCACCCTATCCCCACTTGAACAGGTGGATCTCCAGCCCACTCAAGGGTTCACAGGCCCTTGGTTGAATGGCCAACCAAACTGGCCCTAAGCCATTTTAGCTTAGGTTGAAGACACCTTATGTGTATATTCCCTGTGTAGTATATCTTTCTCTCACCATTACCTATAGATAGGTAGGTATTCTATGCTAGGCCTGTGTGTGTGTGTGTGTGTGTGTGTGTGTGTGTGTGTGTGTGTGTGTGTGTGCGTGTGTGTGTGTGTGTGTGTACACACCAGAGCCAGACTCTGCTCCCAAATGCCTGTATAATCCGGCATGTCTTTCTCCCATGTGGCAGGCACTCTTCTGCTCGAGACCCACGGCTCCGAGTCCAGCTCCTTCCCGAGTCCCTGGTATCTGCAAGGGGGTCTGAATGTGGATCTTATAATACTGAAGTCTCCTGACCCTGATTCTATGCAAAGCCTCAGAGCCACCTTCTACCTTGGAGCCTACAGAGACCAATGGAAAATGGAAGTCTGGATAACTTCTTAGAAGGTATCTGACTCAACCTTCTTCCCCCCTTTTTCTCCCCGACACCTGTACACTGGAAATGTCCCTCTGCATGAGACCCCCATCCCTGGGCTCTATGGGGCCAGAGCTGCCGATTAGCTGAGCAGATGGAGCCACATCTCCTTAATTTCCACCACATGCAGCCTCTCTTTACCCCAGCACCCTCCTGTCAAATCCTCCACACCCTTTCCAATTTTACATATTTTTCATGGCCTAATGTCTTTATCTTTGCTTCTTAAATCTTCCTGCTCTAAGAAACCCCTCCTACCCACCCTCCCAGCAGCAATACCTTTTAGAAGCCCTGCCTACCACAGGTGCCAAAGTTTCCCCCCACACACAAACACATCAGATCTGCACCCAAATGCCCCCAGAAGCCCAAGTTGCTGAGTAGGTCCTGCACCACCCCAAAAGGGGCCATCTTCCCTCCTCATCCCTGCTTCCTTGTTTTATCCCTGGCTACTCATGGCCACCAAGATCTCTCCAGGCTTCTTCACTTCCTGCATGCGGGCTCTCCCCATCTGTTGGGAATAGATTTTAGGAGATCCCCCGCACAAACACAGAGTAGCAGAGGCTGCATCTGAACCGACCACCCACTCTCCCACTCTCCCCCACCAGCCCTTCCCTGCTCCACCCACTGCTGAGCCAAAGAGTGCTCCGTATACACCGTGCATCCTCCATTGCTCCTTCCTGGACTTGATTCTGCACTGTGCTCTCCCTCTCCACCTTCCCCATGCAGGAAGGACCTCTCCATGGCTGGATAAGGCTTGTGGGACATGCCCCTGCCCCCTCCCCCTCCTAGGGAGCCAAAGGCGCAATCTTACCCCTTGCCCCACTCCAGGGAGACAGCTGACTGGGAGTGATGGGCCCCCTTTGTGGGGCAGGGGTAAGCCCAAGCACCTGGCTCATATTTCCCCCTCTTCCTTCCTGGCCTGTTTCTGCTGTGGGCTCTGCAGGTGCACGCGGCCCCCAACCCCTTTTCTCTGGAGATGCCATTCCTCACCCCACCTGGGGAGGTCACCAGCTGATTCCTCACCCCCCACAGCACCCTCATCCCCAGCTCCTTCTTGGCTCCCTCCTGGCTTCCCAGACCTATGCAACCAAGTCTGATCTGTGTGGGAAATCCAGAAGCTGGCCTGCATCCCGTGGGAGGCTCCCCCTCCACTGCTCCCAGATATTTCTTGAGTTCCCTCCCCCAAGCTCACCTATTTCCTCAGGAAATAACCTTCAATGCCACAGCTACACACAGAGCCAAGGCTCTCTGTTGGCTCCTGGGCCATGTCAGCCACAGTGGGTCTGAATTAGAGAGGCCTCAGGAGCCAGAGAGGACCCACAGGTTGAGAGCAGCCTTTCCTATCTCCTACATTCCCCCTTCCCAGAATGTTATGCTGGGAGGAGGTGCTGGTGCCCCGTGGCCCCACTGGTATGGTAGGATGTGCTGTAGCAAAGCCCACAGGAGGCCTAGCCCCCATCCCCCCACAGGCAGATGGCAACAGCCCTGTGTTCCCCCTTCCTACTTTCTCCCTTCCCTGAAGTCCAACTTCAAGATTTCCCAGATGGAGGCCCATCCCTTCTCCCCTACTGCCCTCTGAGGGCTCTGCCTACTGAGTCCACCCACACTGCTGGGTTGGCCTGCTCCCCATTTGCTGCACCTCCCTGGCAGCCTGGGTTGGTTCTCATTGAGAAAGCCCAGAACTCCTGCCTTCCTCTTCCCCACTTGGCCAGCCCTTTCCCACTGACTGTTCCTGCCTCTCCTGCCCCGCCAGTCCCTCTCCTGCTTCTCCTAACCATAGAGGCCTAGGGACCCAGCAGGCACAACACCAAGACCCCCTCCCAATCTGCTCCCTCCTTGCTCCTCCATTTCCCCCATTGGTCCCACCACCTCCATTCCTGGCCTGCCCCTGTCCCAAGCTTCATCCCCCTTCCACTTATCCCCACCCCTCCTGGGCAGCCTGGCCCTCTCAAAATGGCAAAGGCTCCATGGGCCATCAAGTGTCAGTTCCCAGTCCTGGATCTTGCTCCAACCTCATCCCTTCAGGGCCTGCTCCTTCCAAAGTGGCCTTTCCTGGGGCAAAGTTCCCAGGTGCAGGCCCCTATTCCCCCTTCTACTCCCAACCCCCAAATCTCTTCTGAGGGTCCCACTCCCCGAGGGTTCAAAAGCCCACTTGGCTGGCTCAGATACTCATTCTTCTGTCAAGGGCTCTGTACCAGTTCTCACTGGGTCTGGATAGGAAAGCCCATGGAATTCAGAGACCCTGCAGGACAATAGCACTATGGATCACCCATGTCTTACCTTCCTGCTTCCCAGCCTGTTCCCAGCATGACTTCCTGTTGTGCAGCGCCATCCCCTGCTTTCCAGGAAATAACTGGAACTGGCTTGACCAATGATCTCTGATCTCAGTCTTCTGAGTAGCTAGGATTTACAGGGTTTGAGCCCCTCTGGCATTGTGCTAGAAGCTTTTCTTAAGCAAGCATTCTTCCCTGTGTTTGCCTTGAATCCTCCATGCAAAGGAGGCCTGAGGGTCAGGAGGTGTGAAAAATAGGCTTCCACCAACAAGAAATGGCTGGAGTCCATGGTGAAAAGCCAAGCTAATCTTCCCCCTGGGCCCCATTCTGGAACCCCACTATTTGCCCTACCTGTGACTCAACAAACCTTGACCTAGCCTTGAATGTCTGAAGCCACAGAATCGTCATTCCACCTACACCACTTGCTCCATATGACACCTAAGGACCTTTGCCCATAATGGACCTTCTGTCTGAGGCTCTCTGTCCCATTCCACGCCTTAGAACTCCTGTGGAATTTTGGCACTGGTTATATCACCTCCTGGAGCAAGTCTTTCCTTCCCTTCTACCTTTTTTAAAATATTGAGTTGCTATAGAAGGAACTTTGTGCAGGGTGACTGGCAAATGCTCTATCTTGGTGTGTTGTGTGAGTGTGTGTGTGTGCACACGCACGAGCATGCGCATGTGTGTGTGTGCCAATCCTGATGTTTGAATTTATGGCCTGGAAGTTGTCCTATCCCTGAGCTTTTGTGCTCAAGTCTAGCACTCTACTACTAGAACCACTGCTCTATTTCTCTCTTTTTGGGTGTTTAATTGGAGAAAAATCTCTCATATAGACTTTTCTGTTTGTAATTGGAATCTTTAGATCTCAGCCTCCTGAGTAGCTAAGATTATAGGGGTGAGCCAGCAGCACCTGCCTTCTACCCTACCTCTTACTAAAACCTTGGCCCTTCTTTGTGTCTCAGAAGAATATGTCTTACCAGACTCACATTTTTTTTCTTTTTGCCAGTCTTGGGGATTGAACTCAGGATATGGGTATGTTCCTGAGCTTCTTTTGCTCAAGGCTAGCACTCTCTCACTTAAGCCACAGCGCCACTTTTGGCTTTTTCTGTTTCTGTGGTACTGAGGAATGGAACTCATGGCTTTGTGCGTGTTATGTAAACACTCTACCACTAAGCCACATTCGCAGCCCAATGCTCACTTCTAACGGAAGTTATGAAGGGGGGATTTATTGACTTACCCCTTGGGCTTATAAATCGCTGATTATTTCATGTCTATGCCAAGATTTGGGACTAGCCTTTGACTTGGCAATGAGGAATGATAGATGAGTGATAGCCACCAGGCCCCAGAGGTCTAGGCTCACATCCTACAGAGGGATAGAGACTATGGAGAGAGAATCTTGGACAACTCCTACAGCCTAGGGACTGTGGACTATCTGGAGGCAGTGGCTGGCTGCAAAGTGTCCCAATGGGATGCCTCAGCCATAACATTATGCACCCGTTGCAAACACTAGCCCAGGCAAAGCCTTCAGGGTTTCAGTTATTAAATGGCAGAGGGTGCTTTGTTCAAGCTGCTGGCTCACACTTAGTACTCTATGAGGGCTTGTCCCAGTTTGCCCCGGTTGGGGCAGCTGGGCATGGGCAACCTGATGAATGCCCATCATCCATACACACATCCATGGAGTTATTGCCTCCTTTTTGGGGGAAGGCAGATACACTGTTGTACATAATCCTAGGCCCTGTTCTTGAGCTCCTTTTGCTCAAGGGTAGCACTCTGCCCTTGTGTCACAGCCCCATTCATGTTTATTTTTCCAGTGACCTCTTAGAAAGAAGAGTGTCCTAGACTTTCCTTCCCCAGCTGAATTTAAATTGACATTTTCTACATCTCAGCCTCCTGAGGAGCTAGGGTTATAGGCCGGAGCCACTGGCACCTTACTTTACTTTCTTCTTGTTGTTCTTTTTTTCAATCGTAACAGTCTGAAATTTTCACCATGTCATTCCAATGGTTTGCATTCAAAGTACACTACCCAGGCCTGGAGTTCGAATGCTAAGACTGCCACCCACAAATGGAAGGAGATCCTGACAAACTCATTCCTGTTCATGTGAATGCTAACGGAATGTTATAAAAGTAATAAATGTGCCGTTGATTAATGATTCTATTTTAGAATGCCACACAAAAAATATTGGATTTATGTCTTCCATTCTAGCACCATGGTATGATTAAGGATATTGAATAATTTTTAATTAATACTTTTATAAGTATTCAACAGTGATATTTCATTAAATGGAGGCATAATTTAATAACTAATAATTGGTAATTTTATATATATATAATTTAATTACCTCACATTCTCTCTCTTTGTATATATAAATATATATATGTATATCAATTTACACTTGCTCTATATCTATCTATCTATCTATCTATCTATCTATCTATCTATCTATCTATCTATCTATCTATCTATCTATCTATGTATCTATCTATCTATCTATCTATTTATCTGTCTGTCTGTCTGTCTGTCTGTCTGTCTGTCTGTCTATCTATCTAATTATCGGGCACTCCTGTGGCTTGATCACAGGTCCTCAGAACTTCCTGGCAGCTTAGATTGCAATAGGCTGGTCTGCTACGACTGTGACCCCATTTATGGATTGGGCATTCTAGGCTGTGAGTTGAAAACCCAGCATAGCCAAAAATTAATTCATGGAGTAAGAAGCCAATATTAGCATATTGTTTTCCTTTTCTGGGAAAGTTCATGTCTTAGTATGATATATAATCCATAAGTACATATATACTATGTGATATGATGTAATAAAAGAAATGTTATATGTGTAATAATGCTAAATAAGTAAGGGTAATAAATATCATATTTCTGCAAAATTTTGGTCAATCGACTTCAACAATTCATCCAAAAAATCATACACCACGATTAAACAGGATTCATTTCTGGGATGCAAAGCTGGTTCAATATATGCAAATCAATTAATATAATTCATCACATCAACAGGAGCAAGGATAAGAACCACATTGTTATCTCAATCGATACAGAAAAAGCATTTGCCAAGATCTAACACCCCTTTATGATGAAGGTTTTGGAAAAATTAGGAATCCATGGAACATTCCTCAATACAAGAAAGGCTGTGTATGACAAACCAACAGCCAGCATTATATATAATGGTGAAAAACTAAAACCATTTCCTCTTAATTCAGTAACGAGACAAGGCTGTCCACTCTCTCCACTTCTTTTGAATCTAGTATTAGATTACCTTTCTACAGGAATAAGACAAGATATAAACATAAAGGGGATCCAAATAGGGAAAGAATAAGTAAAACTCTCCCTCTTCACAGATGACATGATATTGTATTTAAAGAATCCCACAGACTCCACTCCCAAATTACTCAAGCTGATTCAAAACTTTGGCAAAGAAGCAGGGTATAAAATTAACCCTCAAAAATCATTGGCTTTTCTGTATGCCAACAATGAGAAAAGTGTGGCTGAAATTAGGAAAGCAACTCCATTCGTAATAGCCCCACAAAAAATAAAATACCTAGGAATTAACCAAAGAAGTGAAGGACCTCTATGAAGAAAACCTTAAAAACTTGAGAAAGGAAATCAAAACAGAACATAGAAAGTGGCAAAAAAAAATCCCACGCTCCTGGATTGTAAAGATCAACATCATGAAAATGGCAACACTTCCCAAGGCTATCTACAAATTCAATGCGATACCTATCAATATTCCAACCTCATTCTTCAAGGAAATAGAAGAGACAATCCAAAAATTCATATGCAACAATAAAAGACCCCGAATAGCAAAAACGATCCTCAACAGGAAGAACAGTGATAGAGGAATATCAATACCAAATTTCAAACTCTACTACAAAGCCATAGTAATCAAAACAGCTTGGTTCTAGCACAAGAACAGACCTCAGGACCAATGGAATAGAATTGAAAACGCAGAAATGAACTTACAGACCTATAGCCATGTAATCTTCGAGGAGAGAGCTAAAAAAATATAATGGAAGAAAGACAGCTTCTTCAGTAAATGGGGCTGGCAAAATTGGTTAACTACTTTTAGAAAACTAAAGCTAGGTCCTTATATATCTCCTTGCACCAGAACAACTCCAAAAAGATCAAAGACCTCAGAATCAAAGCAGACACTCTGAAAACATTACAGGGTGTAATAGGAGAAACCTTGGTCTCCTTGGCAAAGGCAGAAATTTTCTTAATAGAGACCTAGAAACGCAACAAATCAAAGAATGGTTGGACAAATGGGACTGCATGAAATTGCAGAGCTTCTGCATGGCAAAGCACATAGGTAGTAAGATCAATCAAAAGTCCACAGATTGGGAGAAAATCTTCACTAGCCATACAATGGACAAGGGTCTCATATCTAAAATATACCTGGAACTCAAAAAATTAAATCCTCCAAAAACAAATCTTCAAAGAAACAACTGCCCAATAAATAAGTGGGCTAAAGACTTTAAGAGAAACTTCTCTGAAGATGAAAGAGGATGGCCAATAGACACATGAAGAAATGCTCAACCTCCCTTGCCATTAAAGAAATGCAAATCAAAACAACATGAGATACCACCTCACCCCAGATAGAAAGGCTATAATCAAGAACTATAATAACAACAGGTGCTGGAGGGGATGTGGATACTTCTTCAACCACTTTGGAAAGCAGTATTCAGGTTCCTGGAAAGACTCCACATAGAGCTCCCCTATGACCCAGCAATTCCACTTTTGGGCATTTACCCAAATGTTCACAAACAAGACCACACTAAAGCTACCAGCATGACTATGTTTATTGCAGCATTATTTACCATAGCTAAGATATGGAACCAACCCAGATGCCCCTCAGTAGATGAATGGATCAAGAAAATGTGGCATATATACACAATGGAATTCTATGCCTCCATCAGAAAGAATGACATTGCCACGTTTGTTAGGAAATGGAAAGACTTGGAAAAATTATATTAAGTGAAGTAATCCATATCCAAAGAAACATAGGTCCCATGGTTTCCCTTATTTGCAATAACTAGTATATGTATGAGTCAAGCAGAAAAGGTCAGATAAGTTGATTTCAGGGAAATGAACCCTAAGATATGTATTCAAATGGTTTTTTTTTCATGCTATTGTTTCTAACACATTTATAAGATTATTTCTTTGTTGCTCCCCGACAGTATAACCCCTGCTTTCACTGTACTTGGTGTCAGTATAATTTGTGGAGGGGAAGGGAAAAAAATCGTTTAAATAGGGATACAGGTGGACCCATTGCAACAATAAGATATACAAGTCGTTATGTCAAAATATGATCTTTACAACTGTGGCGGGGGGGGGGCGTGGTAGAGGGCGGGGAGAGAATGGGAAAGGATAGGAAGGGGAAACAAAAAAGGAAGAGGCTACGATGCCTGATAAGAAATGTACTCATTGTCTTGCCCATATAATTGTATCCCCTCTGTACAGTATTTTCACAATTTAAAATAAAAGAAAAAAAGTAACAATTAAATTAGGAGTTAGTGTATGATTATATAAAATTATACACAACAATTATACTACATTGACTAATTTTCAATTAACACTTTATTATTTATTCAATCATGTTACTAAAAAAGGAAGGAATAATTTAAATGCCAGTAATCGGTAGTAATATTTTATATGCAATTTCCTAGTATACAGACACCTCTCTCTTGTTTTATACATATAAATCTATTTATCTATCTACCAATCTACATATTTATGTGTTCATACACTTGTCAGTCATGGGGCTCATTTGTGGATTGCTCGCCTACTAAGTACAAAGCCCTGGGTTCGATTCCTCACTACCTTGTGCACAGAAAATCTAGAAGTCGTGCTGTCACTTAAGCAGTCGAGCACTCGCTTTGAGCATAAAAGCTTCAAGACTGTGTCTAGACCCTTTCCCAAAACCCAGGACTGGCACCAAATTAAAATAAAATAGAATGTTCTGACTGCAACAATATAAGCATAGTACTAAAACAAATACCTCATCACAGAACAAGCATGGAGTCTGGTGCTTGCAGCTGCCATCTTACCTGACTTATCCAGAGGCAAACCACTGCAACCCAGCTCCACAGAACCAGAAGCTGCTGGTTCACTCACCACTGTCATCCAAGATACTCCGGGGCTGCTCTGTGAAACTCTGAGCTGTGGGTGCTGTAGCTCAAGTGGTAGAGCATTTGGTTTTAGCTGAAGAGCTCCAGGATAGACAGCACCCAGGCCTAGACTTCAACTCTTCCAACTTACAAGAAAAGAAAAGAAACAAAGAAACCTAAAGAGGAAGGGTTAGAGTGTTTGCATGTATGAATCCCTGGATTTGAATCCTCAGTACCACATCGCTAGAAAAAAAGCCTAAAGTGGCCCTGTGGCTCAAGTTGTAGAGTGCTATCCTTGTACAGGAGAAACTCAGGAACCATGCTCAGGTCCTGAGGTCAAGTTCCAGGACAAGTGTATGCACACACACACACACACACACACACACACACACACACACACACACACACAGATACCAGAAGTGAAGCTGTGACACCAAATGGTGGTAAAGCAAAGAACTTCTTTTCTGAGCTCATGGTCAGCCCCCTAGCCCTGTGTTCAACCCCAAAACTTAGCCATCCAGGGCTCAAAAAGGATAGGTCAAAAGTTTCAAAATCTGATGCACTTCACTAGCCCTAGATGACAGGAAACTTTGGGATTTTGCACAAGTGCTTAGATTTAGCAAGCTTCTAGAAACCTAGGGAGGCACCATTGCCAATTAGGAATCTTTTCATTAGTTTCAGCTCCCTTATTGTCTGACAGAAAGACCCATGAATTAATTGTAGCAGGTTATTTCAACACTGGAACGTAATCTAACAAAGACAGGATAAGTGCAGGGAACTTGGCCTGCCACAGGAGGTGACACAAATGAAAGCTTCCTGACACTTTCATAAATTTAGCATTGTGGGCTGTGAGTTCATATCCCAGCATGGCCAAAAGTTTATAGGTGGAGTAAGAAGCCAATTTTGACATATTTTTTTCCTTCTCTGTAAAAGTCCTAGGTCTCAGTATAATGTAAAATCCATGTGCAAATATATCCATGTAATAAGATGTAATAAATGAAATAAATATTATAAATGTAAAAATAATAAAATAAAGAATAAATAAATAAGGGTAATAAATGTCATATGGGGTAAACCCATGTACGTAAAAAGATCTCATACATGAATATTATTTTTCCAGTGCTGTGGCTTGAATTCGGCCCTGGAAATTTGTCTGAATTTCTTGTTTTCAATGATGGCGAGCTTCCTTTCCCACACAGTGCCACAGAGTTGCCCAAACCCTGAGTTCAAATCCCAGGCCTGTCAGAAAAATGGTGCAAATTCCAACACAGGGCCTTATTTTTTTTTTGGCCAGGCCCGGGGCTTGAACTCAGCTTGTAGCAACTCTGCCTCAGCTTTGATCATCCTAGGCTGGGGTGCAACCTCTGGACCCACAGCCCATCCTGATCTACCAGGACCCAAGTTTAAATCTCGGGACTGGCAAAAAAAAAAAAAAAAAGAGGTGAAGGGCTGGGAAGGTGGCTCAATAGTAGAGTGCTTGCCTTGCATGCATAAGGCCCTGGGTTTGATTCCACAGTACCACATAAGCAGAAATAAGCCAGAAGTTGTGCTATGGCTCAAGTGGTAGAACAATAGCCTTGAGCTGAAGATTTGAGGGACAGCGCCCAGACCCAGACTTCTGGCCCCACAACAGACAAAAAAAAAAAAAAAACGATGGGGGAAAAAATGGAGAAGTATGAAACTGAAACTGGGAAGTTCCAGAAGGCGGTTTTACATGTTTTTTTCCTTTGCATTGTGACCATCCTGGGTCTAAATGACAGGACCCGAAAAGTGTACATGACCTTGCACAGTTGAAGTTTGGTGGGCTATCAGGGAAGTCACTGCCTAAACCAGCAACCTAGGTCCGGGATTCGGATCCCGGGACCACTACCTACAAATGGCAGGAGATCTTAAGAAACACATTCCGATAGACATCCATATGAATTGAATGTTGTAAAAGTAACAATTACATTAGTATTTAGTCTATGATTATATTAAAATTATACACAATAATCATAGTACATTGACTAATTTTCAATAAATACTTTATTATGTATTTAACCATGATACTTAAAGGAAGAAATAATTTATCGATAATTGGTAGTAATATGGTATATATAATTTAATAATATACAGATATCTCCCTCTTGTTTTATGCATATATATGTATATATAAAACAATCTACCTATCTAAGTCTACACTTGTCACTCCTGGGGCTCAGTGGTAGAGTGCTCGCCTAGTATGTATGAAGCCCTGTGTTCGTTTCCACACTATCACATGCACAGAAAAGCCAGAAGTGGTGCTGTCACTCAAGCACCAAAAAAAAAAAAAACCAAACAAACAAGTTAGAACGTTCTGACTGCAACGATAGAAGGCCAGGACTTCAAATACCTCATAACAGAGCAAACCGAGGGACTGAAGCTCATGGCTGCCATCTAAACAGACAGCCAAAGGTCAACCGCTGCAAACCAACTCTATTTAGCCAGATGTTGCTGGCTAACCCCTAGGTGCTCGGGGGATGAGATCTGACAATGGTGGGTTGAAAACTCAGCCCTGGTAGGAAGTATGCGAGACTCTGAGCTGTGGCTCAAAGTTGTAGAGCTCTAGCCTTGAGGAAAAGGTCTTAGGACAGTACCTCCAACCTATGAGTGAAATCCCCCAAACTGACGACCCTCCGCCCCATTAATCACCCCTCTAAACCGTTAGATGTGAACTTGTGTGGTTTGTGATGTGTTTCTGAAAGAATGTGATTCTGATGAAAGCACCCGAATTCTAATGACAGCTTGTGGGATACAGCTATGTGATGAGCCCTTCCTGGCATGCTGGGTGCTGAGTCCTTCACGGGTTGCTGTGTGCCAAGTCCTTCACAGGGTGCTATGCTATGAGCCCTTCACGGGGTTTATTCTTTCATCTGGTCCTTGTTAGAGCTCCACAAGTAAGATGATTGTGCTGATGAGAAAGTTGAAGCTCAGATATGTCCCCAAGGCAGGGCCAAATTTATGTATGTACTGAACTCTAGTGACTTGTCTCTTGCAGTTTAGTTTTCTCCATCATGAACATTCAACTTAGAGTCTAGGCACTGACTTTCCTCTTGGGCTCATGGCTAGCACTCTACTGCAGAGCTAAGTACCCCCTTGCAGCAAAGTGTGTCTTTAGCTGAGGTCTGTCATCCTGCCTTCTCATGAAGCTGAGGATCTGGGTTCCAAACTATCCTAGACACAAAAGGTCCCATGAGAATATTATCTCCTATTCACCACTTAGAAACTTGAAGTGGAAGTTGGGCACCGGTGACTCATGCCTGTCATCCTAGCTACTCAGGATCCTGAGAGCTGAGGATCACAGTCCAAAGCCAGCCTGGGCAGGAGATTCCTTGAGATGCTTATTTCCAGTGAACCACCAGAAAGCCTGAAGGTGTGCTGTAGCTCAAGTCGTAGAGTGCTAGACTTGAGCACCCAGTCCCAGACTTCAACTCCTCCAACTACAAGAAGAGAAAGAAAGAAACCTGAAGTGAAGTGCTGGGAATGTGTCTTAGGGGTATAGTGTTTTGCATGTATGAAACCCTGGGTTTGAATCCTCAGTACTACATCCCTAGGAAAAAAAAGCCTAAAGTGGTTCTGTGGCTCAAGTGGTAATGCACTATGCTTGTACAGGAGAAACTCAGGTACAGAGCTGAGGTACTGAGTTCAAGCTCCAGGACTGGTGTTTGCACACACGCCCATACACACACACACACACACACACACACACACACACACACACACACAAAGATACCATAAGTGAAGCTGTGACACTAAATGGTAAAGAAAAGAGATTCTGCTCTCAGCTTATGGTCAGCACCCTGGCCCTGTGTTCAACCCCAAAATAGAAACACCCAGAGCCCAACTAAGAGAGGGCAAAAGTTTCAAAACCTGATGAGATTCACCAGTACTAGATGACAGAAAGCATTGTGATTTTGCACAAGTGCTTAGATTTAGCAAGCATCCAGAAAACTAGGGAGGCATCTTTGCCAATTAGGAATCTTTTCATTAGGTTTATTTGGCTTGTTTTCTGCCAGAAGGACCCTTGAATTAATTGTAGTAGTTTGTTTCAACACTGGAACATAGTCTAACAAAGACAGGATGAGTACAGGGACCTTGGACGGCCCCGAGAAACAGTACAAATGAAGTATTCCTGTCAAAACAGAGCACTGGGGAGAAAGATAGCTTGGGGTACAAAGAGGCCTTTTCCTCCTGGCCTTCAGTGTCTGCCTCATCCTCACTCATTGCTCATCCTCACTAATTGCTCCGGATGAATTGTTTGTTACATAGCTGTTCAAGAGTGAGGCCTTTTGTCTGCCTGTTCCAACAATGAGGCAGACTTCCTCCAGCAGCATGGGGTGCACAGAAGCCCTCAGGCTACTCTGGGAACAGTGAGGGGAGCCCCAGAACATGCACTGTCTTGAAAGCACTCTCTGTGCTATGAAATCATTCTATTCAAACCTTTTTTCATAGCAACTCTAGATGTTCAGTGATAGAAATACATGCATACATACACAGACACATGGAGTTACTGGCTCTATTTTTGAGGCAGGTCCTGAGGCTTGAACTGTGACCCTCGGCACTGTCCCTGAGTTCCTTTTTCTCAAGGAAGCACCGTATTGTGCCTTAACCCATGATTACCTTAGGCTGGTTTGTAGCATTTACACCCACAGATGATCCAGTCATCCTAGGACCCCAGTTCAACTCCCAGCACTGGCAAAAATACATCAACCAAAAAAAAATGGAGGAGGAAAAAACAAACAAGTTTTACACAACCGTTTTACTTTTGTTTCCTTTGCACTGTGACCACAATGGGTCTCAATGACTCGGCTTGAAAATTGTATGTGACCTTCCATGGACAAAGGCTCACGGGTTGTTGGTGAAGCCTGAACCCCACCCAGATACCTAGGCTGTGAGTTCGATCCTCGGAATGCCACCTACACACAGCTGAAGATCCTAGGAAACTCGTTCCTATCTATAGGAACATTAATAGAATGTTTGACATGTACAAATTGAATTAATATTTAGCTAGTCTTTCCAGTATAATATTGTATGCATAAATATATGTCATTGATTAATTTAATTAATAACTTACTAAGTCTTCTACCGTGATTAATTAATGGAGGCATAATTTTAGACCAAATAATTGGTAGCAATAGAATATATAATTGGTAGTAATATAATATATAAAAATAAGATATAGACATCACTTTATATAGAGTTATACACTAGAATCTACATAAATGTCTGTCTCTCTCTGTATACATTTATTTATAGATGCATATTCATATGTAAATACATACACTGCAATCTATATATCTATCATTTTATATATTGGCCACTCCTAGGGCTTGATCTCAGGTACTCAAATTTGCCCAACAACTTCATTTGCATCAGACTGTTGTGCTAACATTGTCCCATTCATGAAGTTGGCCTTCTAGGGCCAGAGTTCAAATCACAGAACTGTCAAAAACTTAATCCTGGTGGAAGAAGCCAATTGTCCCACTTGTTTTCCTTATGGGTGTCAAAATTCCTGCATCTCATGAATGATGTTTAATACATAGGCAAATTTATGTCCTATGTAATAAGATGTAAAAAATGTTATATGTGTAATCATACTCACTAAAATACATAAGAAATACATAAAAATAAAATAAAATGAATAACTACACTAACTGCAATATAACTAAACATGTGTATGCAAATATAAATCATGTATTTAAAATGTATATGAATATTATTTTTTGAGTGTTAAGACTTGAATTCAGGCCCTGGGAACAGGCCTGACTTTCTTGTCTTCCAGCATGGTGAGCTTCCCCTTCCCCGACAATGTTGCAGATTTACCCAGACTCTGAATTCAATTCCCAGGCCTGGCAGAAAAAATGGCATGAATTCCAAGCCAAGGAGCCTCATAATTTTTAAAATATTTTTAATGAATTTATTTATTTTTTTATTTTTAGTTTGTCAAGCACAAGGCTTGAACTCAGGTTGTTGCAACTCTGCCTCAGCTTCGATCGCTCTAGGCTGGGGTGCAACCACTGGACCCACAGCCGAACCTGGGTTCCTGGGTCCCAAAGATTTACAGGAAAAATATAAATAAAACGACACAGATAAAAATCTGGAAACTTACACATGGCTGTCTGTTTTAAATTTGTTTTTTTTGCAAGGTGACCATCTTAGGTCTGAATGACATTGCTGAAAAGTTTTGTAACCTGACATTGCTGAAGGCTGGTGGGCTACCAGGCAAGCCACAGGTCAACACGGCAACATAGGCCCTGTGGTCGAGACCCGGTCCTGACCCCTACCAATGGTGGGAGATCCTAAGAGTCTCATTCCTATTCATAGGAATACTGATGGAAGATTATGAATGTCGAGATTAAATTAGTTGTTCCTGAATGATACTACTATAAAATTAGTGATTTTAGGAGGCTGATGGCTTTTAATGAATATTTTGACACATTAAAAGAATACTATTAATTACATGGATGCAATAGTTTTGTGACAGTGGTTGATTAAATTAATAATTCATTAAGGATGTACACAATAATATTAATTACATAGGGGCATAATAAATACCCAAGAATTGTTAAAAATGTAGTCTATATAACTGAAGAATGTATAAACATCTCTGGCACTCTATAAAGATCTATATTTATTTGTGTACTACCATTCGCATGTCAATCTATCTTATTTTGTCAACCCCTGGGGCTCGATCTCAGGTGCTGGGAACTGCTTGTTAGCTCCATATGGCCCAAGCTGGCCGTGCTGACACTCACCCATTCATGAATTGAGCCTTGTAGGCTTTGAGTTCAGATGCCAGCACTCACAAACATTGAATCGTGGAGTAAGAAGCACTGGTGACACAAGTTTTCCTTTTCTGTGAGCATCTGGGTGTTAGGTGTGAAGTTTCATACATAGGCAAACCTATATCCCATGTAATAAATGTAATAAATATTCTATGTGTAATACCAGTCAATAAAATAAATGGTAAATAAATGAATAAAACAACAAATAAAATGCATAACTACACTAAGAGCAATATGGGGTCAACACAGGGGGCTCAGTCTTATGGCCTGGGAACTGCCTGGCAGCTGAATTGGCTAGAGGCTGCTGTGCTGACAGTCACCCATTCATGAACTGAGCCTTCTAGGCCCTGAGTTTAGATCCCAGCCCTGCCAAAAATTCAATCTTGGACTAAGAAGCTGAGAGTGACACATATTTTCCTTTTCTATGAAATTGCTCGGTGTCCGGTAGGATGTATACTTCGTATGCAAATCTATATGCTATGTAATAGGATGTCATAAAGGTAAAAATGTCATAGGTGGAAGAATTGTCACTATAATAAATGAAAAACAGATTGAGTTAGTAGTGAATCATTCTGGGATAATATTAGACAAAATAATTATAGGACGTGGATTAAGTTTAATTAATATATTATTAAGAATTAACAGAATGAAAAGTAAATGGAGACATAGTTAAATGCCTAATAATTGGTAGAAACAAATGATGCATAAATTAATTATAAATAGACATCTCATTGTATAAAATATGTAATTATATGTATGGATGTATGTACATATATGTTAAACAATAAGAGTATATTGAGTAATAATTAATGTTTTATTAATTGTCCAACTGAGATACATCATTAAATGGAGACATCATTTAATACCTAGTAATTGGTAGTACTATTAGCTATAATTTAATAATGTGCATACATCTCTCTCTCTTTATTTTTTTGGGGGGTTTGAGTCGTGGGCCTGAAGTCTGGGCCTGGGCGCTGTCCCTCAGCTCTTCATCTCAAGGCGAGCACTCTACCACTTGAGCCATAGCACCTCTTCCGGCTTTTTTTTCTGCTTATGTGGTGCTGAGGAATCAAACTCAGGGCCTCATGCTTGCAAGGCAAGTGCTCTATCACTGAGCCACATTCCCAGACCACATCTCTCTTTTCATATATATAATATTTATATACACCAATCTCTATTTATACCTCATACACTCCTGGGACTCGGTGGTTGAGTGTTCGCCCAGTAAGCAGGAAGCCCTGGCTTCCATTCCTGAGTACCAAATAAAAAGAAAAATCGGAAGTTCTCCTTTCTTTCCATCAATTGTGTACTAGCCTGGAGCACAAACGCTTGGGGAGAGTGTATAAGCCCTTACTAAAGGCCCAGGACTGCCGCCAAAAAAGGTAGACTGTTTTAAGTGCAACTATAGAAGGTCAAGACTTCAAATACCTCATCACAGAGCAAGCTAGGATTCTGGTGCTGACAGCTGCCACCTAACCTGACTTACCCAGATGTAAATCACTGCAACCAGCTCCACCGAACCAGACACTGCTGGCTTACCTCAGTCATTCTAGCTGCTCGTGGGCTTTAAAACCCAGCCCTGGCAGAAAGTCTGTGAGACTCTTCAAAATGTGGTTCCAAGTGGTAGAGCTGTACCCTTGATCAAATGTTATTAGAACAGTATCCCTATATTTGAGTTCAAGCCCCTTGGGTAACCTCCCCCTGAAAAAAACACCCCACTAAACCATTAGATGTGAACTCGTGTGGTTTGTGAAATGTTCCTCAAAGAATGGTGATACTGAAGAAAGCATGGTGATTCTGATGACAGCTTGTGGAATGGAGCTATGTGTTGAGTCCTTCATAGGTGCTCTGTGCTGAGTACTGCACATGGTGCTATGTGTTGAGTCCTTCACAAGTTGCAGTGTGGTGAGTCCAGCATTGGGTTCTGGGTGCTGAGTCTTTTACATGATGCTGTGTGCTGAGTCCTTCAAACAGTGTCATTTGCTGTGTCCTTCACAGGGGGCATTCTTTCATCTGGTCCTTGTAAGAGCTCCACAACTGAAATGCTTATGCAGATAAGAACATTGAGGCTCAGATATATCTCCATGGAAGGGACAAACTTAAGTATTACTGAAGACTAGTGAGTTGTCTCCTACAGACCATTGTTTTGCTTTGTTTTTTTTTTCTCAGTCATGAACCTTGATCTCAGGACCTAGATTCTGAGCCTTACCTCTTGGGCTCAAGGCTAGAACTCCACCACGTGGAGACAAGGATCCCCTTGCAGCAGAGTGCCATGGCCTAGGGGTCGATAGCTGAGGTCTGTCATCCTGCCTTCTCAGCAAGCTGAGATCTGAGGATCTGTGTTCTAAACTATCCCAGACACAAAAAGTCCCATGAGACTATTATCTCCAATTCACCACTAAGAAACATTAAGTGGAAGCTTGGTGCTTGTGGCTCATGACTATCATCCTAGGTTCTCAGGAGGATGAGAACTAAGGATCTTGGTTCAAAGCTAGCCTGGGCAGGAATGTCCCTGAAACACTTAGCTCCAATGGACCACCGGAAAACCTGAAGTGGAGCTGTGGCTCAAGTGATAGAGCAAAAGACTTGAGCTGAAGAGCTCAGGTACAGCACCCAGGCCCAGACTTCAACTCCTACAACCGACAACATCAAAAAGAAAAAAAAAAAAACCAGAAACAATCTAACAAACCTGAAGTACAGGGATGGGAATGTGCCTTAGGGGTAGAGTGCTTTTCATATATGAAACCCTAGGCTTGATTACTCAGGACCACATCACTAGAAAAAGCATGAAGTGGTTCTGTGGCTCAAGTGAGAGAAGGTTATCCTTGTACAAGAGAAATTAGGTGCAGTGCTGAGTTCAAGCTCCACAACTGTATGTGTGCGCACACATGGACATACACACACAGACACACAGACACACAGACACACACAGACACACACACATAGACCAGAAGTGAAGCTGTTGACACAAAAAGGTAAAGCACTGGACTTCTCCACTGAACTTATGGTCAGCACCCAGGCCCTGTGTTTAACCCCCAAACCTAGCCACCCAAGGCCCAATTAGGAGAGGTCAAAGATTTCAGAACCTGATGATCTTCACCAGCCCTAGCTGAAAGGAAGCTTTGTGATATCAGACATGTGCTTGGATTTCTCAAGCTTCCAGAAAACCAAGGAGAGGTATCATAGGCCCATCATCGCTGGCAATGAAACATTTCATTAGGTTCAGTGCCCTAGTTGTCTGCCAGAAGGACTTCTGAATTATATTGAGCACTGTATCTGAGCACCGGAATATAGTCTCACAAAAGTAGGATAAGTGCAGGAAACTTGGCCTGCCACGCGAGGTGGCACAAATGAAGGCTTCCTGTCAAAACAGAGCACTGGGAAGAGAGATAGCTTGGAATACAAAGAGGCCTTTTTCTCCTGGCCTTCAGACTCCACCCATACTCATCCTCACTAATTGGCCCAGATGGAGTTGTTGTTACAAAGCTGTACAGGACTGAGGCCTTTTGTCTGCCTGTACAGACAATGAGAGAGAGTTCTTCCAGCAGGCGTGGGATGCAGAGAAACCCTCAGGTTACACTGGGAACAGTGAACGGAGCCCTGGAACACACATTGACATAAAAGTAGTCTCTGTGTTATGAAATCATTGTATTGAAAACAAATTTCCTAGCTTGGTGCCATTTATCATATCTACTCTGGAGCTTTGCCTATAGGAATACATCCATACATACACAAAGACATGGAGGTATAGGCTCTACTGGGGGTGGGCAGGTCCAGGGGTTGAACATTGAGCCTAGACGTTGTCCCCTGAGCTCCTTTTACTCAAGGGTAGTGCATTAACCTTGAGTCACAGCCTCACTTCTGGGTTCTTCTGGGATCTCTTAGAAATAAAAATGACATGTCTTTTCCTATGATGGCTGGATTCAAACTAAGATTCTCTACGTCTCAGCCTCCTAAGAAGCTGGGATTACACTGACACCTGCCTTACTTTTCTTCTTCATTTTTTTTAATCTGGACAATCTGACTTCTTAACAGGATCATTCCAATAGTTTGAATTTATAAGTAAACTACCCCAATATTCTTTATAGCTGCTTTCTCTGAGAAGGATTTTCTCTCCTTATCTTCTCTGGTCACAGATTTGAAGCCAAAATTGAGAAATGAGTGTCACAGGATTTGGGAGCTTATGTCCACAGGACATGCCAGTTCTGTCACTTAGCATTGAGCTGAAGTGAATTTACTGTCTCAGGATGAGAGGACCGAAGCTGGAGCAATCCTCATCCTGTCTGCATTGCTCCTTTTGCCTATAAAATTATCTAATAATTATGAGTGTTTTGTGTCTCCAAACCTCCAAAGCCAGCCCGACCAGGAAAGTCTGTGAGACTCTTATCTCCAATAAACCACCAGCAAACCAGAAGTGGAGCAGTGGCCCAGAGGGTAGAGCTCCAGCTTTAAGAGAACAAGCTGAGTGAGAGATACAGTCCAGACCAAGCAGGAAAGCCTGGGAGGGGCTTATGTCCAATTAACAACCAGATGTCTGGAGCTGTGGCAGTGGTAGAGCCTCAGCCTTGAGCAAAACAGCTCAGGAATGCATCGTGCCCCGAGTTGAAGCCCTGGGATGGCCAAAAAGAAAATTCAAAAAGAGGAGGCCAAGTTTATGAATCAGTGCCCTACCTACTTATGTATGTAAATTACCTCCCTGAATGCAAACAGAGCACATGTAATGCTTCTGCTTTTATTTACTGATTGATTTTTCAGATATGTTCATTGTGCATGCTACATCATTCTCTTCACTTCAGGCCCATCGCTTTTCTCTTCTAGGGTTCCTGGCCTGTGTCTTTATATGATGCACAATTAAGCTTTTAGCAGCCTTTTATTTACATTTTATTATGAGGCCAATGCAGGAATGGCCACAAATGAGGCAGGGAAAGAGAAGATCAGGTTTCATAGTAGTAACCGGTATTCAGAAAATTTAACGTAAAATTAAACATGAAATGGAAGCATGCTTAAGTAAAAACTACCATTAAGAAAAGATGAGGGGACTGGGAATGTGGATTACTGAGAGAGTTCCTAGCATGCAAGAAGCCCTGGGTTTTATTTCTCAATAGCACATACACAGAAAAAGCCAGAATTGATGCTGTGGCTCAAGTAGTAGAGTGCTATAGACAGTGTCCAGGCCTTGAGTTCAACCCAAGAACTGGCAAAATGATACCTAGCTGGCTAGGTAGGTAGGTAGGTAGGTAGATTGATGATAGATAGATAGATAGATAGATAGATAGATAGATAGATAGAGAGAGAGAGAGAGAGAGAGAGAGAGAGAGAGAGAGAGAGAGAGAGAGAGATTGATAGATAGATAGATAGATAGATAGATGATAAATGAAGCTGGTCTTTTTCATTAGAAGGAAAGAAGGAAACAATGGTCTCATGAGACCTTCTACAGTGTGCCAGGACACCAGCATCGCCTTCACACAACCACAGAGCAAGAAGACTGTCTCTGTCCCACTTCTCTGGCAGCCAAAGGCCCCAGAGCCAAGAGGGCACAGCCAGGTTCTAACTCAGGTGCTTGGAGACAGTAGAGAAAGGGCCCTGCCTCTCCTTGGCCTGAGGATTTGCTTTAATGATGTGCAGAATGAAGGAAGGAGAATGGACTGTAAGAGGTAGAAGAAGGGCCTTCAAATCTGACAGATGGAGAGACGAAAATCCACTCCCTAAGACCAGAGAGCATAGTTTTTTCTACTCTGTTCCTGCCCTTTCCCCCACTAAACTGGCTCACTATTATGAACTTAATGATAGCTTGAAGCTCGGTTCACCTGAGGGAGGAAAGTTAATTAGTCATTGTTTGAAGAGGCTGAGAAAAGCCTGACCCTGGTGTAAGTCTAACAAATATTTCAGGTTCCCCCCCACCATTTATGGCTGCGCCTGGAATGAATGAAGTGGTTTTGTAGCTCACTTCCCTGTTGAGTGTGTACATTCTGCCTCCTAATCCTGCAGGCCTAGGTCTCTTCACTTAGCCCAGCTTTTGAAACTGTTTTCTGTCCTTCAAATATAGTGTTTCATTGGAGTTTTTCCTGCCAACAGGATTAAGGCTTGGATCCTGAGAACTTCATTTGAACCCAGGATGGGTCAATGATGTTTCTTTCCTGCTTCTATAGCTCAAGAATTCTAAGAACATTTAGAGTGCGAGTAACTTCTCATCACCAAGTGAAACACAGGAAGTTCTTGAACATCTGACCTTTCGGAAGTAGAAGTCAGAGTGTCATAGATGTTCCTGCCCTGGCTGGCTTCAGCCTGTGATACTGAGGCCTCAGCCTCCTGTGCTAGGGTGATGGGCATGAGCTACTGGTGTTCTGCTACCTTCAGAACTGTAATGAAATTGACAATACAAGTCAACTGCTTATCACAAAGGGCTTGGGGATCATATTAATCCCTTCAACATTGGACCTTTCAGACCTGTAGGACATAAAGTTATAATGCTAGAGTCAGAGAGGCTTGGTATATGGATGTGGACAATTGAACCTTGTGCTCTGACTCTAATTCTGGTGCGCATTTGTGTTCATTTTCCACAGAATGTTCTCATAATTAGCAAATAGGAAAAGTATTTTCATTAATCCTCACTTTTTTTTTTCCAGTTGTGTGTCTTGTATCAAGCCTGGGCACTGTCCCTGAGCCCTTCAGTTCAAGGTGAACACTCTACCACTTGAGGCACAGCGCCATGTGAGGTCTTTTGGTGGTTCATTGGAGATAAAAGTCTAACAGGCTTTCCTTGCATAGGCTGTCTTTGAACTGTGGTGTTCAAATCTCAGCCTCCTGAGAAGCTAGGTTTCCAGGAGTGAGCCACCGGCATCTGGCCTATTGTTTTTGACAGTCCTGGGGCTTGAAATTAGGGCCTGGGTACTGTCTCTGAGCTTCTTTTTCTCAAGCCTAGTGCTGTAGCACTTGAGCCACTCCACAGCTTCTGGCTTTTTCTGAGTATGTGGCTCTGAGAAGTCAAACTTTGGCATTCATGCATGCTGAGCGAGCTCTTTACCAGTAAGCCACATTTTAACCCCACCCTTGCAATTTTATCCCTCCATTTGCCTATCCTCAAGAAAAGGCTTCTGAGTATAAATCATGTAAAGAAATCCCTATAGGAAGATGCCCATAGATAAATAAGACAAGGCTCATACTGGGAAGAGATTCTAAACATGTTAAGACTGTGACAAATACCTCCATTTAATTATGTATTATGTTTCAACACTTAATATAGTGTTAATGAAAAATGAGTCAATGTCCTAATTTATTTTGTTTATTTTTATAATACATTACAACATGTAAAAATATGTGTATAATAACACTAAATACAATAAACAATAAATGAATCAAATAATAAATACAAAATCAATAATGAAAATAATAATAGGTAATAAACATACATATGTAAGTATATATCATATATTACACATGTATGGAAATATTTTTTTCTATTGCAGGGCCTTCATTTAGTTCCTGGGAACTGTAGCCTGAATTTCATTTCCTCAAGTACAGTGAGCTTCACCTTCACCCTTGTTGCAAAAGAGTTACTGGGCTATGCAATCAAATCCCACCAATGGCAGAAATACTGGCCCAGTTCCAAGGCAGTGACTTGATTTTTTTAATGGATGCAGTTATGTTTATTCAGTTCCATACTGAGCATTAAAAGCAAAGCAGTGTAGAATTTTGTACAGCTATTTAGACATCCCTCCCTTACCCCAAATGCTTCTCTGAGCATTACATTGTTTCTTTTTTTGTTTGCACGTTTTTAATTGTAAAAATGTTGTACTGAGAGTTACAGTTACATGAACAAGTTAACGAGTACATTTCCTATAGAGCATTGTTGCCTCCTCCTTTGTTTTCCGCCTACCATCCCTTCCCTCCAATCTCCACAACTGCTCCCCCTGCCAAGGTCAGTGACTTAATTTATTTTTTATTTTTGGTTTGGCATGGGGTTTGAACTCAAGTATTGGCAACTCTGAACCTTCCCTCACATTGCTACAGATATACCAAGACCCTGAGTTCAAATCCCAGGCTAGGAAAGAAAACTAGCAGATATTTCAAACCAGGGAGATTTATTATTTAGTTAAATATTTAATTATGTGTATTTATTCTTTTTATTTTTGCCAGCCATGGGGCTTGAACTCTGGTCATGGAAACACTGTCTCAGCTTTAATCACCCTAGGCTGGGGTGCAGCTTCCAGACCCATAGTCGATCCTGGGATCGTAGGCCCAGAGGGCTTGCAGGATGAAAAAAAAGTGGGACAGCACAAAAAGTCGCAAGCTGCAGAGGGCTGGGGGTTTTACATTTTTTTTCTTTGCACGATGACAATCCTGGGTCTGCAACGACTCTGTTGCAAAGTGTATCTGACCTGCTATTGCTAAAGGCTTGTGGACTATCAGGAAAGGTATAGTCCGACCTGTCAACATAGCCTCATCTTCAAATCCCGGTCCCGACACCTACCAATGGCAGGAGATCACAAGAGACTCGATTGAAAGAGTAGTTTGTGCATCAGTCAAGTCTAAAATTGGATGCAATAATCCTAGGATACTGATGGATCATTTTCTTTGGGGGGAGGCGTCCAGTCATGGGGCCTGAAATCTGGGCCTAGGCATGTCCTTCAGCTCTTCAGCTCAAGGCTAGCACTCTACCACTTGAGCCACAGCACCACTTCCTGCTTTTTTTCTTTTTTCTGCTTATGTGGTGATGAGGAATCAAACTCAGGCCTCATGCATGCAAGGCCAGTGCTCTACCAATGAGCCACCTTCCCAGCCCCCGATTGATCTTAATTAATAGTTTCTTAAGCATGGAAAGAATAATATTCCTTCAATGGCAGTTAATAAATACCTAAGAGTTGGTCAGAATGTAGTAGAGGTCATTCAGTCATAGATAGACAGCTCTGGAACTCTTTATCAATATATATTTATTTGTGTACCACCGTCTGGATATCCATGTATCTCTGTTTTGGCCAACCTGGGACTCGCTCTCAGTATGTGGGAACTACCTGACAGCTTCATTGTCTAGAGGCTGCTATGCTCACACTCACCCATTCATGAATTGGGCCTGCTAGGCCCTGACTTCAGATCCCAGAACTGCCAAAAATTTAATATTGGAGTAAGAAGCTGAGTGTGACACATGTTTTGCTTTTCTGGGAGATTCCTGGGTGTCAGCCATGATGGAGACCACATCTGCAAACTAGAAGCTATGTGATAGAATGTAAACAATATAATAAATGGCATAGGTGTCATCAGAGTCAATAAAACGTATGGTAAATAAATGAATAAAACAAGAAATAAAATGAATAATGACATCAAACATGATATGGACTGAATATCTGTATGGAAGTATAAATCCTATCTTTAAAATATATATAAGGATTATGTGTTCCAGGACTGAGGCTTGAATTCAGGCCTAGGGCACAGGCCTGACTTTCTGTCTTCAAGCATGGTGAGATTCCCCTTCCCCCACAGTGTTGCATATTTACCCAGACCTTGAGTTCAAATTTCAGGCCTGGCAGAAAAAATACCACAAATTGCAAACCAGTGAGTTACGTAATTGTTTTTTGTTTTTCTTTTACTTTTTTTAGTTGTCTTAATTTTTTTTCTTCTTTCTTTTCTTTTCTTTTTTTTTTTTTTTGGCTATGCATGTGGCTTGAACTCAGATCGTGGCAGCTCTGCATAAGCTTCCATCACACTATGCTGGGGTGCAGTCCTCAGAACCAAAGCCAATCCTGAAATCCTAAGTCCCAAGGTCTGACAGGAAAACAAAATGAAAATGGCACCAAAAAAAAGCCGCGAGCCACACATGGTAGGCGGTTTCTTGGCTTTGGTTCCTTGCATGGTGTTCATCATAGGTCTGAATGACATGGCTGCAAAACACAGGTGATCTGTCATTGCTGAAGGTTGGCTGACATAAAAGCCATAGGCCAACCACACAACAGCGTGTCTGAGTTCAAATCCCAGTCCTGACACCTACCAATGGCAAAAGATCCCAAGAGACTCCTGCCCATTCATAGAAGTTCAGATGGAATGGTATCCAAGTCATGATTGAATGAATAGTCCATGCAGCAGTCTAGTCTCAAATTAGACTCAATAATCCTAGGACGCATAGTGAATTTAATTAATGGTTAATTAGGCAAAAAAAGAATAATATTCCTTCAATTGAGGCATAACAAATACCAAAGACTTGGTAGGAATTTACTAGATACATGGCTATGGCACTCTGTACTAATACACATTTATTAGTATACTACCACCTGCCTAACCATCTATGGCTATTTTGGTCACCCCTGAGGCTCGATCTCAGCTCCTGACAAAAATTTCATCCTGGAGTTAGAAGCCAAGTGTGACATCTGTTTTTCTTTTCTGTGAGAGTGCTGGGTGTCTGCAAATCTAGATGCTACGTGATAGGATGTAATACATGGTTAGGTATCATCACAGTCAATAAAATAAATGGTAAATAAATGAATAAAACAAAAAATACAATGAATAACCACATCAAACATAATATAGAATGAACATCTGTATGGAAGTTCAATCCTATCTTTAAAATGTATATAAGGAGTATGTTTTCCATGGCTGGGGCCTGAATTCAGGCCTAGGGAACAGGCCTGACTTTCTGGTCTTCAAGCACAGTGAGATTTCCCTTTCCTCCACAGTGCAACAGAGTTACCCAGACCCCAAGTTCAAATCCCAGGCCTTGTAGACAAAAAATGTCACACATTCCAAGCCAGGGAGCTTCATTAGCATTTTTAATATTTTTTTAAAGTTCACTTTGCCTTTATTTGATACATTTTGATTTTAAAACATGAGAGTTTTTCAAAAAAGTGGTTTAATTATAAACTGTCTGCAATTGTGTTGTGTGAGTTTTCCTCAGTGCCTACCAAGAAATACACTAGGGGTGTCCTCATATCAAAAAGGTTGGGTTTGTGAATAAAAACTCACTTCTGTGAGGAGAGTAGGTACTTGTAAGCATTTTGGGAATAAGCTGGATTGTAAAATTAAAAACAAAAACATTGGGACTTGGATGTAGCCCAGCAGTGGAGTAGTTGCCTAAAGAGCAAAAGACCCTGGAAGAAAAGTTTCCTAAAGCTTAGAATGTTAGAATTTTGTATGAACAAACTTCTTTGGTGGTGGGGCTTGAACTCTGGGCTTGGATGTTATCCCTGTGCTCTTCAGATCAAGGTGTGCACTCTACCGCTTGAGCCACAGTGCCAATTCCAGTTTAACGGCCTTTCCTGCCAGAGCAGGCCTTGAACCACCATCCTCAGATCTCTGCCTCCTGAGTAACTAGGATCATAGGCATGGGCCTCCAATGCCTGGCACATGAACAAACATCTTAAAGATTGATCCTGAAGAAAGAAACTTGGAATATACTTTTAGTACAAATAATTTAAAATGCCATGGTTAAGGCACTAATTCAGAAGTATTTATTCATTGGCTGGTTTCTTAGTTTATTCATATATAATATACATTATTAATATATATGCATATATATTACTAAAAACATAGTTTTGAAATGTACCTAAGAACATATCTGCTCATGTAAAGTTATACAACTGCACAAGCTTGATTTTTTTTTTCACTTTGGTTGGTAAATTAGGTGGGATTTGTGTACTGTTGTTTGTTCTCTGTTTTTGGAGGGGTTCTCTCCCCTTTATGCCCCAAACCCTCTCTCCCTGAACTTGAATTCAGCTTGCTCTATCTTGGCTTTGTTTTTCATAGCTGATTTTCTACCAATTCAGCCATCCCTGTAGCCTGAATTTTGGCCAGTTAATTGGAGATGAAATCTCTCAGGGTTTTCTGCTTGGATTGGCTTTGAAACTTAATCTTCCACTTCTCACCTCTGATTAGCTGGGATTACAGATGTGAGCCACTGGGGTTCCTAGGGATAAATTAGATTTTGGCTGGTGCATTCATTCTGTTTTTCTACGCATGGGATGATCTACTATAGTATTTCTGTGAATGTCCTGGGTCTGAAGTAAGATATATAATGCATATGCAAATCTGTATAGTTCTCAGAAGATATAATCAATTTAATACATAAGTATAATAATAGTCAATAATATAATGAATGAATGAAGAATACAAAAAATAAAATAAATACGCTCAAAGTAATATGCAATAAACAGAAGTATGTAGATATTAATCATTATTTCAAATGTGGATGAATATTATATTAACAGGGATGGAGACTGAATTCAGGCCTAAGGAGCAGGCCTGAATTGCTTGTCTTCAAAGCGGGTAAGTTTCTCTGTCCACAACAGTGCATTGGAGTTACCCAGTCTCCGAATCCAATTCCCAGGCCTGGCAGAAAAAAAAAAAAAAAAAAAGAGGCACAAATTCCAAGCCACAGAGCTTCATTAGTAATATATATATATATATATATATATATATATATATTGGTCGTGGGATTTGAACTCTGGCCTTGGGAGCTGTCCTTGGGCTCTTCAGCTCAAGGCGAGCACCCTACCACTTGAAACACAGCACTACTTGGCTACTTCTGGTTTTCTAGTGGTTTAGTGGAGATAAGAGTCTCAAAGACTTTCCTGCTCGGGCTGGCTTTGAACCGTAATTTTCAGAACTCTGCATCCTAAATAGCTAAGATAACAGGCATGAGTCTTTGGTGCCCAACTATTTTTAATATTTTAAAATTATTTTTATTTATTATTTATTTCTTTATTGCCATGCACGGGGATTGAACTCAGGTCGTGGCAACTCTGCCTCAGCTAATATCACCCTAGGCTGGGATGGTGCAGTCTCTGGACCCATAGCCCATCCTGAGATCCCAGGCCTCCGGGGCTGACAGGAAAACAAAATGAAAATGGCACTGAAAAAACATCACAAACTGTGGATGGATAGCGGTTTCTTGGTTTTCCTTACTTGCATGGTGACCATCCTGGATCCAAATGACAAGGCTGCAACCTGTAGGTCACCTAGCATTGCTGAAGGCTGGCAGGCTGGTAGCGAAGTCATAGGCCAACCTGGACACCTAGGCCCTAAGTTTGTATCCCGGTCATGCCAGTATAAAGGGCTGGAGAGCCTAAGAAACTATTGTCTGTCCCTAGGAACACCAGAGGAATGTGATCAATGTTATCATTGGATGAGTAGTTCATCAATCAGTCTAGCATAAAATTAGACCTAATAATCACAGGACACAAATGATTTTAATTCATAGTTTATTATGCATTAAAAGAATACTATTCATTAAATGGAGTCCTCACTAAAGACCTGAGAATCCGTAGGAACACAATATATGTCATTTAATACCAGATAGACATCACTGGCAGTATTTAAATACCTAAATATGTATTTATCTGTATACCACTGTCTGCATAGAAAGGTATTGCTGTTTTGGCCAAACCTGTGGCTCCATCCCAGGTCCTGGGATCCACTTGGCAGCTTAATGGGCTAGAGGCTTAGAGGCTGCTGTGCTGACACTCACCCATTCATGAATTGAGCCTCCTTGGCCCTCAGTTCAGGTCCCAGCATTGCCAAAAATTTCATCTTGCAGTAAGATTCCAAATGTGACACCTATTTTCCTTTTCTATGCAAATGCTGGGTGTCAGGTATGATGTATATAGTATGTCTGCAAAGCTCCGTGCTATGGAATAGATTGGAATAAATGTAATGAATATTATAGGTGTACTCAGGATCAATAAAATAATTGGTAAATACATAAATAAATACTAAAATATAATTAAACACTCCAACAAACATGATATGGACTGAACATATGGATGTTAGTATAAATCATATACTAAAAATTACTATAAATGTTATGTTCTCCAGGATCGGGGCTAGAATTCAGGCCTAGGAAATTGTCCTGAATTTCTTATCTTCCAGGAGAGTAAACTTCCCCTTTCCCCACAGTACACCAGATTTACTCAGACTCCGAGTTCAAACCTTAGTCCTAGCAAAAAAAAAAAAAAAAGGGCACAAATTCCAAGCCAGGGAGCTTCATTAGTCCTTTTAATATTTTTAGGTTCTAATTATTCATTCATTCATTCATTTATTTATTTACTTGCCAATCACAGGGCTTGAACTCAGTTCGTGGAAACTCTGCTTCAGCTAACATCACCCTAGGCTGGAATGGTGCAACCTCCGACCCACAGCCCATCCTGGGATCCTAGGCCTCGGGGGCTGACAAGAAATCAAATGAAAATGGCATCGAATAAAAGCTGTGAACTGCGGATGGTCAGTAGTTTCTCGGGTTTCCTTTCCTTTCATGGTGACCATTCCCATGACCAAGTGACATGGCTGCAACCTGTAGTTCACCTGGCATTGCTGAAGGCTGTTGGGCTGTCAGCAAAGCCATAGGCCAAGCTGGACCCCTAGGCCCTGAGTTTGAATCCCAGTTATGCCACTTACAAAGGGCTGGAGAGCCTACAAAATTATTGCCTGTCCCTCGGAACACCAGAGGAATGTGGTCAATGTCATGGTTGGATGAGTAGCTCATGAATCAGTCTAGCATAAAATTAGACCCAATAATCACAGGACACAGACTGATTAAAATTCATAGTTTATTTTGCATTAAAAGGATACTATTGATTAAATGGAATCCTCACTAAAGAACTGAGAATCCGTAGGAATGTGGTATATAACATTGAATACCAGATACACATTTCTGACAGTATCTAAATATCTAAATTTATATTTATTTATATACCATCATCTGCATAGATAGTTATTGGTATTTTGGCCAAACTCGGGGTTTGATCCCAGATACTGGGAACCACTTGGCAGTTGAATGGGCTAGCGGCTGCCATGATGACACTCATCCATTCATGAATTGGGCTTCCTTGGCCCTTAGTCTAGGTCCTATCGTTGCCAAAAGTTTCTTCCTGGTGTAAGATTCCATGTGTGACAACTATTTTCCTTTTCTGTGCAAGTACTGGGTGTCAGGTATGATGTACATAATATATCTGCAAAGCTACATGCTATGGAATAGATTGGAATAAATGTAATAAATGTTATAGGTGCACTCACAGTCCATAAAATAAATGCTAAATCAATCTATCAATAATGAAGTATAATGAATCAATCCAACAAACACCATATAGACTGAATATATAGATGTAAGTATAAATCATATATTTAAAATATCTATAAATGTTACGTTTTTCAGGCTGGTGCTTGAATTCAGGCCTAGGGAAGAGTTGAGAAGTTAATGCATGATTCACATAGGAAATGATAGGCAAGACCTTTGGCACAATGATTATTTTTAATTAAGACTTCATGAAGTGTGACAATAATACTTACATTTAGGAAATCGAGGCCTTGGGAAAGATCCAAGAATCGGTACTCACATGGTAGATAGGATTCTAACACAGTTCGCCACATCTCCTACTCTGTACAAATAGGTATTTATTAGCACACAAGTTTCAGCATATGAATGGATGGATATAGTACACCAGCCCCACCCTGGGGCTCAAGCTCAAGTTAGGGGAATGGCCTAGCACCTTAGTGGCTCACAGGCTGATGTGCTCACCTTGACCCATTCATCAATTTTGCCTGCCAGGCCCTGAGTTCAAATCTCAATACTGCCAAAAGATTCATCCTGATGTGAGAAGCCCATCAATGTACCAGTTTTCCTGTCCTGTGAAAGTCCTGCACCTAGGTGAGGATGGAGAATGCTATATAGGCAATTCTATAGCCATGGGCATAGGTTGTCATCCATGGCAGCACAGATATACCTGTCACCATACTCAATAAAATACACAATACATCCATGAATAAGACTCAAAATAATAAAAAAAAAAACTACATTGAATGGAAGATGCAAACCACAACTGTATGCAAATAGAGATCTTATGTTTAAAAGAGATGAGCTTGTTATTTTGTCCAGTGCTGGGGCTTCAAATGAGGCCCTGGACCAGGCCTGACATTCTAGTCTTCAAGGATGGTGAGCTTCCCCTTCCCACACAGTGCAACGGAGTTAACCAGACCTGAGTTCAAATGACAGCACTGAAAAAAGTTTCATCCTGACGTCAGAAGCCAGTCGTTGCACCTATTTTCCTCTCATGTGGAAGTCCTGGGTCTCAGCTAGGATGGAGAATGAATGCATAGGCAACCCTATAACTATGGGAATAAGTCATCATCCATGTCAGCACAGTTATATCTGTCACCATACTCAGTAAAATACACAATACCTCCATGAATTAGACACAAAATAAAGAGAAGGAGTGCACTGAATGCAAGATGCTGTCCACACATATATGTCAATATAGATCCTATGTTTCAAGGATGAATCTATGCCTATCCTGGCCCTCCCTGGGGCTGGATGTTAGGTCCTCAGTTGCTCACAGGCCGGTGTCCTCTCCTTGACCCTTTCGCCAATTGGCCTGTGGGTTCTGAGTTCAAATCACAACAGTACCAAAACATGAATCCTGATATGAGAAGCCCATCGATCCACCTGCTTTCCTGTCCTGTGAAAGTCCTAGGTCTCAGCTAGGATGGAGAAAGCACAGGCAACATGGACATGGGACATGGGAATCGGTTGCCATCCATGTCAGTATAGTTATATCTGTCATAATACTCAATAAAATACAAAATGCATCCTTGACTAAGACACACACTGAAAGCATGAGACATTCCACACATGTATGTAAATAGAGATCCCATGTGTAAAATAGGTGGGCATATGATTTTTGCCAGTGTTGGGGCAGGCCTGACCTTGTAGTCTTCAAGGATGGTGATCTTCCCCTTCCCCCACAGTGCAACAGAGTTATCCAGACCTGAATTCAAATCCCAGCTCTGTCAGTAAAATGGCGTGAATTCTGAGAGAGGGTGCTTCATTCATATTTATTTATTTATTTATTTATTGCCAAACCCGGGCCTTGAACTCAAGTCGAGGCAACACTGTTTTTGCTGCAATCATCTTAGGCTGCGGCCTCTAGACCCACAGCCCATCCTCAGATCCTAGGACCCCGGAGCATGCATGAAAAAAAAAAAAAAAAGGCCAGATGGGGAACAAAGCAGCAGGAATTTCCACCTCGTGCTTTTACGTTTATTTTCCTTTACATAGTGACCATGTTGGTCTGAACCCGGCGGCCTACAGAGTGAAAGAGACCTGGCATGGCTGAAGGCCTGCTGGCTATTGGGGAAGTCACAGCCAACCATTCAACGGAGGCCACGGGTTGGAATCCTGGTCAGCCCCCCTACATTGTGGGAATGGTGGAAGATCCTGAAAAACTCGTTTCCAGGCCTAGGAAGTGTGGAATGTGATCATCTCATCCTTGAATGAGTAGTTCCTGCAGGATGCGAGTAGGAAATGATAGGCAAAACTCATGGGGTATCCATTATTTTTTATGAAGTTGATGAAGCGTGACAATAATCATCACAGTCATGAAATGAAGGCATTGTGGAAGATCTGAGAATTGGTAGTCACAGGGTAAATTGGATTCCATCACAGGTCGCCATCTCTCCTACTCTATACAAATATGTACTTATTTGTATACTACCTTCAGCATAAAAATGGACGAAGATTATGCTCCCCCTCACTCCGGTCCTCGATCTCAGGTCCTGGGAATTGCTTAGATACTTAGAGGCTCACACGTTGGTGTGCTCACGTGGACCCATTTGCCTATTGGGCCTGCTAGGCGCCAAGTTCAGATACCAGCAGTGCCAAAAGATTCATCCTGATGTCTGAAGCCAGTCATTGCACCTGCTTTCCTTTCCTGTGCGAGTCCTGGGTCTCCTCTAAGATGGAGAATGCATGGGCCACCCTGTGGCCATAGGAATAGATTGTCATTCATGTCAGCCCAGTTATACCTATCATCATATACTCAAGAACATACACAATACATCCATGAATAGCACACAAAATAGAGAGGATAACTAATCTCAATGCAGGAGGAAGTCCAAACACGGATGTGAATAGACATCCCATGTTTCAGTGATGCATTGAGGATTATTGTGGCCTCCCTAGGGCTAGATCTCAGTTCCTGGGAAAGGCCCAGCTCCTTAGTGGTGCACAGGCTGGTGTGCTCACATGGACCCATTGGGCAGTTTGGCCTCCTAGGCCCCAAGTTCGAATCCCAGCACTGCCAAAAATTCACCCTGATGTGAGAAACCAGTCATTGCACCTGTTCTTCTGTGCTGTTCAAGTTCTGGGTCTCAGCTAGGATGGAGAATGCATAGGCAACTCTATACTCATGGGAATAGGTTGTCATCCAGGTCACCACAGTTATATCTGTCATCCTATACTCAGGAAAATACAGAATACATCGTGAATAAGACTCCATGTAAAGACAGTGACTACACGATGCTGCCCACCCATGTATGGAAATAGAGATCCTCTGTTTTAATTATGAATTGATGACTATTAAGGACCCCACTGGGGCTCAATCTCAGGTCCCAGGAACAGCATATCAACTTAGTGGCTCACAGGCTGGTGTGCTCACCATGACCCATCCACCACTTGGGCCTGCTAGGCCTTGAGTTCAAATCCCAGACCTACCAAAAGATTCATCCTGATGTGAGAATCCCATTGTTGCACCTGATTTCCTGTGCTGTGAAAGTCCTGTGTCTCACCTAGGATGGAATATGCTATATAGGGAACTCTATACTTATGGTTGGCAGCCATGTCAGAATAGTTATATCTGTCATCATACCCAATAAAATACAAAATGCATCGTTGACTATGCCACACAATAAAATAACTACACTGAACCCATGATGCATGCCACACATGTATGTAAATTGAGATCATCTGTGTAAATTATGAATTTATATCAATAATGGCCCTCACCAGGGCTCGATCTCAGATCCCAGGAACAACCTAACCCCCTAGTGGCTAATGGGCGGTGTACTCACCATGACCCATTCACCATTTGGGCCTGTTAGATATTGAGTTAAAATCCCAGCACTGCAAAAGATGAATACTGATGTCCGAATCCAATCGATCCTCCTCTTTTTCTGTTCTGTGAAAGTCCTGGGACTCAACTAGGATGGAGCATGCTATATAGGCAATTCTATAGCCATCCGAACAGGTTGACATCCATGTCAGCACAGTTGTAGCTGTCAGCATACTCAGTAAAATACACAATACCTTCATGAATTAGACACAAGTTAAGGAGAAATGCACCGAATGCAAGATGCTGTCCACACATGTATATCAATAGAGGTCCTATGTATAAATTATGATTTTATGACTATCCTGGTGCTCAATGTCAGGTTCTAGGAATGGTCTATCTCCGCAGTGTCCTCACCTTGACCCTTACACCAATTGGGCCTGCTAGGTTCTGAGTTCAAATCACAGCACTGCCAAAACATGAATCCTGATGTGAGCAGTACATCAGTCCACCTGCTTTCCTGTCCTGCGAAAGTCCTGTGTCTCATCTAGGATGGACAAGGCATAGGACATGGGAATAGATTGTCATCCATGTTAGCAAAGTTATAGCTGTTCTCATACTCAATAAAATACAAAATGCTTTCCTGACTAAGACTCAGAATAAAATGAATAACTACACTGAAATCATGATACATTCCACACATGTATGTAAATAGAGATCCTATGTATAAAATAGGTGGGCATATGATTTTTGCCAGTGTTGGGGCTTCACATTCTGGCACTGGGAGCAGGCCTGACCTTGTAGTCTTCAAGGATGGTGAGCTGCCCCCACAGTGAAACAGAGTTACGCAGACCTGAATTCAAATCCCAGATCTGGCAGTAAAATGGCACGAATTCTGAGCGAGAGTGCTTCATTCATAATTTTTTAATTTTTTTTTCCATACCCAGGGCTTGAACTCAACTTGTGGCAATTCTGTCTCAGCTGTGATCATCCTAGACTGCAGCCTCTGGACCCACAGCCCATCCTCAGATCCTAGGACCCCAGGGCTTGCAGGAAAAACAAACAAACAAATAAACAAAACAGCCATGAGAAGAAAAAAGTGGCAGGAAGTTCCACCTGATGCTTTTTTGTTTATTTTCCTTTGTATGGTGACCTTGCTGGGTCTGAACCTGGTGGCCTGCAGATTGAAGGTGACTTGGCATGGCTGAAGGCCTGCTGGATATTGGAGGAGCCCCAGGCTGATCAGGCAACGGAGGCCCCAATTTCGAATCCTGGAAAGCCCCCCTACATTGAGGGAATGGCGGGAGATCCTAAAATACTAGTTTCTGGACCTAGGAAGAGTCATGGAATGTGGTTGAATGAGTAGTTCCTGCAGGATGCGAGTTGAAAATGATAGGCAAGACTCATCGGGTATCAATTATTTTTCATGAAGAGTTGATGAAGCATGACCATAATCATCACAGTCATGAAATGGAGGCATAGTGGAATATCCAACAATTGGTAGTCACAGTGTAGATTGGATTTCATCACATTTCGCCATCTCTCCTACTCTGTACAAATATGTACTTATTTGCATAATATCTTGAGCTTATAAATGGATGACTATTGAGCTCCCCAGAACCCCCGCCCTGGGGCTCGATCTCACGTCCTAGGACTGTCCTAGCTCCTTAGTGGCTCACAGGCTAGTGTGCTCACATGGACCCATTCGCCTATTGGGCCAGCTAGGCCCTAATTTCTGATCCTAGCAGTGCCAAAAGATACATCCTAATGTCACAAGCCAGTGTTTACACCTATTTTCCTTTCTTGTGTGAGTCTTTGGTCTCAGCTAGGATGGAGACTGCATGGGCCACGCTGTGGCCATAGGAATAGGTTGTCATCCATGTTATTCCAGTTATACCTGTCATCATATACTCAAGAACATACTCAATACATCCACGAATAGCACACAAAATAGAAAGGATAACTACAGTCATTGCAGGAGGCAGTCCACACATGCATTTGAATAGACATCCCATGTTTCAATGATGCATTGAGGATTATTGTGGCCTCCCTAGGGCTAGATCTCAGTTCTTGGTAAGGGCCCAGATCCATACTGGCTCAAAGGCTGATGTGCTCACATGGACACTGACAAAAATTCACCCTGATGTGAGAAACCAGTCGTTACACCTGTTCTTCTGTGCTGTGCAAATTCTGGGTCTCAGCTAAGATGGAGAATGCATAGGCAATTCTATACTCATGGGAATAGGTGGTCATCCAGGTCACCACAGTTATATCTGTCATCCTATACTCAGGAAAATACAGAATACATCGTGAATAAGACACCATGTAAAGACAATGACTACACCGAAAACAAGTTGCTGCCCACCGCTGTGTGCAAATAGATTCACCATTTTAATTATGAATTGATGACTATTAAGGCCCCCACTGGGGCTCATTCTCTGGTCCAGGAATGGCATATCAACTTAGTGGCTCACAGGCTGGTGTGCTCACCATGACCCATCCACCACTTGGGCCTCCTAGGCCTTGAGTTCAAATCCCAGACCTACCAAAAGATTCATCCTGATGTGAGAAGCCCATCGTTGCACCTGTTTTCCTGTGCTGTGAAAATCCTGGTTCTCAGCTAGGATGGAGAATGCTTTATAAGCATCTCCCTACTCATGGGAATCAGTTGTCATCCAGGGCAGCACAGATATACCTGTTACCATACTCAATAAATACACAATACATCCATGAATAAGACTCCAAATAAAAAAAACTACATTGAATGCAAGATGCATATCACCCCAGTATGGAAGTAGTGATCCTATGTTTAAAAGAGGTGGGCTTGTTGTTTTGTCCAGTGCTGGGACTTCAAATCAGGCCCTGGACCAGGTCTGACATTCTAGTCTTCAAGGATGATGAGCTTCCCCTTCCCACACAGTGCAATGGAGTTGCCCAGATTTGAGTTCAAATCCCAGCACTGACAAAAGTTTCATCGTGAGGTCAGAAACCAGACGTTGCACCTGTTTTCCTCTCATGTGGAAGTCCTGGGTCTCAGCTAGGATGGAGAATGAATGCATAGGCAAATCTATAACCATGGGAACTGGTTGCCATCCATGTCAGCACAGTTATATCTGTCACCATACTCACTAAAATACACAATACCTCCATGAATTAGACACAAGTTAAGGAGAAGTGCACCGAACGCAAGATGCTGTCTACACAAATATGTCAATACAGATCCTGTTTCAATTATGAATTTATGCCGATCCTGGCCCTCCCTGGAGCTCGATGTCAGGTCCTGGGAACGGCCTAAATCCTCAGTTGTTCACAGGACAGTGTCCTCCCCTTGACCCTTTCACCAATTGGGCCGGCTAGGCTTTGAGTTCAAATCCCAACTCTGCCAAAACTTGAATGCTTCAGAAGCCCATTGTTGCACCTGTTTTCCTGTGCTGTGAAGTCCTGGGTCTCAGCTAGGACACAGTATGCTATATAGGCAACTCTATACTCATTGGAATAGGTTTCCATCCATGTCAGCACAGTTATATCTGTCATCATATGCAGTAAAATACAAAATGCATCTCTGATTAACACACAAAATAAAAAGAATAACTACACAGAATGCCTGATGCATTCCACACATGTAAGTAAATAGAGGTCATCTCTGTAAAGTATGAATTTATATCAATAATGGAGCCCACCAGGGCTCGATCTCAGGTCCCGGGATGGACCTAACCCTCTATTTGCTAACAGGCTGTTGTACTCACCATGACCCATTTACCACTTGGGTTTGCTAGGCCTTGAGTTCAAATCCCAGCACTATCAAAAGATGATTACTGATGTGAGAAGCCAAGTAATCCTCCTCTTTTCCTGTGCTGTGAAAGTCCTGCTTCTCAGATAGGAATGGGGCATGCTATATAGGCAACTCTATAGCCATGGGAACAGGTTGACATCTATGTCAGCACAGTTGTAGCTGTCAGCATACTCAGTAAAATACACAATACCTCCATGAATTAGACACAAATTAAGGAGAAGTTCACCGAAAGCAAGATGCTGTCCACACATGTATATCAATAGAATTCCGATGTTTAAATTATGAATTTATGCCTATCCTGGCCCTCCCTGGTGCTCAATGCCAGGTCCTGGAAATGGTCTAGCTCCTCAGTTGCTCACAGGCCAGTGTGCTCACCTTGACCCTTTCGCCAATTGGGCCTGCTAGGTTCTGAGTTCAAATCACAACACTGCCGAAACATGAATCCTGATGTGAGCAATACATCAGTTCACCTGCTTTCCAGTCCTATGAAAGTCCTGGGCCTCATCTAGGGTAGACAAGGCATAGGCAACTCTGTAGACATGGGAATAGGTTTTCATGCATGTCAGCACATTTATATCTGTCATCATACTCAATAAAATACAAAATGCATCTCTGACTAAGACGCACAATAAAATAAATAACTACACTGAAAGCATGATGCATTCCACACATGTATGTAAATAGAGATCCTATGTGTAAAATAGGTGGGCATATTATTTTTGCCAGTGTTGGCGCTTCAATTGAGGCACTGGGAGCAGGCCTGAACTTGTAGTCTTCAAGGATGGTGATCTTCCCCTTCCCCCACAGTGCAACAGAGTTACCCAGACCTGAGTTCAAATCCCAGCTCTGGCAGTTAAATGGGGCGAATTCGGAGCTAGGATGCTTCCTTCATAATTTTTTTTAACAGACTCAGAGCTTGAACTCAATTCGTGGCAACTCTGCTTCAGTTCCGATCATCCTAGGCTGCAGCCTCTGGACCTACAACCCATCATTGGATCCTAGGACCCCAGGGCTTGCAGGAAAAAAAAACCGCGAAGGGAAAAAAATGTGGCAGGAAGTTCCACCTGGCGCTTTTATGTTCATTTTACTTTGCCTGGTGACCATGCTGGGTCCGAACACGGTGGCCTGCAGAGTGAAGGTGACCTGGAGTGACTGAAGGTCTGCTGGCTCTTGGGGAAGCCCAAGGGCAACGGGGTATCGGAGACCTCAAGGTCGAATCCAGGTCAGCCCCCCTCCATTGAGGGAATGGCGGGAGATCCTGAGATACTCGTTTCTGGCACTTGGAAAGGTCATGGAATTTGATCAATCTCATCTTTGAATGTGAACTTTCTTCAGGATGCACGTAGAAAATGATAGGCAAGACTCATTGTGTATCAATTATTTTTAGTGAAGAGTTGATGATGTGTGAACATAATCATCACAGTCATGAAATGGAGGCATCGGGAAAGATCCAAGAATTGGTAGTCATGTGGTATATTGGATTCCATCACAGGTCGCCATCTCTCCTACTGTATACAAATATGCATACTACCTTCAGCTTAGGAATGGATGAGTATTGTGCTCTCCCCCTCCCACTCCCGGGGCTCGATCTCAGGTCCTGGGAACAGCTTAGTTCCTTAGGTCCTCAACTTGACCCTTTCTCCTATTGGGTTTGCTAAGCTCTAAGTTCCAACCCCAACACTGCCAAAAGAGGAATGCAGATGTGAGAATCCAATCCTTCCACTTGTTTTCCTGCCCTGTGAAAGTTCTGGGTCTCAGCTAGGATGGAGAAGGTTTAAGCAATGCTATAGACATGGGAATTAGTTCTCATCCCTGCCAGCAGTTATACCTGTCATCATAATCAATAAAATACAAAATGCATCCCTGACTAAGACACACAATAAAACAATAATACATTGAACGTATCATGCATTCCACATGTATGTAAATAGAGATCCTATGTTTGAAATAGGTGGGCATATGATTTTTTGCCAGTGCGGGGGCTTCAATTCATGCCCTGGGAGCAGACCTGATTTTGTAGTCTTCAAGGATGGTGAGGTTCCCCTTCAACCATCATGCTATAGGGTTACCCAGATCTGAGTTGGAATCCCAGCTGTGGCAGAAAAAATGGTGCGAATTCTGAGCTAGAGTGGTTTATTTTATTTTATTTTATTTGCCAACCAAGTGATTTGAACGCAGTTCATGGCAACTCTGCCTCAGCTTCGATCACTTTAGGCTGGTGGGCTGCCATGGGCGCATAGCCAATCCTGTGATCCTAGGCCCTGAAGCCTTGCAGGGTTGTGGAAAACAGCCACAGGATGGATTTTTTACATTTTATTCCTTTGCATGATGACCCACCTGGGTCTGAATGACAAGGCTACAAGTTTACTTCACTTGGCATTGGCCAAGGCTAGCGGGCTATCGCAGAAGTGACAGGCCCATATGTCATCAAAGGCCCTGCTATTGGATCCTGGTTCTGACACCTACCAGTAGGGAGACTTCCCAAGAGACTTGTTCTTATGCACGGGAATAACGATGGAATGTTTGGAAACTCATGATTGAATAAGTTTCTGCGGGCATCGGTCTAATCTAAAATGGGACGCAATGATCCTAGGATGCTGATTGATCTTAATGAATGGTTTATTAAGCATGAAAACAATACTATTCCTTCAATGGCAGCATAATAAATACCTAAGAGTTGGTAGGAATGTAGTTGATGTCATTGAATCCTAAGTAGATGTCTCTGGAATTCTATACAAATATATATTTATTGGTATACTGCCACCTGCCTATCCATGTATGGCTATTTTGTCCACCCCTGTGGCTCAATCTCAGGGTCTGGGAACTGCCTGGCAGCTTGCTTGGCTAGAGGTTGCCATGTCGAATTGGGTCTGCTAGGCCCTGAGTTCAGATCCCAGAACTGCAAACAATTGGATTGTGGAACAAAAAGCCAAGTGTGACACCTGTTTTCCTTTTCTCTGAGAGTCCTAGGTGTCAGACATGATGGAGAACACGTCTACAAATTTAGATACTATGTGATGGGATGTCAGTATAATAAATGGAATGCATATCATCACAGTCAATAAACTGTAAATAATTGAATAAAACAAAAATACAATCAATAACCACAACAAACAGGATATGGACTGAACATCTATAGGTATATACACATTCTATGTTTACAATGTATATAAATAGTATGTTTTCCAGGGCTGGGGCTTGAATTCAGGCCTAGGGAGCAGGCTTGACTTTCTTGTCTTCAAGCATGTTGAGCTTCCCCTTCCTCTACAGTGCTACAGAGTTACCCAGACCCTGAGTTCTAATCCAAAGCCTGGTAGGAAAAAACAGTGTGAATTACAAGCCAGGGAGCTATTTTTTTTTTTTTTTTTTTTTGTGAAGCAAGGTCTTGAACTCAGGTCATGGCAACTCTCTCTCAGCTTCCATCATCCTAGGTTGGGGTGCAGCCACTGGAGCTACAGCTGATCCTGGGATGCTAGATCTCCAAGCCTTGCAAGTGGAAAAAATATGCACAGAAAAAAAAGTGGCAGAGCCTGGCGCCGGTGGCTCACAACTGTAATCCAAGCTACACAGGAGGCTGAGATCTGAGGATCACAGTTCAAAGCCAGCCCAGGCAGGAAAGTCCATGAGAATCTTATCTCCAATAAACCACTAGAAACTCGGAAGTAGCGCTGTGACTCAAGCGGTAGAGTGTTCGTCTTGAGCTGAAGAGCACAGGGACAGTACCCAGGCCCAGAGTTCAAGCCCTATGACCGACCAAAAACAAAAAGGTTGCATGATTGCATTTTTACATTTTCTTCCTTTGCACCATGACCATCTGGGTCTGAATGACAGGGTTCCAAAGGGTACTTTATCTTGTATTGCTGAAGGCTGGCGGGCTATTGGGGAAGCCATAGTCCCACACAGGAACATAGGTCTAGAGTTCAAATCCCAGTCATGCCACTTCCAGATAGGGGAAGATCTTAAGAGACTCATTCCCATCCGTAGGAATAACGATGGAATGTTATCAATGTCACAGTTGAATGAGCTAATCGTGAATGCTACCCGTATAAAATTAAGCATCATAATTTCAATAGACTGATTTTATTTAATATAAAGCATTAAAAGAATACTATTTCTTACAGGGATAAAGGATTTATTTTATTTACTTATTTATTTATTAAGGATTAAAACAATAACATTAATTACATGGAGGCATAATAAATACCCAAGAATTGGTAGAAATGTAGTCTATATAACTGAATAATGTGTAGACATCTCTGGCAATCTATAAAGATATATATTTATTAGCATAATACCATCTACATGTCAATCTGTTCCTATTTTGTCAACCCTAGGGATTGGATCTAAGATCCTGGGAACTGCCTGTCAGCTCAATTTGCCCTAGGATGGCATGCTGACACTCACTCATTCATGAATTTGGCCTTGTAGGCTTTGAGTTCAGACGCCAGCACTCCCAAACAATGAATCATGGAGTAAGAAGCTGATGGTGACACTTTTTCTTTTTCTGTGAAAGTCCTGGGTGTCAGGTATGAAGTGGAATACATATGCAGACCTATATCCTATGTAATCAATGTAATCAATGTTCTATGTGCCATAATACTCAATAAAATAAATGGCCAATACATGAATAAAACAAAATTAAAATGAATAACTACACTGAACGCATTAAAGAGTCAACATATGTACGTAAATATAATCATGTATGTAAAATATACATGAAAAAGATGTTTTCTAGTGCTGGGGATCAATTTCAGGACTAAGGAACAGACCTGAATTTCTTGACTTCATGGAGGTGAGCTTCCCCTTCCCACACAGTGCAACAGAGTTACCCAGACCATAAGTTCCAATCCCTGTCCTGGCAGAAAAAATGGCACCTTCATACTATGTGACACCCAATTCTTAGATATTTCATTATGCCTCCATTTAATGAATATGATTGTTTAAATGCTTCATAAAGTGTTAGTTAAAATTGATCAGAGTCCTAAGATATAATTGTGTATAATTTTATTCTAGAATCGTTCAAGAACTGTCCATTCAATCATGATATACATCACATTCCATTGGTATTCATATGGATAGGAATGAGTTTCTTAGGATCTCCTGCTATTTGGAGGTAGCAGGAACAGGATTCAAACTGTAGGCTCCAGCTTCTACCATTTAATCCCCAGGAGAGAGAACTCACAGGTCTGTCCAAGAACATCAGCAAGATCAATGATTAGGCAGGCACCCGTGTCTCACAGCAGTCCTCCTTAATACATACAAGTCTGTGATAGGAGGATCATGGTCAAAGTCACCCTAGGCAGGAAAGTCCTTGAGACCCCTTTCCAACTTCAATGTCAAAAAAGCCAGAAGTAGAGCCCTGTGGCTCCAGAGGTTGAGGGCTAGTCTTGAGCAAAAGCAGCTCATGGACTGTGCCCAGATCTTGAGTTATAGGTCCAGGACTGGCAACAAACAGACATACAGAACAATCTGTGCGGCCATCCAGCTAAATCAGATCACCATCTTGTCCCCAACGGAATTGGACCGAATTTCCTGGGAAAGCAGCTGCTCTCATCTTGACTCTGCCCATTCTGCCTGCATCACAGTATTCTGGTCACACCCCCATTCTTTCATGGTTCTTTCTGACCAATGGGATACAAGAATGATGGCCACACCCACATTCCATGCTGCCCGGGAAGCACCAGGATTCCCTCTGTTGGTTGACACCAATACCAGCAGTTGAGGAAGGTAGAGGTGGCTAAGTTGTGAGGAAGAGACTCCAGGTGACTTTGGAGTAGAGTATGAAATTGACATCCTAATCAGTGAGTAGGAGAAGAGAGGATTTTCCAGAGCTTGAGAACGTGGCTAGCCCATCTTTCCCATCCCAGCTCTCCGATGTCTGAAACAACAAGACTCCATGAGAAAGCTGCGGGCATGAAACTGCCACCAGAACACAGGTAGAAGAATCCTCCCGAAAGATCTGCAACATTCAAGAAAACAAAGAACATGAAAAAGGGAAGGATCCCAAAACAAACACCACCGGGGAGTGTGATTCAATGGAGGGTCCGGCCAAAGGTGATAGCCACCATGGGCCTCCCGTGCCTTTGGACACAGTCACAGCCACGAAGTTCCAGAGTATCAATGCTCCTGATACCAACAAGGATCTGCAGAGATGCTACCGACACTTGGTGCTCACCCTGGACCCCAACAAAAGAAGAAACCAGGCACTCTATGCCAAGATCCAACCACTGAAGCAGGAAAAGACAGACCTGCAGGATCAACGGGAGAAAGAGAGGTAGAAGATAGCTCAGGTGCATGCAGTACCTAAAATGGAACTAGGGATCCACAAGGCACCCATACAGAGGTTGGTTTTAGCAGAAAGCAATTTACAATGTGCACCCGCCTGTGTGCATCAGGCGGCTGATGACACAGAAAGGGAGCACAAAGCTCTCACCAGCTGCCTGCAGGCCACAGAGCAGTGCATGCCAGAGCTGGAGATGTCAACTTCTGTGGTCACTGATCACAGGATGAGATTGAAAGGTTCTTTGAACAGCTGTATGATGTGACCCTTCTGCTCAAGGAAAAGGCCAAAAGCTTCAATGACCTGGAGCAAGTAAACTCAAAGTTACAGGAGAAGCTGGAAGTGCTCTGGACAATAGGAAGAAAGGAATCTGCAAGTTCCAACAAGCACTGGTGGGGCATGAGGTACTGAAGAGACTACTGGACAATGTGAGCTGACTGGTGAGCACAGTGAATCTAGAGAGAGACACCTTCACAGAAGACCTGAGCATTGAGAGGTCCACGTGGAAGGAGGAGGCCCGGCAGCTGACCCAGCGGGTGAACCAACTGACAGAGGAGAAGGAACGAAGGTCGAGGCAGGTGTTTGGCCTAGAGAACAGGCTAGAGGAACCATGGCCCATCTCAGGCCGAGTGGCAGTTGCAGGCCCAGGCCTACTGCATGCAGATGGAGTTTAAAAACCTGGAGGAATAACTTCACATCCAGGTCCAGGAAAACCAGAGGCTCCATCTCCAGAAAACGGAGCAGCAGGAGCAATTGTGGAGACTGGAGGAGAAGGCCAAGGATTGGCAGGAGATCCCCGAGACCCCATGATGTGCATATATGTGTGACGGACAGCTGGAGGAACAGCTGGCCCTGCTGTGGGACGCTCTCCACAGGGTGAGCGGTGAGAAGGAAGAGCTCGCCAGCATCCTGGACACAGAGCAGCAGGTGAAGAAACATCTGCTGGAACAACTGGTCCACACAGAGGAGAAGACAGAGGAATGTAACGTAGTGGCTGAGAGAGAAAGAAAGCCAAGCATCTCAGAACCAGCAGGAGCAATCCCTGGCCCAACTGCAGGAGCTCAGAGCCACCTGTGAGCAGCACATCACCTCCAATTAGCGGCTGAGCTCCGAGAAGGAGGCCATGCAGCAGCACCTAGAGAGGCAGACCCAACTCCTGTAGCAGCTGAAGCAAGTGAACGGCCTGAACAACTGGGGAGACCAGGTGGTGCCCCCAAAGTGACAGGACCCTCTCAAGTGCCTGAAAGCAACCAGAGCACAAGAGGAGTGGCTGCAGGCCCAGCTGAGCTTCCTGGCTTTCCCTGGGGAAGGGTAAGTCAAAAACCCTGGAGAAGTAAAAAGTGACTCCCCCCCCACACACACACACATGACCATTGCAGAGGATGGACACATTCTCCAAACCGAGAGGGACGTGGATTTGTGAGCACTTTTAGTGGCTGAAATCTATAGGGAGAAACTCCTGCAGCAGGAGTGGCAGGCCCGCTGTGGGCACCTGGTTCACCTGGCAGCTCAGTGCCAGAGAAAGCTCGAGCCACAGGCCCTCCATCCCATGAGCTGGCACCACAGTCTGTGTGGGGATGGGAAGCGGGACACGTCCGCATCCGAGAAGAAAATCTACTTTGTCCATGACCTGCCTGATGAGATGGATTTCCATAGTCCAGCAGGTGATCTTCAACGTAGAAACAGGCAGCTGTCGGCACACATTGCACTGTTGAGGAGTCCCTCATGGCATGTAAAGAGCAGATGTTCATTCTAGCTGAGCTGTGTCAGAAGAAACGTGAACGTGTGTACCAGCTATCCTATGAGCGGGAGCTGCTGTCACTCCTCACAGGGGAAGACATGGACAACAGGCTCCCGATGCCAGCACAGGCTGAGCCTCCTGTCACTGCTGCAGCTTTGGATGCCTCCAGGCTCCAGGGAAATGAGGGAGGAGCAGAAAGGTTTAGAAGAATTGCCACTTCAACGCAGTGTGGAAACTGCCAGAGGAAAGATCGAGGTTCCCAACCCCATAGAGGATTCCCGACATAGCACATCGTGCCGCAGCTGCCCCACATACAGAGCCACCCAGAGCTCATGGGTTCAGGTGAGGAGTGATCCCTCCCTTTCTTCTGTAGACTGATGCAGATGATGACTATGTGACATAATTACTCTCCAAAGCCTCAGCAGCCACTATAAGTAGGTGGCCAGGTGGCCTTCTCTCAGGCCTCCATCTTCTGGGTCATGGGAAAGGTAAACTGCGGGTTGGGTAGGGCAAGGGCTGCTGGGATGTGGCCCATATTCAAGGGACATCTAATGGCCTATTGGTGGCCAGGGAAGAGGCCCATGTTATGCTTATCACAAAGAATAAATTGTTTTCAAAGGGAAAACAAGCTTCCAATAAAGATTTGTTCTTTCAGTCCTGGGGCTTGAACTCAGGTCCTGGTCACTGTCCCTGAGATCTTTCTCTCATGGCTAGCACTCTGCCACTTGAGCCACAGGGCCACTTCTTTTTTTCTGATGGTTCATCGATGATAAGAGTCTCACACACTTTCCTGCCCAGGCTGGCTTTGAACCGTGATCCTCCAGATCTGAACTTCCAGAGTAGCTAAGATGACAGGCATGAGCCACCAGTGCCCAGCATTTGATACCTTTTGAAGGCATCTTGGCAAGTCTGTAAAAGGAGACTCAAAGGTCCTGGATAGACCCTGACCCAATCAAGGAGCTGGGATGGAGGAAGGCTGACCTTCTAGCCATTCTGTTCCCCAAAATTAAAGATGCCGGGTGGTGTTGGATGCATCAAACACCTAGGCCAACAGCCACCAGACTCAGTGGGGAAAAGGTAGAGAATACCCAAAGATTGCAGTGTAGAACTCTTTGATTTTGCATGCATGTGGTGTGTGTGTGTGTGTGTGTGTGTGTGTGTGTGTGTGTGTGTGTGTGTGTGTGTGTGTGTGTGTGTGTGAACTCAGGGCCTAGGCTCTATCCCTGAGTTTTCTTGCTCAAGGCTAGTGCTCTGCCACTTGAGCCACAATCCCACTTGATTTTTGATGGTTAATTGTAGGTAAGTCTCAAGGACTTTCCTGTCCAGGGTGGCTTCAAAGCATGATGGGAGCCCTAGGGAAACAAGAGTAAACACAACTGAATACAATCCCTATGGTGGACAACTCCTGCCTCCTGGTGGCCAGACGTGGAACATGTGTCCCTGTGCCATCTTGGGGGACTATTGTCCTCTAGAGTTCAATTTGGGGAAGTGACCGGGGCCAACCTGACGTTCACTCACCCTGAGTGCTGATTCCAGAGCAGATCTATTCCACCCTAGGCCAAGAGAGCTCCAGCAGGCCTTGCTCCCAGGGGCACAAGGAAGTGAGAAGTCAGCTCCAGGCCCTGCTAAGAGCCTTTGCCCATGGACACCCCAACTTGGCCTTCCTGATCACCATAAGGCCTGTCAAAGAACAACCCCAAAAACAAACAAAAATTGGAGCTGTGAATCAAAGTGGTAGAGCTCTAGCATTGAAACAAAGAGCTCAGGGACAGGGGCCCCAAGCTTTGAGTTCAAGACCCCCAGCTGACCTTCCCTCATAAAAAATATTTTAGATAAATGAGAACTAGTAGGATTTGTGAAGTGTTTCTGAAGAATGATGATACTGAAGAAAGCACTCTAATTCAAATGACAGCTGAACCTGTGACATACAGGTATGTGCTGAGTCCTTCACAGGGTGTTGTTTTCTGAGTCCTTCCCACATAGGGTGTTTTTTTCTGAGTCTTCAAAAACCATGTTCTGTGCTGAGTCATCCGAAAGGGTGCTATGTTCTGAATCCTTGAGAAGGTGGGCTGTGCTGGGTTTTACAAAGTGTGCTGGGTTCTGAGTCCATTACACAATGTACTTTATGCTGAATCCTTCAAAAGTGCGGTGTGCTAATTCATCCCAAATGGTGCTATGTGCTGAAGCCTTGAGAAGGGAGGGACAGGTGAGTTTTTCAATGGGTGCTGTGGGACCAGTCCTTTACAGAGGACACTTTTGCTGAGTGCTTCAAAGAGAGCTGTTTGCTGAGTTATCCCAATGGGTGCAATGTGCTGCATCCTTGAGAAGAGAGGGATGAGGTGAGTGCTGTGTGCCGAGTCCTATAAACAGTGTGCTCTGTACTGTCTTTCAAATGGTGCTCTGTGCTGAGTTCTTCCACAAGGTTGTATGTGCTGAGTCCTTCAAAACTGTGCTATGTGCTGAGTTTTTCAAAGGGTGCTGTGCACTGTGTGTTTTACCAAGGGTGCTACATACTCAACCCTTCAAAGGGTGGTGTGTATGGAATCTTAACACAGGGTGCTATGTGCTGAGTCCTGGGAAAGAATTCTACGTGCTTAGTTTTTCAAAGCATGCCATGCATTGTGTCCTATACACTGCGTGCTATGGACTCCCTCCTTCAAAAGGTGCTGTGTGCTGAGTCATCCCAAAAGCTACTATATGCTAAGTCCTTCAAAGGGCACATTGTGCTGAGTCTTTTACTCAGGGTGCTTTGAGCTGTTTTTTGAAGTATGCTGTTTGCTGAGTCATCCCAAAGGGTGCTATGTTCTGAGTCCTTGAGAGGTAGTTTTCCCCAACAATCTCTCTGTCTTTCAGTCTCTCAGTCTCTCTCTCTCTCACTGGGTCACTGTGCACGTACTTGATATGTGGAGTGGAGAGGTTTGGAAGAGAGTCTCTTCTAGTGGTGGGGCTGAGGGGAGATTCGATCCCCTGAGCAAGTGATAGGTTTGGTGGGGAGTGCTGAGCTGAGGTGGCTGTAATTCCCACGGCCTGGAAGCCTTAGGGCCCAGTCAGGGCTGCTCTTGTGGGCAAGGGTAGGGGGCGGAGCCAAGTGAAGAGGAGACTGGGCCGAGGGGAGGAGGCAGCACCTAGCGGCCTCACTATGGAGGCATCAGTGGCCAGGGTCTTGCCGGGGCAGGTGTGCATGCGCAGAGGGTGTGACGCGGTCCACGAGAGGAGTAGAGGTAGAGAGAGAGAGCAGAGAGGAGCAAGGACAGGCACGAGGGGAAGTGGCTTCACATGCTCTGTTCGTGGATCAATAGAAAAATAGCCAAAACGAGAATAAAGGCAACAAATATACAGCCAAGAATATAGTTAGAATAAAGGTAGAGGCAATAAAGGTGCAGCCAAGTGTATAGGAAGTCTTGAACCAACACTCCCTTCCTGCAGGCATGCTTCCATGAAGCTTATGCTTTGTCTGGCACAATCTTTCATGCAGATTCAGCAGGAGGTGTCATGGCATTTCTCCCTTTTTTTACTTTTTAATTGAAGCTCATGAATGTCTTGGTGCACAGAAGAGACAAATCTAAAGATCATCCGGAAAATGACTGGAAATATAAGAATAAGAATTGGGAGAATTGATCTGACAATGGTAATTATAATTATTACATGAATCCAATCCAGAGGATTGAGGGCCTCTAAGTTATGCTTAAATAATGCTGCTAAAGATTGTAATTTTTTTACATCAAAATGAGCTTTACTAACTGCTGTAATTTTGCCCTATAAAGCCTCCATAACATGAGAGATATCTTTATCTCTCCAAACTCCTAACAAATGATTTTTGTGGCATTCCAATTAAGAGAAAAGTTATATTTTAGAGCAGTAACACAGATATATTTAAAACTAGCATGACATTTAACTGAGAGTTGTGTTTTTAAATTTTGAACTTCCTGACCTATAGCCAGAACCACTTCCTCCAGAACATTTATTTTCATATCTAACTTTTTATCTATAATTTGTTGTTCTGCTAGGGCTGATGAAACATTTTTGCTTAAATCAGTTACAAAATGAGCAGTGTTTACTTCCTTTACTAAGGCTGCTGTAGAAATCGCTAAAGAGTTAATTATTGTTATTAAAGCACTTATTCCTAAAATCAAGGCTGCAACAAAGCGTTTTGGCTGCAACATAATATCCAGAGTTTTCAGCATTTGTAAAGCAAAATTTTTAAACCAAGGGTCATTTTATAGATCTCCACATAACATTACATATGAAGGTCTTTTTAAAATAAAAATTACAGAATATGTTTTATCCAGAGAAGAAGTAAGACAATTAGTAAAAATACAATCCTTACAGCTAATATATTAAGATTTTCCTTGATTAATAATGATTAAATTATCTAGTTTTCCAGCGAAAATTCCCATAGGCTAACCCACACATGCTTTTACCCCAATTGCAGTACTCTTAGTTTCTTTGGGCTTTTTCAGTAAAATCATGTTTGTTGCTGCAAAAAGTCTGAACCAATCCAGCTGAATGCACATTTTATTGTGAAAGGAAGAGTGACTCACCAAAATGGAAGCCACCCACCCTGCAGTGAGCCATCTTTTTAGGGGTTCCCCGTGCATATCAAGAGTATAGCCATTAAACTTCCATGAATTATGTTTTAAGTAGGCGGCATAATCATAATCGGGGTTAGCAATGGAAAAATCAAAAATACTATCTGGTGCCCCATAGGATTGTAAAAAAGAGGCCTTTTGAAATTCAAATTCCCACCATTTTGGTGAGGTAATTAATGCATCCCCAAACTGATCTTTGTCATGATATTTTTGTAGGCAGTTACCTAAATGTATATTCCTCTTGGGAATGAAAAAGGATTCATTATAAGTATGAAAGCCTAATGTCATCATGCCATTTCCCACATCAATCTTTTTTTGAACTATTTTTATCATTGGATTGATCAAGGGCATCAGTCAAAAAGTTCTATAGTTTAGAGGCAAACACCCGGGGAGATTTTCTCCCGATAGCGTTATGCAAATTGGAGTGGTATCTGTCATTCCTTCATAATTAATTGTTTGAGAAGTCATATGAGAATTAGAATAGTCCTCCAAACCCCCAAACAGGTCACTATTATTTGTCATTACTTGTATTAGATCCTCATTCCCCGCCCCCATCCCACGGGATGTAGAAGAGGAGGAGTAGGAACATATGCCCAGTATTGTTCTCCTGAAACAGACACTGCCTGCACAGCAATAATGGCAAGCATAGCAAGAAACATATTTTCAACAGTGATAGTCTTTCCTGTAGAAATCACAATCTCCTCTGCAGAACTGGTGAGCTTCTTAATTTGTTCCCAGATTGGTGGTTGGGCTTCTTTTGTTGTCTTCGCCTGTTGAGGAGAAAGGTGAAGACTTTTGAGCTTTTGCATCACTTTCTTCATTTGCATCTTCTTTTTTTTTTTTTCCTGGGTTTCTCTTATTTTTGTAGGGACACAGGAGTCGGTTGAGATTCCAGATGGGTGACTCGGCATCCTGTGGAAACACACATGTATACCCTCTTCCCGAGGTGATTAATACATCAGGCCCTTTCCAAGTGCTGTGAGCAAATCTTTCCTTTTAACTTTTGGCTAAACTTTAACTCCAATTTCGCTCCAAAGTTTTTGCATAAGTGTAAGATTTTGTTCATTAGTATTAAGGTGATTAATTACAAATAAAGCATGATGGTTTCTCTAGTTAATAAGTCAGCCATCATATTTCCAAATGAAAGAGGACCTGGTAAATTTGTATGTTTCTTATGTGTTCAATAAATAATTTTTCTTTTCTAAGTTGAATTAATTTCTTTGTAACTGTTGTAACAAGTCTATAATTTTTGATTGTCCTGATAAAAGAGCTATTCCTATGGCGGCAAATAAGTTAACCACATGCTTAGAGTCTGTGTAAATGTTATGCTACTGTGAAAATATGGTTAAAGCTAAAATTACAGCAATAATTTCTGACTGTTGCTCTGAAATGTCAGATGCCCTTTTAATAATAGGAGAGTGGTCTGGAATGTATATACCCGAAGTTCCATTAGAGGACCCATCAGTAAAAACTTTTAGAGCTCCTTCTAAAAGTGTTGTTACCACTAATGGAAAAATGGTTTTTACCTCTTCCACAAATTTTAATAAAGGATGTTGAGGGACATGAAATTTTATTTGTCCTGTATAATTTAATAATGCTAATCCCCAATTCTCATCATTCTGTAATAATATTTTTAATTGTTGTTTATTATAAGGTATAATTATATTATTCTCAAATAGCTCTCAGACCTACTCCTTGCCTTGACAATGATATGGCTGCACAAATATACATAAGAAGCTATCATTCTTGTCTGACTGTGAGGCAAGTGAAGCCATTCCAGGACTCCATCTTGCCATAAACATCTTGTATGAATATAAGATGTCTTTAATATTATAAAAGCCCAGTCTTTATTATAGTCCAATTGGACCACTTTTTCTTGTAACTTTTCTTCCAGCAATGAAATTTTTTCTAACATTATTGAAATGAATTGTCTCTTAGATTTAGGATTAGAATCCCTTTTTAGAGATTCTGTCTTCATAATTGGCCAGAATGAGGGCCAGTCTTTTCGTGCAATACATGTTGGGTCTGCCCTTGTGTCCAAGAGACCTTTAATAGGCTTTCTATCCACTTTCATAGTTTTCATGGGTCGATCCTTAGAAATAGATTGTACCCAGGCCACAGTTCTGTGGAACTGAAACCTCCTGTACCTCGATCTTGTTTTATGATTTGATTTAGAAGATGGACTTAAATTAAAATATAAATATAATATAAATATAAATAAATAAATAAATATAAATAAATAAAATATAAATATAAAATATAAATCTCCTGTGGTAATTTTCAATTAGGGTCTAACCCAATTCATGTTTCCTAGGAATTTTTGAAAATCATTTAATGTTTTTAATTTATCTAGCCTAATACTCATTTTTGTGACTTAATGTATTATTTTTCCTAAATAATTTAAAGGTTTATTATGTTGAATTTTATCTGGAATAATAAGCAAACCAAAGTTGGTTAATTGTTCAATGATTAATTGTTAAAATTTGTTCTGTTAAATGTTTACTTTCAGCAGCTATTAAAATATTGTCCATATAATGAATAATATAAGCATTAGAAAACTCTTCCCTAGTTTTTTGTAAAGCTTTATCCACAAATTTTTTACACAATGTAGGAGAATTTTTCATGCCTTGTGGCAAGACCTTCCACTGATATCTCTGCTAGGGCCTTTTCAAATTACATGAGGGCACACGAAATGCAAATCTTTGAAAATCATTAGGATCCAATTTTATTGTTAAAAAATCCTGAAAATCAATGATTATTATATAACGTCCTTTAGGAACAGCCACAGGAGATGGAAGTCTTGGCTGAAGAGCCCCGATGTCATACATTGTGTTATTAATGGCTCTGAGGTCTTGTAACAACCTCCATTTCCCAGATTTCTTTTTAATTACAAAAATTGGAGTATTCCAAGGGCTATTGGATTCCTCTAAATGTCCTTTCTGTAATGGCTCAATTATCAATTGTTCTACATCCTGTATCTTCTCTTGAGTTAGGGACCACTGATCAACCCACACAGGCTGATCATTTTTCTATGATATTGCATCAGCAAACTTCTCATCAGCGGCCCCTATAAAAAATTTTGTACACTAAAGAAATCTAAAGTACCTAATTTTAGTTCCTTGTTTTGCATAATGTCTTTGCCCCATAATGTAAGGGCAAAGAAGATGTAATATCAGGTTGAAAGTTTCCAAATCTATTTTCACACTCCCACTTTAAAATTTTTGAACTTTTAGCAACATTGTTAGCCATATCCAATCCCATTAATGGAGATTCTGTCTTCATAATTGGCCAGAATGAGGGCCAGTCTTTTCGTGCAATACATGTTGGGTCTGCCCTTGTGTCCAAGAGACCTTTAATAGGCTTTCTATCCACTTTCATAGTTTTCATGGGTCGATCCTTAGAAATAGATTGTACCCAGGCCACAGTTCTGTGGAACTGAAACCTCCTGTACCTTGATCTTGTTTTATGATTTGATTTAGAAGATGGACTTAAATTAAAATTAAGATTTGAGCTATTCTTTGATCCATATGTATTTGCATATTTTCTTTTAAAGACCTTACCATTACTTTAATTTCCCTTTGATAATCTGCATTAACTACTCTCGGTAATACCTCAAAGTTTTGTTATAATTTGAGCTTCTACCAATTATCAAGCCCACAGTTCCATCAATTACAGGACCATAAAATTGAGTGTCTATAAGCTGAACACCATACATGATAGAGATAAAGTAATCTCTTTTTGCTGCCAGATCTAACCCTGCACTTCCTGGAGTAGCTCTTGGAAAATCCCCTACTGTTAATGGAGGAGACAAGGGATTTAATGGAACTGACCCCTTAGGTGATTATTGTGTAACAGTAGGTGTTTCCCTTCTTTCGTTTATGCGGCTGAGGGAGCACCACTCTTCTTGATTTTTGGACTCCTTTTCTTCTGCTGTTAAGAGAATTCTATCCTTATGATATTTTGATCTACACTCATTTTTCCAATGATTGCCTTTCTTTCATTGTGGACAAAGTCCAGGCGCTTTACCCTTTTTATTGTTACTAGGTTTATTTTGCTTTTGTTGACAATCTTTACTCATGTGTCCTGACTGGCCACATGAGAAACGGACCCCATTTCTGGCCTGAGGTCGTGTCTCATGTAATTTTTGTACATAAGCCCTGAATGGTTCTCTTTTCATTACTGCAGCATATGCCATTCCTTGAATGACTGCTGGTGAGGCATCTATGCATGCTTTAACATTATCTTGCAATGATCCCGTCAGTAATTGTAAAGTAGTTAATACATAACTTTTCATACTTGTTACCTCCTCCCTCATTTTTCTCACAGTTTTCCTTCTCCTCAATACCTCTCACAAGTTGTTATGTACATTTCCATATATTGTCTTGTGAGCATTGCTATTGCATTGGTTTGCTCTTTGTCCTTTTTCTCACCATTTTGTTTTTCCTCTTCCATTACCTAATTAAGGTAAATGTATATACAAAATACAGGGTACCAAAATCAAATACAGCAAGGGATAAACCAGAGGGAGAAAACCCAAAAGAAAATAGAAATCACATACTACATTAAAAACAGCAACCACAAAAAAAAAGCCTCTGTTTCCATAACTTGGCGTTCATTTTGCTCTGCATCAGCTTATATGGTAATATATATGCATAACAAAGCCACTGGAAAAGAATAGTTGCATGGACACTATATAATGAAAACAACGCTAACTGTTTTTGATGGTAAAGGTGGAATTAGGATTGGTGAATTCGCGATTCTGATAAAGGAATTTCAAAAGAGTTTTACAATTATGACAGGTAAATTTTAATTCTTCAAAATTTTTAACAACTTAGCCTATTAAGAAAATTTAAAATTGCCTGGTAAAAGAGGCTTTCAAGCAAAGAAATCCATGGAGACTTAGTGGAGAGAGAGAAATATAGGTGAAGATGGCTTATTAAACAAACAAACAAACCAACAAACCTCAGAAATCTTGCTGGAAATCCTGTAAGTTCCCTTGAGAATGTCCTTACCCAGGAAATATACTTTCAGTTTGTGAAACAAGGCTGTAGCGGAATTTAAATTCAAAGTTCTTTAAAAAAAAAAAGACATCAAAATTTGTGAATTGACCTTTAATTAACAAACTGTAATTCTCTGAAAAAAGATATTTTGAGTCAAAATATTTAGAGAGAAAGTGCCCTGCACAATGAAAGAATGTATTGGGTTTACATTTTTCTGTTTGTAATACTTTCCACAATGTCTTTGCACATGAAGCACTGAAACACAGAAAAAAAATCTGATAGGATAATTCAAACCAATGATTTCACATTTCTAAGTGGCTCACAAAAAATAATATCCTTATTAAGATGAGATAGTGAACACTTCTCTTATTACATAAGCCAAAAAATTTTGGGAACAGAAAAGAATTGAGGAAATGGAAAAGGTAAGAAAACTGTTCTTAGAAGCCCTAGATAAGCATATTGGCTTCAACAGTGGAGAGAGGCCAAAACTTTTTGATATAGATTCTCTTAATATTTTAGCTACCTAAAGTGATTTTACAGAGCCTATTTGGCTCACTACGATGCAGAACAGATTGAATGAAGATATGAAAATAAATTCCACATCGAATGAGGCAACTTAAAAGAGATTTAAATGAAAAACCATGAAGATGGAACAATGGGGGAGGTCTTATAGTTCTTTAGCTTCATTAAACTTGAAGCCAAGAAGCTGTGATTAATTGGAAATCAGGAAAGAGCAAAGAGGAGGACATAGAAGTAGGACATAGCAGCATTGTCCTTTGTAACAAACACTGTCATCCAAGGTATGGATGATTTCACTCTATTCTCCTCCATACATCTTGTTGAGCAAATGCAAGACCAAGAGAAAAATAATCAATTGAAATAATTTTGCAAAGAATAACTTCACTTTTCCTGATATTGTATCTAAAGAGAGACTTAAGAGAAAAGAAAAAAAAGTGGAGTATACTTTGGTTTCCTCTAAGCATCTTGTTAGCAAAATATATATTTGAGGTTAGAAGCGATTGAACCAAAAAGTGGTGTAGTACTTATTTTTGTGGGCAATTTAGACACCAGAAGATTTCAGGTAAAAGAAAAAGAAAAAAGTATAGCCAAATATTTGTGATCACAGCTTCTTGGACTGGTTTTTGGAGACAAAGTTTTACATTAGAGTTTGTCCTCATTAACATAGAAGTTGGGTGTTCATGACAACCAAATTCAAGGGGGAAGTTCAATGGACTCGCTAAGAAAGTAAAAAGCATGATAGAAAAAAATGGCAAATAATATTTAGTGAATTGGTCTTATGAGCTCTTTACATTGTGAATTTGCATTTTCCCACACCAACTCTTTGAGCAATAGCTCTATTCCTTCAGGGAGGGAAGCATTCGCTGCAAGGCCTCTTCTAATCTAGCCACAAATTCTTTATAAGGCTCATCTTGTTTTTGCTGAATGCCAGCTAAGCTTCTCATTTCATACCACCCTTCTTCAAGTTTTGCAGAGATAAGCTTTCCTCCTCAGGAAACCAGGGTGAAACCCTTAAAACAAACTCCACAAAAGTTTTCATAGAAACATGATTACCTTTACTTTCCATCATGTGGTTTAACACAGAGAGAAATAATTCCTTATTTCTAGATTGAGAATGCCCAATGATTTTAAATACCTGCTCATCGTCTTATGCTGATCAGCCTTTATCAGGGAGCCTGCAGTGCTCTGATGAGGTTCTATCCTTTGCCTGAAAATAATGAGAGAAAGAGAAGAGACAGCTCACCTTCCCAAGAATTGTCTGTACAGCTTCAAGCTGCATGTGCTTTCGAGCCCCACGTTGGGCGCCACTTGCAACAGACCAGCTCGGCCAGAGTACTAAGACCAATGGGACAGGGATTTTGGGATAGATGGGCAAGGAGTCAGCAAAGTGACAAAAGGACACAGACTCAAAAGAATTGCAGCTGAGTGTATCTTTATTGAGGAGAATTAATATTTTTATACAGTGGGTGATTGTGACATAGATTCTTTATTTCAGCATATAATCAATTTCTAAGAAAAGCAAAGCATTAATGGGCTACATGAAAATTGATGACTATCCCATCAACTCTTTAAGCTAAGTGGTGCGAGACAAGTCTAGCATATTGTTTAATACAATGCATCATCTATTTAGCCTTTTTATGTTTAATAATTAACAAACCTAAGACAGGGCTGTACTTATATTGTACTCTTTTTATTTTTTCCATATATTTTCAAGACCCTTTGAAACCATCCTTAAAACCACTTCCAGGTTGAGTCAGGCATTCTCCGTTTCCTATGATTTTAATCCCAATATTTGTTCACAAAAATTTCTAATCGTTATTTTAAAACATCTTGTTATTTTGATAATAAACACCATAATGGTCTAGAGCTGCCTAATCTTGGCATAAAAATCTAATGAGTACCAAGATACTCTTTTTCCTTTTACATTAATCCATCTATTTGCATCTTTGTAAACTCCTGTATAAGGCAATGGTTCATCGGTCAGCTCAGGAAATGTTATGTCACTAACTTTATATTTTGTGGGAAACCACCATCTATTCCCTATAACATAAGCTGGATCAAACTTAGTCATAACTGTTGTGGGAATCTTTATTTTCCTTTTATTATCAGAGGTCCCTTTTTCTATAACTCTGTGCTTTTGGGATAACTCCTTCTGGTTTAGTTTAATTCATTAATTCTGCCTATTGTATCATATCTGGAAATTTTAAATTTCTATATTTACTATGAGTGAGCCACAAAACTGCTTTTGAAGTTGCAGGAGTTTCTGGAGGCAGCGTCTCATCAGATGATATATTGATTGGGGAATTGTCCACATCTAATCTTTGGTCCCAGTCTTTATTATTTAGAGAAGCCATCTCTATTGGAATGGAAAAAATGACATGCTCTGTTCGCGGATCAATAGAAAAATAGCCAAAACAAGAATAAAGGCAACAAATGTACAGTCAAGAAGAATATAGTAAGAATAAAGGTAGAGGTAATAAAGGTGCAGCCAAGTGTATAGGAAGCCTTGAGCCAACACCCCCTTCCTGCAGGCATGCTTCCATGAAGCTTATGCTTTGCCTGGCATGATCTCTAAGGGAGACTCAGCAGGAGGTGATATGGCAGAGGGGGTCTAGTCTTAATCATGCAATAGGTGTGGGATAATGAAAACAAACATGGCTCTCTTTCAACATTGCCCTATCTCCATGATGAAGGGGATCCTTCACTCTATTCGTTTTGTAGCTGGGGAAAATGAGGCATGGAGAAGCCGGGTGATCTACCCGTGACTCCCAGTGCACAGGAAGCTTGGCCTGACTTCTCTGCCATGCTCCCTAGGACAGTGGGTGCTATGCAGTCCACTTCTTATGGTGGGAAGTCCACTGCTTGTCCATCGTGGGGCTTGAACTCTGGGCCAGGGCACTGTACCCAAGTTCCTCAGATCAAGGCTAGCACTCTGCCACATGAGCCACAGCATCACTTCTGGTTTTCTGGTAGTTCTTTGAGGATAAGAGACTCACAGACATTCTTGCCTGGACCAGCTATTAACCATGATCTTCATATCTCAGCCTCCTGTGTAGTTAGGATTATAGGCCTGAGCCACTGGCACCCGGCAAAAGTGTAATTTTGGCCTTTTTTCTCTCTGTGTCTCTCTCTCACACAGGAACTGGTTGAATGGGTGCTGGAAGAGGTGGCCCAGCATCCCTATCTGGCTGGAACCCAAGGTGGCCTTCTCATTCTGGATGTGGGCTGTGGGTCAGGAGATGTGTCGGTCAGCCTGTTGAACCAGCTTCATGAGGTAAGCCCCTCTGTGCCCTGGCTAGACCATGATGGTTATTCATTGTCCATTCCATGAGTCCTTCCCCAAATCCCTCTGCTAGACTGTTGAAGGAAATTGGATGAGGAGGCATTGTCCCCCTGCCCAGCACAATCCCGGGCCTCTGACCCTCACCCTCACCTATCTGGCCAGACCCTGGCTATAAGACAATGAAATCACTCAGTGTCTACTATCCTTTGCTAGGGTGTGTCATTTCGGTTAGAGTGGCAGAGTGCAGAGGAAAGGCCCTAGACCTGACACCTCCCGGGGACGTTTGTTCTTGTGACAGAGCCAAGTCATTGCTGTGGACAAGGAGGAAGCCGCCATCAGTCTGACCCGGAACAATGCTCAAAGATAGGTAGGCTGTTAAATTATCAAACTCACTCATATCTGCTTCCCACTCCCAACAATGGGGTGCAGTGTGGGTGGCTCAGTCCTGGGACTAAGGGATTATAAATGGATGGTGGCGGTCAGGAGCTGGTGGCTCCTGCCCATCATCCTGGCTATTTGGGAAGCTGAAGTCTGATGATCGTGACTCAGAGCCAGCCCAGGCAGGTGAGTTTGTGAGATTCTTATCTCCCATGAACCACCTCCCCCTCAAAACCCACACACACAAAAGCCATATTTGGTGCTGTGGCTCAAGTGGTAGAGCCTCAGCCTTGAACAAAAGAAGCTGAGAGATAACCTGAATCCAAGTCCTAGGACTCACAAAATAATAATATAATAAATGAACAGTGTACACCTTTTATCTGACGACCAAGAAAGATGGATTCAGTCTTCTTGCTAGTACTTGTATCAAAGGTAAGGGGCTTCCCTTGATGTTCCCCAAAACTTCTCTTTCTCTCCTTTATCTGTCCAGGTTCGGTTGCAGGACATAATTCGGATCATCCCCCTGGATGTGACCTTAGGTACCCTCCCCCATTCTCCTTCCTTGGGGTGACTATCCTGGCTGCACTCCCTGCTGGAAAGATAAGGTACCAGAGAGATGGGATAGGGATCCCCGACACACTTCCACACACCCCCACCCACATCCCCACACATACCATTAGGCCTACTCAGACTAGCCTTTTCCAAAGTCACTTTATCTCCTTGGATTAACTGACCTAGGAGAGGATCTTGATCCCCTGTAACTGATTATTTTAACTTGGGCTTGCTAGTTGAAACAGGAGCAAAAAAAAAAAAAAAAGCCTTTGGTGCCCATCACCCGGGGCTAAGGCTCACACCTGTCATCCTAGCTACTCAGGAGGCTGAGATCTGAGGATCACAGTTTGAAGCCAGCCATAAACTGGAAAGCCTGTGAGACTCTACTCTCCATGGAACCACCAAAAAGCCTGAAGTGGAGCTGTGGCTCAAGTGGTAGAGCACCAGCCTTGGCTATGAAAATTCAGCGACAGCTCCCAGATCCTGAGTTCAACCCCACACGAAGAAATGGCCCCGTCTTGTTGCCCACAGACTGCCCGAGCTATGAGGGCCCTATCTCGGAGTGTGGTACAACACCTGTCCCTGGGTGGTGTATCAGTGCCTTCAGAAATCCGGTGGTGGAAGCCAGGCCTTCCACTTTGTGCGTTCTTGACCCACACTGGATGGAAGGCAGGGTGTGATAAGGCCGGAAGCCTGCAGAGCAGAGAGGTTCCAGGTCTGCCAAGGTGATCAGAATGGGCTTCTTAGAGGCATCCCTTGAGAAGGGGGTCTCGCTTAACAAGGAGGAGCTGACAGGAAGCACAGAGAGCAAAGTTGCCACAGATGACGGACAACATAGCAGAGCATGTGCATTTCCAGCCAGGGCTGTTGGTGAGAAACTCGGTACAGATGTGCAAGACTGTCTGGAGACAGGCCCGATGGGTCACAGAAGAACAGCTATGCAGGGCTGGGATTGTGTCTTAGAGGTAGATGGCTTGCCTAGCATGGAGGAAACCCCGGGTTCGATTCCTAGGTCCTGCATACACAGAAAATGTCAAATGTGGCACTGTGGCGCAGGTGGAAGTGCTCGCCTGGAGCCAAAGAAACTCGGGGATACCACCCAGGCCCCAAGGCCAAGCCCAAGGGCTGTCAACATAAAACAGCTCTCCAAGGGACCTTGGTGACCGGTGGATGGCTATGCCCTGTAGCTCTTAATAGATCATCCATGCTTTATGTTTCCTTCTTTGACAGAAGGGAGCTGGACACTCCTTCTGCCCTGGACATCCCTGGAACCATTATCAGCAACCACCCCAACGTCTTCCACTGGGACATGGAACAGCTGGCCCCAGAAATTCTCAGGTACTGGTTGGGTGAGGCAGGGGGATACAGGGAAGGCCCCAGAACTCCTAGTGGGTCTGATCTGCTCTGGAAGACCAGGCCATCCATAGGAGGCAAATGGGAGTTTAGAGAGGGCTAGTGATGTGGAGGGGCCCTTTAATGCCCATGGCCCCACCCAGATTCTGAGCCTCCCTTTGCTGTTCCTGAGGGAGGTAGAGGGGTGTCTAGGTGATAGCATCTAGAGGAGGACTAGCTGGAAATTCTGAAGGACGACACCTTAAGCCATGTGCAGGTGGCTCACACCTGTCATCCCACGCCTGTCATCCTAGGCACTCAGGAGGCTGAGATCCAGAGGTTCTCATTTCCCAGACCAGGCAGGAAAGTCCCACGAGAGCCTCAGCTCCAATCTGCAACTGGCAGTGGTAGTGTGGCTCAAGTTGTAGAGCACTGGCCTTAAGGAAAATTAGAATTCAGGGACAGTACCCAAGCCCTGAGTTCAAGCTCCTCAACCAAAAATCAAAGAAAGGAAGGAAGAAAGAAAGACACCCCTTCCTTGCTTGCAAGAGATGTTGAAGTAGTGGGGGTGCTGTGGTTGGGAGACCAGGAGCTGGCCTCACTGTACAGACATTTCTAAGAACTCCCCAGGTGTGCCCCAGTGTGAAACCACAGTAGGGTTGGTGGTGCCTTAACAGGAATTCCATAGGTCGTGGCCTGTGGCAGGCAGGGAGTGGGTGAATTGGAGCAGGGGTGGGATGTTAGTGTCAATTATATGCTCTCCATCCATGGAATAATGGTTTTGGATGCTGGTGTCAAAGTCTGAAGTGAAGGGTTGCATGTGGCTTGTGGCCTGATGAGTTGGGTTTCCTCTGGGTCTTGGCACCTCTGCCACAGCCAACCCTGGTTTCCTAGGACCCGAGTTCAAATCTCGGGGCTGATGAGTTGGGTTTCCTCTGGGTCTTGGCACCTCTGCCACAGCCAACCCTGGTTTCCTAGGACCCGAGTTCAAATCTCGGGGCTGATGAGTTGGGTTTCCTCTGGGTCTTGGCACCTCTGCCACAGCCAACCCTGGTTTCCTAGGACCCGAGTTCAAATCTCGGGGCTGGCAAAAATAATAAGGAAAAGGATAAAAATGAGAAGTTCAAGAAGGTGGTTTTACTTTATTTTTTTCCTTTGAATTGTGACCATCCTGGGTCTAAATGACAATGCCTAGAAAGTACACATGAACTTGCATTGCTGATATTAGGAAAGACATAGCCAAAACTGGCAACTTAAACCTGGAGGTCGAATCCTGGGACTGCCACTAATGAATGGTGGGATGGTCTAAGAAATGCATTCCGATATTACATCCGTACAAATGGAATGTTATAAAAGTAACAATTAAATTAGTAGTGTATGATTTTCATATTATAAAATTGTACACAATTATAATTTGTTGACTAATTTTCAATTAATACTTTATTATTTATTCAGTCAGGATACTTATAAAGGAAGGAATAATTTAGTTGCTAATAATTGGTAATAATATCGTATATATATGCAATTTCATAGTATACAGACATCTCTCTTGTTTTATACATACACATTTATTTATCTATCTATCTACCAATCTACACATGTATCTGTTTATACACTTGTCACTCCTGGAGCTCAGTGGTAGAGTGTTCCCCTAGTATGTACAAAAACCTGGGTTCGATTCCTCACTACCACATGCACAGAAAAATCTGGAAGTTGAGCAGTCCCTCATACAATCGAGCACTAGCTTTGAGCATAAAAGCTTATGTCTAGACTCTTACTCAAGACTGAAGACTGGCACCAAAAATAAATAAATAATGTTTTGAATGCAACCATATAAGAATAAGACTGCAAATACGTCATCACAGAGCAAGCTGGGAGTCTGATGCTGAGAGCTGCCATCTAACCTGACTTAGCCAGAAGTAAACCGCTGCAACCCAACTCCATGGAACCAGATGCTGCTGACTCACTCATCCCTGTCATTCAAGATACTTGGGGGCTGAGATCTGACATTGGTGGGTTTAAAACCCAGCCCTGGCAGGAAGTCTGCAAAACTCTGAGCTGTGGCTCAAAGTGGTAGAGCTCTAGCCTTGAGCTAAAGATCTTAGGACAGTAGCCCCAACCTTTCAGAGCAATACCGTGGCTAAATCCCCCCCCCAAAAAAAACCCATCCCTCTAAACAATTAGATGTGAACTTTGTGCAGTTTGTGACGTGTTTCTGAAAGAATGGTGATACTGTTGAAAACATCCTAATTCTAATGATAGCTTGTGTGATACAGCTATGTGATGAGTCCTTCATGAGGTGTTGTGTGCTGAGTCCTTCACAAGGTGCATTCTTTCAGCTGATCCTTGTAAGAGCTCCACAACTAAGATGATTATGCAGATGAGAAAGTTGAGACTCAGATATGTCCCCATGTTAAGGCTATAATTATGTATGTACTGAACTCTAATGAGTTGTCTCCTGCAGACAATTGTTTTGGTTTATTTTTCTCTGTCGTAAATGTTGAACTCAGGGCCTAGGCACAGACCCTTCCCTGTTAGGCTCATGGCTAGTGCCCTATCAGGTGTAGCCAAGGACCCTAGGCGTCTGTAGTTGAGGTCTTTCAACCTGCCTACTCAGGAAGCTGAGATCTGACGATCTTGGTTCAAAACTATCCCAGACACAAAAGATCCCATGAGACTCTTATATCCTACTCACCACTTAGCAACTTGAGGTGGAAGCAGGTTGCCACTGACTCGGGCCTGTTATCCTAGCTACTCAAGAGCCTGAGAGCTGGGGATCATGGTCCAAAGCTAGCCTGGGCAGGAAATTCCTTGAGATGGTTTTCTCCAGTGAAGACCAGAAAGCCTGAAGGGGCGCTGTAGCTCAAGTGGTAGAGCTTGAGCTAAAGAGCTCAGAGCAGCACCCAGGCTCAGACTTCAATTCCTCCAACTTACAAGAAAAGAAACCTGAAGTAGAATGCTGGGAATGGGTCTTAGGGGAAGAGTGCTTTATATATATGAAACCCTGGGTTTGAATCCTCAGTATCACATCACTAGAAAAAAAGCCTGAAGTGGTTCTGTGGCTCAAGTGGTAGAGTGTTATCCTTGTATAGGTGAAACTCAGGAACAGTGCTGAGGTCCTGAGTTCAAGCTCCAGGACTGGTGCATGTGCACATGCATGCGTTCCTGTGCACACACGCACACACTCACACACACACACACACACACACACACACACACACACACACACAGACCAGAAGTAAAGTAAAGCAAAGAGCTTCTGGTCTGAGATCATGGTCAGCACCCTGGTCCTGTTTTCAACCACGAAACCTAGCCACCCAGGGCCTAACTAGGAGAGGTCAAAGGTTTCAAAACCTGATGAGCTTCACCAGCCCTAGATGACAGGAAGCACTGTGATATTACACATAAGCTTAGATTTAGCAAGCTTCCGGAAACCTAGGGAGGTACCCTTGCCAATAATGAATCATTTCATTAGGTTCAGCTCCCAGTTGTCTGCCAGAAGGACTCTTGAATTAGTGGTAGCAGTTTGTTTCAACACTGGGATATAGTCTAACAAAGACAGGATAAGTACAGGGAACTTAGCCTGACCTGAGAGGCAACACAAATGAAGGCTTCTTGTCAAAAAAGAGCACTGGGGAAAGTCGCCTTTTTCTCCTGGCCTTCAGAGTCTGCCCACACTTATCCTCACTAATTACCCCGCATAAATTGTTTGTTACAGGGCTGTACTGGAGTGAGGCTTTTTGTCTGCCTGTTCCAACAATGAGGCAGACTTCCTCCAGCAGCCTGGGGTGTGGAGAAATGCTGAGGCTACACTGGGAACAGTGAGGGGGAGCCTCAGATCCAGCACTGTCTTGAATGAATTATCTGTGCAATGAAATAATTCTATTCAAAGCAAATTTCCTATCTGGGTGCCTTTCAACATAGCAACTCTTGATGTTCACCGGTAGAAATACATGCATACATACACAGACACATGTAGTTACTGGCTCTTTTTTGTGTGGCAGGTCCTGAGGCTTGAACTGTTAGCCTAGACATTTTCCCTGAGCCCTTTTTGCTCAAGGTAGCATTTTATTGTGTCTTAAACCATGATTACCCTAGGCTGGGGTGCAGCTTTTACACCCACAGATGATCCAGGGATCCTAGGACCGAATTCAACTCCTAGCACTGACAAAAAATAAAAATAAAATAAAAAAAAACATCAAACCAACGCAAATGGAGGAGGGTGAAAAACAGGAAGTTTTACACAACCGTTTTACCTTTGTTTCCTTTGCACTTGACCATCCTGGGTCTGCTTGAAAATTGAATGTGACCTAGCATGGCTGAAGGCTGGTGGGCTGTCAGTGAAGCCTGAGCCTAACGCACACACCTAGGCCCTGAGTTGGATCCTGGGACTGGCACCTACACACTGCTGAAGAGCCTATGTTCCTATGTATAGGAACACTAATAGAATGTTTGAAATGTACTAATTGAATTACTAATTAGCTAGTCATTCTAGTATAAGATTGTATGCAATAAATTCAAGTCACTGATTAATTTACTACTTTTAAGTCTTCTATTGTGATTAATTAATGGAGACATTATTTTAGACCAAATAATTGGTAGTAATAGAATATATAAAATTAGATATAGACATCAATTTATATAGTTATGAACTAGAATCTACATAAATGTCTGTCTCTGTATACATGTATAGCTGCATATAGATATGTAAATACACACACACTGCATCTACACATCTATGTGTTTATATATTGGCCAATCCTAGGGCTTGATCTCAGGTCCTCAAGTTTGCCCGACAATTTCACTTGCATCAGACTGGTGTGCTAACACTGACCCATTCATGAAGTGGGCCTTCTAGGTGCAGAGTTTAAATCACAGAACTGCCAAAAACTTAATCCTGGTGGAAGAAGCCAATTGTCCCACTTGTTTTCCTAATTGGTGAAAATCCAGGGTCTCAGGAATGATGTCTAATACACAGGCAAATCTATGTCCTATGGAATAGGATGTAAAAAGTGTTATATGCGTAATCATACTCACTAATATACATAATAAATAAATAAAACACAAAACGAATAACTACACTAACCACAATATGCAGTATTGTGTATGTAAATATAAATCATGTACATAAAATATATGAGTGCTAAGACTTGAGTTCAGGCCCTGGGAACAGTCCTGACTTTCTTGTCTTCCAGCACGGTGAGCAGCCCCTTCCCCCACAGTGCTTCATATTTACCCATTGGGTGCTGTGTGCTGAGTCCTTCAAAGAGTGCCATGTGCTGTGTCCTTCACAGGGTGCATTCTTTCATCTGGTCCTTTTAAGAGCTCCATAATTGAGATGATTATGCAGACAGGAATATTGAGGCTCAGATAACCTGAAATGCCTCTGTGGCTAAAGTGTTAGCACACAAGACTTGTGCTAACGAACTCAGGGACAGCACCCAGGGCCCAGACTTCAACTCCTACAACCGACAACAACAAAAACAAAAAGACAGAAACATACTAACAAACCTGAAATAAAGGGCTGTGAATGTGCCTTAGGCGTAGAGTGCTTTGTATATATGAAACCCTGGGCCTGATTACTCAGTATGACATTACCAGAATAAAGCCTGAATTGGCTCTGTGGCTCAAGTGGGAAAGAGCTATATTTTTACAAGAGAAACTAAGTACAATGCTCATGTTCTGAGTTCAAGTTCCAGGACCAGTGTATTCACACACAGACACACACAGACACACACACACCACAGACAGACAGACAGAGAGAGAGAGAGAGAAAGAGAGAGAGAGAGAGACAGAGAAGAGAGAGAGAGAAAGAGAGAGATAGAGGGAAGGAGAGAGAGAGAGAGAGAAAGCAGAAGCTGTGACACAAAATGGCCAAGCAATAGAGTTCTGCTCTGAGCTCATGGCCAGAACACAGGCCTTGTGCTCAAAACCTAGCCACCCTGGATCCAACTAGGAGAGGTCAAAGATTTCAAAACCTCATGAGCTTCACCAGCTCCATGTGACAGGAAGTATTGTGATATCCGACATATGCTTGGATTTCCCAAGCTTCAGGAAACCAAGGAGAGGCATCATAGCCCCATCATCGTCTGCAATGAAAGATTTCATTAGGTTCAGAGCCATAATTGTGTTCCAGAAGGACTCCTGAATTACATTTAGCACTCTATCGAACACGGGAACATAGTCTGACAAAGGCAGAGTAAGTGCAGGAAACTTGGCTTGTCACAGGGGGTGGCACAAATGAAGGCTTCCTGTCAAAACAGAGCACTGGGGTGAGAGATAGCTTGGGGTACAAAGAGGCCTTTTTCTCTTGGCATTCAGAGCCTGCCCACACTCATCCTCACTAATTGGCTTGGATGGAGTTGTTCCTTACACAGCTGTACAGGAGTTAGGCCTTTTGTCTGCCTGTCCAGACAATGAGAGAGACATCTTCCAGCAGGCCTAGGGTACAGAGAATCCTTTAGGCTACACTGGGCCCACTCATGGTATCCCCAGAACATGCACTGTCATGAAAGCTGTCTCTGTACTATGAAATCATTGTATTGAGAACAAATTTCCTAGCTTGGTGCCATTCATAACAGCTACTCTGGTGTTTCACCAATAAGAATGCATCCATATATACACAAAGACATGGAGGTAAAGGCTCTTTTGGGGGGGGCAGGTCCTGGAGTTGACCTATGAGCCTAGGGGTTGTCCTTGAGCTCCTTTTGTTCAAGGGTAGTGCATTAGCCTTGAATCACAGTCCCACTTCTGAGTTTTTCTGTTATCTCTTAGAAAAAGCATTTCAAGGACTCTCCTAACTGGGCTGGACTCAAAATGAGAATCTCTACATCTCATCTGCCTGAGGAGTTGGGATTATAGTCAGCAGACCCTGGCACCTGCCTTTCTTTACTTCTTCATTTTTTAATCTGGACAACCTAATTTCTTCAAGGGTGATTCCAATAGTTTGAATTTATAATTAAACTACCCAATGTTCTTTATAGCTGCTTTCTCTAAGAAGCATTTTCTCTCCTCATTTTCCCCTCTGGTCACAGTTTAGCAGCCAAAAGTGGGAAATGAATGTCATAGGATTTGGGAGCTAAGGTCCACAGTTCATGCAGCTCTGTAGCTTAGCTTTGAGCTGCAGTGAATTTACTGTCTCAGGATGAGAGTACTGAAATCTGGAGTGATCCTCATACTTTCTGCATTGCTCCTTTCCCCTATAAAATGATCAAATATTTATGAGTGTTATGTGTCTCCAACAAGTATCTAGAACACACTAGAAGCATCTTCATGTTTCTGTTTTGCTAGTACCTCCCAAGATTTGGACTAAGGTTTTGTGTGGAGCAGCTTCTCAGTAAATCCATGAGGAAAGCCGCTTGAAGCCTCCTCAGGAGATCGCCATCCAAAGCCAGCCTGAGCAGGAAAATCTGTGAGACTCTTATATCCAATAAACTACCAGAAAACCAGAAGAGGAGCAGTGGCCCAGATGGTAGACCTCCAGCTTTGAGAGAGCCGAGCAGGAGATACAGGACAGACCAGGCAAGCCTGGGTGGACCTATATCCAATTAATGATCAGATGGCTGGAAGTGGAGCTGTGGCGGAGGTAGAGCCTCAGCCTTGAGCAAAACAACTGAGGAATGCATGGGGCCCTGAGTTTAAGCCCTGGGATGGCCACACAAATTCAAAAAGAGAAGGCCAAATTATGTACCAGTACCCTATCTACTTATGAGTGTATATTACCACCCTGAGTACAAACAGATCATATGCATTGCTTTTGCTTTTATTTACTGATTTATTTTTCAGATACACTTGTTGCACATACCACATCATTCTCTTCAGTTCTGGCCATGGCTATTCTCTTCCATGGTTCTAGGCCTGTGTCCTTATATGATGCATACTTAAGATCTCAGCAGACTTTATTTAAATTTTATTTTGAGGCCAAGTAGAAACAGTCACAAATCAGGCAGGAGAAGAGAAGATCAGGATTCGTAGAAATAACCAGTATTCAGAAATTTAAACTTGGGAACATAAGTTGGTAGCGAACTTACATAAAAACTACCATTAAGAAAAAGATGAGGAGGCTGGGAATGTGGATTAGTGAGAGAGTGCTTGCCTAGCATGTAAGAAGCCCTAGGTTCGATTCTTCTGTAGCACATACACAGAAAAAGCCAGAATTGGTGCTATGGCTCAAGTTGTAGAGTGCTAGAGACAGTGCCAAGGCCTTGAGTTCAACCCATGAACTGACAAAGATATAGCTAGCTCACTAGGTAGGTAGGTAGGTAGGTAGGTAGGTAGGTAGGTAGGTAGGTAGGTAGATGATAGATAGATGGATAGATAGATAGATAGATAGATAGATAGATAGATAGATAGATAGATAGATAGATAGATAGATAGATGATAGGTGAATCTGGTCTTAAACTTCAGGAGGAAAGAAGGGAACAATTCCCAGTCATGAGGCCTTCTGCAGTGCTCTAGGCCACCAGAATCGCCATCACACACCACAGAGCAGGAAGACTGTCCCTATCCCACTTCTCAGGCAGCAGAAGAGCCAAGAGGGCAGAGCCAGGTTCTAACTCAGGTGCCTATCCTTGGACTGGGGATTTGCATTAATGATGTGGAGAACGAAGGAAGGAGAACGGACTGGAAGAGGTAGAAGAAGGGCCTTCAAATCTGACAGAGAGTCAAAAACCTACTCCCTAAGACCAGAGCATAGGGTTTTTCTACTCTGTTTCTCCCCTCTCCCCCATTAAACTGGCTCTCTATTATTAACGTAAAGATACCCTGAGGCTCCCTTCACCTGAGGGAAGAAGGTTAATTAGTCATTGTTTGAAGAGGCTGAGAAAAGCCTGACCCTAGTGTAACTCTAACAAATGTTTGAGGTTTCCTCTTTGCAGGCTATGCCTGGAATGAATGAAGTGGTTTTACAGCTCACTTCCCTTTTGAGTGTGTACATTCTGCCTCCTAATCCTACAGGCCTAGGTCTCTTCACCTAGCCCGGCTTTTGAAACTGTTTTCTGTCCTTCAAATTCAGTGTTACACTGGAGTTCTTCCTGCTAACAGGGCTAAGGCTTGGATCCTGAGAACTTCATTTGAACCCAGGATGGGTCAACAATGTTTCTTTCCTGTTTCTATAGCTTGAGAACTCTAAGAAATTTAGAGTGCAAGTAACCTCTCATCAGCAAGGGAAACAAAGGAATCTCTTGAACATCTCACCTTTCAGAAGTGGAAGTCAGAGTGTCGTAGACTTTCGTGCCCTGGCTGGCTTCACCCTGTGATCCTGAGACCTCAGTCTCCTGAGCTAGAGTGATGGGCCTGAGCTACTGTGCTGTGCTAGGTTCAGAACTGTAATGACATTGACAATAGAAGTCAAGTGCTTATCACAAAGGGCTTGGGGAGCATATTATGCCTTTCAATATTGGACCTTTCAGAACTCTGTAGGACACAAGGTTATAATGTTAGAGTCTGAGAGGCTGGGCATATGGATCTGCTATACTTGAACCTTGAGCCTTGACTCCAACTCTGGTGTATATCAATGTTCATTTTCCAGAAAATATTCTCATAATTAGCAAATAGGAAAAGTACTTTGATTATCCCTCACTCTTTATCCAGTTGTTTTTCTCAGACTGAAGCCTGTGTGCTGTCCCTGCACCCTTCAGCTCAAGGCAAACACTCTACCACTTGAGCCACAGCGCCATGTGAGGTCTTTTGGTGATTCATTGGAGATAAGAGTCTAACAGGCTTTCCTTGTGTAGGCTGTCTTGGAACTTTGATTTTCCGATCTCAGTCTCCTGAGAAGCTAGGGTTCCAAGAGTGAGCCAGCAGCATCTGGCCTATTGTTTTTGCCAGTCCTGGGGCTTGATCTAAGGGCCTGGGTACTGTCTCTGAGCTTCTTTTTCTCAAGGCTAGCACTCTACCACTTGAGCCACTCCACAGCTTCTGGGTTTTTCTGAGTATGTGGCACTGAGGATTCAAACCCTGGCATTCATGCATGCTCAGCAAGCTCTATACCACTAAGCCACATTCCCAGCCCCACCCTTACAATTTTATTCTGCAACTTGCCTATCCTCAAGAAAAGGCTTCTGAGTATAAATCATCTAAAGGAATCCCTATAGAAAGTTGTCAAAAGATAACTAAGAGAAAGCTCATACTTGGGAGAGACTCTAAACATGTGATGACTGTGACTAATGCCTCCATTTAATTATGTATCATTTTTCAACACTTAATAAAGTATTAATGAAAAACAAGTCAATGACCTGCTTTATTGTGTATAATTTTATAATAGATGTACAAAACATAATAAATATTATGTGTATAATAATACGAAATACGATAAACTATAAAATGAATAAAATAAAATAAATACAAAATCAATAATTAAAATAATCAATATATAATAAACATGCATATGTACATATATATCATATATTACACATGTATAGAAATATTTTTTACATTGCAGGGCCTCAATGCAGGCCCTGGGAACTCTAGCTTGAATTTCTTTTCCTCAAGGAGAGTGAGCTTCCCCTTCACCAATGGTGTAAAAGAGTTACCTGGACAATGAGCTCAAATCCCTTCAATGGCAGATATACTGGCCTCAGTTCCAAGACAGTGACTTCAAATTTTTAATGGAAGCACTTATGTTTATTCAGTTCCAAACTGAACAGTTAAAAAAAAGCAATGTAGAATTTTGTACAGTTATTCAGATATCCTTCCCTTACCCCAAAGTGCTTCTTTGAGTACTACATTATTTTTTGTATGTTTTTTATTGTAAAAATGTTGTACAGAGGGGTTACAGTTACATTAACAAAGTAATGAGTACATTTCCTATTGAGCATTGTTGCTTCCTCCTTTGTTCTCCTCCTACCTGTTTGATCTTCATCTGTCCCGCAGAAGATGAATGGGGTCTGTGGAAAGGTAAGTGTGCTGCTGGCCCATTCGCCCGCCTCCAATAGCCCCGGAGACAGTCAGATGCAGCAGGGAGTCAAGCCAAGCAGGAACTCATTTATCACCATGCAGCAAGCAATTTTTAAAGCAAAAAACCGCGTGGCATGGAAGGGGAGGAAAAGGAACCAACCAATCACTGTGGAGGTCACCTTATCATGCACCTAAGCTTTCTATACTTTCCCTGCTGTCTTTCGAGCTATTCAAGTACAGACGTCACTTTACCTGGTTGTGGTACACAGTCAGATTTTAACATAAACAACTCGGACTCTGTCCACTCAACTGTCTCTCAGTGCCACATTTGCTGTCCATGTGCCCTACAGATTCATCCTTTTTGTTTTAATGGCAAACCCACCTCTTTGCTGAGGTTCAGGTCAGGGCACCTCTTATGGGGTTCGCCCAATTGGCACCTCCTCTTTCTGTGGTTCACATAAAGTATGGAGTAATCTTCAGCAATGAGCTTATCATAATAGACACGGAGAGCCATGGGTTGGATCTCTTGGGCTCTTTTTCAATATATCCGCAACCCCACATCCTGCTCATCTCCCAGTTAGTTATCCTTTTTCCCTCCTCAGTAAAGTTAATAAACTTCAGCCCCACCACAGTTAGAAATGTCCGAAGCAGTTAGATTATTTCTGGGACATATATAAAAGTCACTATCTTATAAGGTTGACCGCTTTAAAGCATGGGAGCAGCCTGGGTATTGGGGGTACCACACATGAGGCACAGTGCATCCTTGTGGCCCCCATACTGAGGCTATCCTTGGTAAAGGGGGTCTCAATCTCCAACATCCCAGGATCCTCTAGCCAGGTCAAATATGTCAAAATAAACCTCAGGCCACCAGGTCGAAGGGACAGCTTCCTTTTGGTGCTGTTGATGATTTCTCCATTGCCAATGCTGATCACTGCCCAGGTCACCCATTGAGGTTGATGTGGATTCCGTAGGGCCATTGCCAGGACTGGGAGGGTGAGGACAGCCAACAGCTGGAGCATCACCACCTGCAATTGTTAAAGAATGCAAGAGTTTCTCAAAGGCTGATTGCCTTTGGGGATGGTTAGTAAATATCTTTTTAGCTTTCCCTCTTTTAAACACAATCCTCGACCAGCATAGCGGTTTTACTTTCCTTGTTGGTTAGTTTATCCTTGGGCTTCTTCCTGTATAGAAGAAATGGGTAAAACCTTAAAGTTCCTAGCTGGGATACAAATGGGGGCTGTCTCCCCTATGGGAAAAACGTATCTGAATCCCCTGCCCATTGTAACTAGGGGGTCAGGTCCACTCCATTGTTGTGTCAAGGGGTCCTTCCACCTGACTTTCACTTGGGGCTTAGGATTTAGTTGTCCCCAGTGCTTCTGAAACCTGGATTCAATTGCCCCTTTTGAAAAATTTAAAATGTTAATGTTAAACAAAGCTATCTGTAACTATATATGGGGGTTAACTCCCCCTTTTTGTTTCACTAATTGCTCGTTAAGACATTGGTGATTTCTTTCTGTAATTGCTTGGCCTTGGAGATTATAGGGATTTCCTGTAGTATGAGTAATATGCCATCTGTTAGAGAACTCTGACATTGCTTTACTAACAAAACAAGGTCCATTATCAGTTTTAACTTGTGCTAGTAGACCCAAGGTGGCAAAGCATTGAAGTAAATGTACTTCTGAAAGTTTAGTTCTTTCTCCTGTATGTGCTGTAGCCCAACATGCTCCTGAATAGGTATCTATAGAAACAAAAATATATTTAAGCTTACCAAAGTCTGGAAAATGAGTCACATCAGTTTGCCAGAGGACATTGGGTTTGAGGCCTCTGGGATTTACCCCTGGTGGTTGTAGCGGGGGTACTTTTAAGAAGGGCTGGCATGTTTTACAGGTATGTACTATCTTTTTGAGGTCCTTTACAGGAATCTGAGGAAATCTATGTTGAAAACCTCTCCAATTATTGTAGGTTAAATCATGTAAATGGATGGCCTCTTGTAACATTAAAGCTTGTGGGCCAGTAGCTAACTGGTCTGCCCAATTATTGCCCATGGATAAAAACCCAGGAAGTTTTGAATGCCCTCTCAAATGTTGAATACGAATAGGGGCTCCCTGTCCATCTAATAGGCCCTTAAGGGTGTCCATAATGGGAAAATAGGGTTTCCATCCAGCTTAATATGTGCCTGGGGAACATGAGGGAGCAAGTTAATCATATAAACTATCAGAATACAAATTAAAGGGTTTTTGAATGTCCTAAAGGACCATAATTACGGCAAACATTTTTTTATTGTGCTGACCCTTGACAAGGTTGAAATCTTTGTTGGCTTGGGGTCTTTTGTTGCTCCTCAAAGGTTGCATATGCAGAACCTGTTTTACCTCCATCAGTAAAAACATGGAAGGAGCCAGGAATAGGTGTAGGAGAAAATAGAGAAGGCATTATGAGGGGAAGTCACCATAACATGACGGTCCATTTAGATGACCCATAATGGCAGTCAATTTGACCTAGAAACCCTTCCAGGGAGAGAGCAAGTTGAGCATTGGCTCAAGTGAACTCTCAACGTCTGCCATCCAAAAAGGAAAAACAGTGGAATGACGGTCAAGGCCATAATGCCTTTGGGATTGGGTCCTTCCCTTGACAATAGCATCAGCAAGTTGGTCTGCCTGAGAGTACACCTGAGATGCGTCCCCCAGGGGAGTGTGAACCCACTCTAAGGGCTTCCCCCGTTTGACTTAAAACTGCAGAAATCAATGTAACACCTGCAAACAATGAGAGGGAAAAGGGCTTAAGAATAGAATACCTCTTCAGGGAAAGTTCATCCAGGGCTCTTTGGAACTGTAAAAATATTGCCCAATGGCTGCTTGTAATTGTAATAACTTCTTGGGGTGTCCTGTCTTTTAGTCGGGTGAATAAGGGCACATGACTATCTTTAGGGATGGGAACCCATGGCAACAGCCAATTGATTTCTCCTAAAAGACTTTGAAGTTGGGTTAGGGACAGAGATGCTGGAATATCCAGCAAAGGCTTAAGGGGGCTGGCCTGAGTCAAGGTATGGTGGGATCCAAACACCATAAAAATGAGGTACCATTTGAATTTTATTTAGGGTTATGGTAAAACTCCCCTTTTTTTTAATATGGTGAGAACCTGGGCTAGAAGGCCCTCCAGGCGGCCCAGGTCTTGGTGCCCCAGAATTATGTCATCCATGTAGGCATAGGGACGGGAGGTGTCTCAACCCAACACAGGCCCTAAAAGTGTGGCCAAGTATTGTTAGCAAAAGGCCAGGCTATTGTCCATTTTCTGTGGCAGCATTAACCATTTAAATCCCCAAAGAGGATGGGAAAAAATTAAGAGAAGGGATGGAGAAGGCAAATTTCTTTCAGTCATTCAGATGCAAGGGGATCGAAAATAAACCATCTTTAATATCAATTACAACCAAGGTATATTCTGAAGCAGGAGTCCAGGGCATTCCTTTTAGGGAATTCCTACTAGCTCCATCCTTTCAGTTACCTTTCGTAGATCTTGGAGCATGAACCAAGCCCCGGATGCTTTTTGGATAACAAATACAGGTGTGTTCCAAAGACTCACAGAAGGGAGTATTTACCCAAGTTTTATCTGTTCCTCTACCGAAAGGTGGAGTGCTACAAGTTTAGGTTTGGTCAGTGGCACTGCTCCTAGGGCTTCTTGGTTTCCACCTAATGGGAGATACTTGGGGGACAATTGCCTTTAAGATTGGGGGTGCACCCAAGTGGGTCCCTTATATTCTTCTCTGTACTTATGAAAGTTAAAAAAAATCTTTTTCTTAACTCCCTCTAGATCCTGTTTAAGCCTTTGTGATTCTTCTCCATCCAGGATATCATCATAGGATGCTCGATGGTCTGTAGTGACGACAGCATCCATTTGTCTTAGCATGTCTTGCTCTAGTAAATTGGTGGTGAGGATTTTTGCCACTAAAGGGCATATCTTTCCCTGCTCTCCATCTAAGCTAGTCCATTTCATAAGGGCGACCAACTTTTTGGACTAGGATTTGTCCCCTACCCCCAATATTGGGGGCCCGTGTGCAAGCTTCCAGTCCTAGGGAACTTCCTCCTCCTTGAGTATGGGTCAATCTGCCCTCAGTTCAATTAGGCAGTGAAACTGCTTTACACCTATGAAAATACTCATTTTAGGGTGGAGTCCTTCCCCCAGGGGGATGGTCCAATGGGCCTGGGTTGTCCTGCCATCAGGCTGCCTGGGCCTTACAGCAGAAGGGGTTCCTCCTTGAGCTAACGGGGCTGGAGGATGTCCCTCCCCTAGTTTAAAGGCTTCCCATCTAAATCAAACTTGGATCAACAATCCTTTTTCCAATGGTATCCCTTCCTGCACCTGAGGCAGGGTGTAGGGAGTGGTTTGGACCCCCTGGGCTGGTTGGCGGGGGGGGGGGGGGGCAGGGGGGCTTGTTGTGAACAGTCCGGCTTAAAGGGGCCCTCCTGTCTGCATTTAAAACAAGTCCCTCTCACTGATGGCCTTGGGGTTCCTTGGCCCTGGGCTGCCAGAGCCTGGGTAATAGCCTTAGACATTGCAGATGTCTGAGCCTTTAAAGGTAAAGATAATGATTGGGCCTGGAGCTGTTGCATTCCACATCCTGCAAGGCCACCACTCATGTGCTCAGGGAACACTCTCTCAATCCCATGCAGGTTACGTGGTGGTCTGCATTCATCCCTTCCCAAACCAGTAGCTTTACAAACTGATCTCGGAGGTCACCTGCTGGCGACTTGTGGTGAACACTCTGTTGGACTCGGTCTATAAAATCAGGTAGAAGCTCACCCAGTTTTTGTCTTACTCATGCTATGGCAGACTCAGTGGGCCCTTCATCCAATTAGTACCACTCGGCAAGTCCTGCCTGCCTCACCTGGTCACTGTACAGGCCAGGTATTGCGGCCTGTTGGATGCCGGTGGAGTACCCTGCCCCTGCCCCTGTTAACATGGCATAACTAATCGGTATTGTGGATTGAGCCTCCCAGGTATTCTCCTCCTGCCATCTGCATTCCTCCTTAAAGAAAGCACACGATTTAATAAACTGAGAACAGGTGAGGACAGCTTTGGCCACATCTAGCCAATCCTTAGGGACACACTGGTAATAAGCAATGTCCTGTAATAGGGTCTGGGCCCAAGGAGAGTTCGGACCATGCTCTGCCACTGCCTTGCGGAGTTGTTTAATATCCTTGGCTTCCCATGGATACCATTCCAAGGGTCTGTTAGCTCTGGTGCCAGATTGACTGAATACACTTGGGGAATTGAATCCTTTGGCCCAGGGTCCAGGCTCCTGGGTGGCCCTTCCTTTACAGGATAGGACTCAGCGTAGGTTATTTTTCCAGCCCTCAGCTTCTCTGTGGAAGGTCTGTAGGGGTCCAGATCTCCCAGGTTCCTCTGCAGGGCCGCATAGAGCACTGTACCTCCCCCCCTAAATTGTGGGATTAGGGTGAGAGCATAGGACTGTCAGGGGCACCCAAGTCAGAGGGGTAACCCCTTTTCCTTACCACTTCCCAAGTCCTCTTTTACTCCCTCTAGGCCTAATGTTGCTCCCTCCTCCTCCTTCTCTGAGATAGCATTACCCATACTAAGGATTTCTCTTACCCTTAGAGACCCCTTAGCCTCGGCTGGAATATTTTCCTTTCGTGCCCCATGTTGGGTGCCAGATGTTGGGTCTTGGTCCATCCCGCAGAAGACAGACCAGGTCCGAGGAAAGGTAAGTGCGCCGCTTGCCCATTCCCCAGCTTCTCCTAGACCTGGAGACAGTCAGAGTCAGCAGGGAGTCAAGTCAAGCAGGAACTCTTTTATTACCATGCTGTGATTTTTTTTAATCTATGTTCTATTTTCTTCCTCCATGGTATAACCCATTTTCACTGTATTTGATGTTGGTGACCTGCATCTTGCATATACATTTTTCTACTGTGGGAGTGGAAGGGAAATAAAATTCTGAAACAAGGACACAGTATAACCCATTGTAACAATGAGATGAACAAGACTCTATGTTGAAAACCAACTTTACAATCTGGGGATGGGAGGGGGGATTTGGGACCGTGGGAAGAAAAAGGATGGCAGGGGAGAAACAAATGAGGTAACAATGCTCGTTACATAATGTACTCATTAACTTACTTATGTAACTCAAACCCCTCTCTACACCATTTTCACAATAAAAAAATGAAAAAAATTATCCTGGAGTACATTAACTTCAAATTTCCTAAGTGCTCTGTAAATTAAGACCAATTTTAAGTGGGAAGAAGGTTCTCAGAAACATTTTTTGTGAGTGTGTGTGTTGTGCATTAGTTCCCAAGTTTACATAAGTTAGTAGAAGGAGAAACAATAGGAACAGAAGAAAGAGAAGTTCTATGTTTAGATATAATGGTTCAATGCACTATAGAAGACTATGCAAATAAGATAACTTTGAAACAATAAAGCCAAGACCAGTATGTAGATCTATGGGAGTGATATAGAGAAAGCATTACTCCTAAATGGAATATGAAGGATGAGGCCACTCTCTTTCTTCTACTAGCTCTAAACATGTTAGTTAATCATGCGAATTTGTAAAAAAGTAGAATGGAAGAATAATTCTGGTTCCAAGCAAGTCAGATATAAGAGCATGGACTTAACTGAAAAAAAGGCCATGTTGAGAGAGCAGGAATTATACTAGCAATGAACTGGTGCCTAAGATCAAATTTCTTTTTCTCTTTTTCTTTCTTTTTCTTTTTTCTTTTTTTGATGCTCGTGTGGCCTGAACTCCAGGCCTGGGCATTGTCCCCCTTCTCTTCAACCCAAAGCTTGTGCTCTACCTCTTGAGCCACAACCTCCAATTTTCTGGTGCTTCATTGGAGATAAGTGCCTCAGAAACTTTCCTACCCGTGCTGGATTTGAACTGCAATCCTCAGTCTCAACCTCCTGGGTAGCTAGGACTATAAGCGTGAGCCACTGGAACCTTGCTTAGGATCATATTTCTAACAGTGTACACTCAGCATATGTAATGTGTATGTCCATCTATCTTTATATGAACTCGAGTTAAAAATCTGGGCTACAGCTTAGATTTTACACTCAGAAAAATGTTTGTAGTTTTAGAGTTGATACTCCTGGAGAAATAAAACCTAATAATGGAAAGGAGTCTGGGAAGTCTCAGAATGTTTAGAAAAGTAAGAAAATAATAGAAAATATTTCCTGCGTAAGACTAGAATCAAGTGATAATTTTTAATATTAGATAGTCCTCAAGGGAACTTTCCCCCCAAAAGCTTGAAAATAGGGCTGGGAAGGTGGCTCAGTGGTAGAGCACTTGCCTTGCATGCATGAGGCCCTGGGTTTGATTCCTCAGCACGACATAAGAAAAAAGCCAGAAGTGGTGCTGTGGCTCAAGTGGTAGAGCGCTAGCCTTGAGCTGAAGAGCTGAGGGACAGCGCCCAGAGTTCAGGCCCCACGACCGGACCCAAAAAAAAAAAAAAGCTTGAGAATATTATATAGGTAGGGGCCAGAGATAGAAAGTCAAGTCATCATTAATAAAGGGAACGTATCCATGGAGGAATGAATCAGAGATCCCTACAGGTGCATCTGAAAATGTTCATATCCTGTATCAAATGTTAGAATAGCTTTGAACATAGTACATGAACAGTCTGAGCCATCAGTCTAGTGGAAAATGTTATTGGAGTCTGTATCTAAATAAACCAACAAACAATGGTAGGACAATGTGATTCATACCAGGAATTCTAGCACTCAGACTAAGACAGGAGATTAGAAAGTGGAATTACATAGTGATACATTCCCTGGACTAGGTAGTATAATTTTGTCTCAATAAAACAAACCAAGAAAGGAATAAAAAATAAACAAGGAAGGCATACACATTTGGAAGTTTGGGCTAATTTTGTGATTATATTTTGAGAAGTCAAGTTTCCTATTGAAATGCAACTAATATATAATCCTCAGTTGTGTTTTAAATGTTGTCTTCATTACAGAACATTCCTACATGCTAAAGAGATCATGATTCCCAACCAAAAATTTGAAAAAGTAAAAATCATTCTGTTAGATTCCAAAGAAATGATGAAGGATTACAAAAGTTTAAGCCTTGAATAATAGGAAAGTTGATTTAATGTAGGGCTTTGTAGACAAATTAGAATTTAGATTTAAAATAAATATTTTTGTTTGTAATTTACTATTCAATAGGATACTACAAAATTCTTTTCAAGTAGAAGATTTAATTTAGAAATTCACAAATGATTCTGGCATTCTATTTGCTTAGAATATTCTTTCAAGTGAGGTATAATTAGAACTTAGTTAATCGACAATTCCAACAGTTCATGTGTAACATGATACTGTGAATAATCTAGACATAGTTGCCAACAAATTGATATTAATTTATAAATTTAGATAGCGAGCAATCTTTTGAGATTTTTGTGTAACATAGTATGAAGAGATTAATTGTGTGACATTTTTTTCTTCTACCTATACAAAACACAGGAAGAAATGTCCTTAATTATTTACCTCTGTATACAATGAGAGAATGCAAGGTTTGGGGTTTGGTTTAATTTTGTTTTTGTTGTTTGTTTTGTCCTAGGGCTTGATCTCTGGGTCTGGGCACTGTCCGTGAGCCTATTTTGCTCAATGCTACTGCTCTACCATTTGAACCTCAGTGCCACTTGTGTCTAGATTTTCATGAGCAGTTTGTTGGAGAGAAGAATTTAAGGAACCTTCCTGCTTGGGTGGGCTTTGAACCATAATCTTCAGATCTTAATATTCAGATATTCAGATCTCCTGAATATCTATGATAGATAATATATATAAGTGTATAATAAAATAAAAATAATATTTGCAAGTGTTCTGATCTCAAGGATACCACTGGGGGAAAATGATGCAGCAAAGTTTAGTATAGTGTTTTTTTCCACAAGACGAAGGGCATCACATTAGCAGAAGTGCAGTATTTTTTTCACAATAGTGATAAGCTAGTCATGATGTGAATTTAGGGAATTTTAAGATGTACCTTACAAATTGGAAACTGTTGGTCTAGGATGACTTTATGGAATAAAAATTGGGATTGATTGTCATAGAAATAATAGCTTACTCTGATGAACAAATGTTTACTTTTGAGGAATTAATTATTATAGATACTTTATAGTTTTATCTTCTACCAAAATGTATCTACTTTTTCTGTTGACTTTTAAATATGTAACGCCTCATTGGAAATAAAATGCAAACTGATAGCTTTGAATGTCTCTGGTATGGCATTTTCAGAATTTGAAAATGAGTAGTTAGTAGTCATAGGAATGTTGAAGACCATATATATTCTGTCCTCTTAACAATTAGTAAGTTTTAAAAGTTAGAAGTTTCCATAGAATTCAACTGTTTTCTGATTTATTATGAGAAAATATTAAAAATGATATTTTTTCAATATAATAGCAAGCATATTGTGAAAATATTGTATAGTTTGATAAATTCCAGTGGATGTCTCTTTGATAAAGAAAGGGGTAATTAATTCAAATTAGCAGCCAAAATGTTCATTTTTTTTAAAAGGTAATACACATAGAATAATATTTACTATACCAATACAGTGAAATTGTATTTTATGCAGGTCATTTTTTAATTTAATTTTATTGTCAAGGTGATATATAGAAGGGGTTATAGTAATTGTAAGGTAATGAATACATAACACGTCGAACTTTTTATACCCTCCCTCATTTTTCTCAGACTTTTCTTTCACCCCAATACTCCTGACAAGTTGTAATGTAAATTTCCAACATGTTGTCTTGTAAGTATTGCTATTACATTGGTTTGCCCTTTGTCCTTTGTCTCGCCATTTTGTTGTGCCTTTTCCCTTGCCAAATTAAGATAAATGTATATACAATACATAGGATACTGAAATCAAATACAGCAGGGGATAAACCATAGGGGAAAACACAAAAGAAAAAAGAAATCACATAGTACCTTAAAAACAACAACCACAAAGTTAAACCTCTGTTTCAATATCCAGGAGTTCATTTTGCTCAGCATCATCTTATATGGTCATATATACATAGCTGTTGAGAAATTCTGTTCATCTGCTAGGACTATCCTAGACATTTTCTACTTATTACAAATGAGGAAAACCATGGAATCTGTTTCTTTGTGGCTTGTTGATTTTACTTAGTAGGATTTTTCCAAGTCTTTCTATTTCCTTAGAATTGGAAGCATAGAATTCCACAAAATTCACATTTTGTCAATTCGTTCATCTACTGAGTGGCATATTGGTTTTAAACATGATTGCATGTAAGTATGATTTAGGGTCATTCAAAAATGACAGATGCCACCTCACCAGATATACTAAAATAATCCTTTCTAAGTAAGATAGTATTTTATGGTGGTACAATTGTTGAGATATCTGGATAAGTTTAATGTATATCTTGGACTGAATTAGGCAAGAAGATATCCAATATCATATAGGACAAAAATGGTAGTGACAAAATATTTCCCTTGAGAAAGATATAGGAGACTGCCAGAAGTATGATATAGTTCAGATAATTTTGAAGAATTTAGAAATGCAAGCTCAAGCATGTCGCTTCAAATAATAATTATGTAAGTGGAAGGGCAAAAGAGGGGAAGAGAAGAAAATAACTGACAGTAGATCATTTGTCCCAAGATAGAGTATAAAAAGACATAATCTATAACTTCCAATATAATATGTTCCACTTAATTTAGGTACATGCAGAATATTTACTTGGCTTTTTCCTACTTTAATGCTCCAAAATAAATGAACATTTATAAGAAAAGTTATGTGATGGCCATTGCTTCAACCTAAACACTAACTGTGATGAGCCTTCTTTTTCTCACTTTGCCCTTGGAAAATTGTCCCTAAGTTGATGATGTTGTGGCTGATTAGAGTCAGAGTTAGGGGCTTCTACTTGTACAATTATCCCAGAATAGTTTAAAGCAGTTTTCCCCCCAAGATATCCAACTACATTGTCTGAAGCTGTACTTTGAACACACCCTCAAACCTGAGCACATTATTTGAAATTATACTTCAGCATTTCTTGGCATATTCTACTTTGTGCCTATGTCTTCTTTACACATTCCTTTTGAGTTCATAGTTGCTCTATTTCCATTTCATCTGAACATACATACATACATACATTAAACATATTTAAAATATTATGAGGCTCCTTGACTTGGAATTCGGGCCATTTTTTCTGCCAGGCCTGGGATTTGAACTCAGCGTATGGGTAAATCTGCAGCACTGTGGGAGATTGGGAAGATCATCATGCTGGAACAAAAAAAGTCAGGCCTGTTCTTAGGGCATGAATTCAAGTCCTAGCACTCGAAAAAATAATATCCATATACATTTTAAATAAATGATTTATATTTACATACACATATTCACTGCATATTGCAGTTAATGTATTCATTTTATTTTGTGTTTTATTTATTTCTTATGTACTTTAGTGAGTATGATTAAACATATATCATTTTTTGCATCATATTACATAAGACATAGATTTTCCTGTGTATTATACATCATTCCTGAGACCCAGGACTTTCACTGATAAGGAAAACAAGTGGGACAGTTGGTTTTCCAGCAGGATTAAGGTTTTGGCAGGCCCACTTCATGAATGGGCAAATTTTAGCACACCAGTCTGATGCAAGTGAAGTTGGCAGGCAAATCTGAGGACCTGAGATCGAGCCGTAGGAATTGCCAATATATAAACAGATAGATGCTTAGAATGCAGTGTGTGTGTGTGTGTGTGTGTGTGTGTGTGTGTGTGTGTGTATTTACATATGTATATGCATCTATAAACGTATACAGGGAGACAGATAGACATTTATGTAAATTCTAGTGTATAATCGTATATAAAGAGTGATGTCTATATCTTATTTCTATGTATTATATTATTACCAATTATTTGGTATAAAATTATGCCTACATTAATTAATCACAGTAGGATACTTAATAAAGTATTAATCAATGACCTATATTTATTGCTTATCATCATATACAAGAATGACTAGCTAATTAGTAATTTAATAGTACATTTCAAACATTGTATTAGTATTCCTAAAGATAGGAACACATTTCTTAGGATCTTCAGCCATGTGTAGGTGGCAGTCCTGGGATCGAACTCAGGGCCTAGGTGTCTGGGTTGGACTCAGGCTTCATGGACAGCCCCCAGCCTTCGTCCATGCAAGGTCACGTACAATTTTCAAGCCAAGTCATTGAGACCCAGGAGGGTCACAGTGCTAAGGAAACAAAAGTAAAACTGTTGTATAAAACTATCTGGTTTTTTTCCTCGTCCATTTTTGTTGGTTTAATGTTTTTGGTTGTTGTTGTTGTTTTTTTTTTTTTTGCCAGAGATGGGAGTTGAACTTGCGTCCTAGGATCCCTGAATCATCTTTGGGTGTAAAAGCTGCACTCCAGCCTAGTGTAATCATGGTTTAAGATACAATAAAATGCATCCTTGAGCAAAAGGAGCTCAGGGAAAAGGTCTAGGCTCACAGTTCAAGCCTCAGGAACTGCCACAAAAAAAAGAGCCAGTAACTCCATGTGTCTGTGAATGTATCCATGTATTTGTATCGGTGAACATCCAGAGTCTCTAAGAAGAAAGGCACCCAGCTAGGAAATTTGCTTTGAATAGAATGATTTCATAGCACAGAGAGTACTTTCAAGATGGTGCATGTTCCCTGGCTCCCCTCAATGTTCCCAGTGTAGCCTGAGGGTTTTTCATACCCGAGTATGCTGGAGGAAGTGTGCCTCATTGATGGAACAGGCAGAGAAAAAGCCTCACTCCTGCCTGTACAGCTGTGTAACAAACAATTCATGAGGGGGCAATTAGGAAGGATGTATGTGGGCAGGCTCTGAAGGTCAGGAGAAAAAGGCCTCTTTGTACCCCAAGCTATCTCTCCTCCCAGTGCTGTGTTTTGACAGGAAGTCTTCATTTGTGCCATCTCCCGTGGCAGGCCAAGTTCCCTGCACTCATCCTGTCTTTGTAAGCCTATGTTTCAGTGTTGAAACAAACTGCTACCACTAATTTCAAAGGTCCTTCTGGCAGACAATTAGGGAGCTGAACCTAATGAAATTATTCATTATTGGCAACGATGCCTCCGTGTGTGTGTGTGTGTGTGTGTGTGTGTGTGTGTGTGTGTGTGTGTTTGTGCATACACCAGTCATGGTGCTTGAACTCAGTTCCTAACCACTCTACCTGAGTTTTTCTCCTGTATAAGGACAGCACTCTACCAATTGAGCCACTTCAGGCTTTTTTTCCCTAGGGATGTGGTACTGAGAATTCAAACCCTGGGTTTCACACATGCAAAGCAGTCTACCTCTAAGAAACATTCCCTATGCTCCACTTCCGGTTTCTTTCTTTCTTTTCTTGTAAGTTGGAAGAGTTGATGTCTGGGCCTGGGTGCTGCCTCTGATCTCTTCAGCTCATGTCTAGTGCTCTACCACTTGAGCTACAGCACCCCTTTAGGATTTCTGGTAGTTTATTGGAAATAACCATCTCAAGGAATTTCCTGCCCAGGCTGGCTTTGGACCATGATCTGGGATAGTTTTGAACCAAGATCCTCAGCATCCTGAGCAGGCAGGATGATAGACCTCAGCTAAAGACACCTAAGCCGTGACACTTTGCTGCAAGGATGTCCTTGGCTCCACATGGTAGAACGTTAGCCATGAGCCCAAGAAGAAAGTCAGCACCTAGGCTCTGAGTTCAAGGTTCGTAATGGAGAAAACTAAACCAAAACAATTGTCTGCAGGAGACAATTCACTAGAGCTCAGTGTATACATAAATTCGGCCCTGCCTTGGGAACATATATGAGCCTCTGCACAATTATCTTACTTCTGTAGCTCTTATAAGGACCAGATGAACCAATATAACTCATGAAGGACTCAGTACATAGGACCCTGTGCAGGACTCAGGACACAGTAATCCATGAACGACCTAGCACCCCTGGAAGGACTCATCACATAGCTGTATCCTACAAACTGTCATTAGAATTAGGGTGCTTTCATCAGTATCACCATTCTTTCAGATACATGTCACAAACCGCACAAGTTCACATTAAATGGTTTAGAGGGGTGTGTTTTGTGGATAGTGTCATCAGCCTTGGGGATTGCACTAATAGGTTGGAGGTAGTGTCCTGAGATCTTTTCCTCAAGGCTACATCTCTAACACTTTGAGGCACAGCTTATAGTCTGGTAGACTTCCTGCCAAGGCTGAGTTTTCAACCCACCAGTGTCTAATCTCATCCCCTTAGCAGCTAGGGGTGAGCCAGCAGTGTCTGGTTCCATGGTGCTGGGTTGCAGTTCTTGACCTCTGGCTAAGTCAGGTTAGATGCCAACCATCAACTTCAGACTCCCAGCTTGCTCTGTCATGAGGTATTTGCAGTGTTATCATTATATAGTTGCAGTCAGAACAGTCTATCTTTTTTTTTTGATGCCATTCCTGGGTCTTGAGTAAGAGTCTAGACACCTTCACTAAGCTTTTATGCTCAGCTAGTGCTCGGCTGCTTGAGTGACAGCATGACTTCTTGATGTATCTGTGCACACAGTAGAGAGGAATCGAACCCAGGGATTTGTATGTACTAGGCAAGCACTCTACCACTAAGCCCCAGGAATGACAAATGTAGAAACAGATATATAGATTGTTTCATAGAAATATATATATATATATATATATATATGCATGTATGTATAAAACAAGACAGAGATATCTGTATATTATTTGATTTTATATACTATATTACTACCACTTATTGATAAATTATTCCTTCCTTTATTTAAGAATGGTGGTTGAATACATAACAAAGTATTAATTGAAATTTAGTCAGTGTACTATAATTATTGTGTATAATTTTATAATATAATCATACACTACTAATATAATTACTTTACAACATTCAATTCGTATGGAAGTATATCGGAAAGCATTTCTTAGGATCTCCCACCATTCGTAGGTGGCAGTCCTGAGATTCGCACCCCTGGTCTAGGTTGCTGGTTTTGGCTATGGCTTCCATGATAGTCCACCAAACTTCAGCAGTACAAGGTCATGTACACTTTCTGGGCCCTGTCATTTAGACTCAGGATGGTTGCAATGCAAAGGAGTAAACTATGTAAACCGACTTCTGGAACTTCTCAGTTGTATCCTTCTCCTTTTATCCCCCTCTCTTTGTTCTTCTTTTTTTTTTCGGTATTGGGGCCAGAACTCTGATTCTGGGTGCTGTCCATCAACTATTCAGCTCAAGACTATCGCTCTGCCACTTGAGCCATAACACTACTTCCAGCTTTTTTCTGCTTATGTGGTGCTGAGGAATCAAACCCAGTGCCTTATGCATGCAAGCTAAGCACTCTATTACTGACCCACCTTCCCAGCACTTCTCCTTTTTTTTCTTGTGAGTCCCAAGATTTGAACTCGGGTCATAGTGTCTTAGGATAGGCTGTGGGTCCACAGGCTACACCCCAGCCTAGGATGATAGAAGTTGAGGCAGAGTTGCCACGAGCTGAGTTCAAGCCCCAAGCCTGGCCAAAAAAAATTAAGGCCCTTACTTGGAATTTGCACCATTTTTCTGGACGGCCTGGAATTTGAACTCAGGGCCTGGGCAATTCTGTGTCACTGTGGGGAAGAGGAAGCTCACTATCATTGAATAAAACAATTTCAGCCCAGTTTCCAGGGCCCGAATTCAAGCCCCAGCACAGATAAAAATAATATTCATATATGAGATCTATTTACATACATGGGTTTATTCCCTATGGCATTTATTACCCTTATTTTTTATTTTATTTAGTATTATTACATATATAACATTTATTTCATGTATTACATCTTATCACATGGGTATATTTACATATGGGTTATACTATACATCATATTGAGAGCCAGAACTTTCACAGAGAAGGAAAAAAATGTGTCAAAATTTACTTCTGACTCCACATGTAAAATTTTGGCCATGCTTGGACTTGAACTCACAGCCCACAATGCCCAATTCATGAAAAGGTCAGTGTAGAAAAATAGTCCTTGGCAAACTGAGCTGCCAGCCAGTTCTGAGGACCTGAGAACAAGCCATAGCAGTGGTTGATAGATATAGATATAGAGATTGAGATTGATATAGAGATAGATAGATAGATGTGTAGTTTGCTATATATGAGAGAGAGAGAGACAATGTGAGGATATTAAATTATATATATATATTATGAATTATTATTAAATTATGCCTCCATTTAATGAAGTATCATGGTTGAATACTTATTGAAGCATTAATGTAAATGTAGTCAGTATTCCTTAATTGGAACTATCACACCATGGTGCTAGAATGGAAGACATAATCCAATACTTTTTGTGTGGCATTATATAAGAGAATCATGAACTAACTGTAAATATAATTGTTACTTTTTTTTGTTGTTGTTGTTGTTGTGGGGCTTGAACTCTGGGCCTGAGCGCTGTCCCTCAGCTCTTTAGCTCAAGGCGAGCGCTCTACCACTTGAGCTACAGCACCACTTCCGGTTTTCTAGTGGTTTATTGGAGATAAGAGTTTCACGGACTTTCCTGCCAGGCTGGCTTTGAACCACGATCCTCAGATCTCAGCCTCCTGAGTAGCTAGGATTATAGGCGTGAGCCACCGGCGCCCGGCTTATAATTGTTACTTTTATAACACTCCATTAAGCATTCACATGAATCGTGAAGATTTTCTCAAGATCTCTCTCCATTTGTAGGAGGCAGTCCTGGCATTCGAACTCCAGGCCTGGGTAGTTTACTTCAAAATGCAAACCATTAGAATGACACTGTGAAGATTTCAGTTTGTCACAATGAAAAAAAGAACAAGAAGTAAAGAAAGCCGGGTGTCATTTGTGCCTGCCTGTAATCCTAGCTCTTCAGAAGTCTGAGAGGTAGAGAATGCCAGTTTGAACTCAGCCAGGACAGGAAAGTCCACAGCACTGTTATTTCTGTGGGATCACAGAAATAAAAAATTGCCATAACTGTGGCTGTGGCTCAAGGACAGAGCGATACCCTTGAGCAAAAGGAGCTCAGGGAATGTGCCTAGGCTCATAATACAACCCCTGAACCTGCCAAAAAAAACAGAAGTAACTCCATGTCTCCCGATATGTGTATGCATGTATTTCTATCGGTGAAGGTCCAGAATCCCTAAGATGAAAGGCACCAAGCTAGGAAATTTGCTTTGAATAAAATGATTTCATAGCACAGACAGTGCTTTCAAGACAGTGCATGTTCCGGGGTTCCCCAATCCCAGTGTAGCCTGAGGTTTTCTCCACACCAGGGACTGCTGGAGGAAGTCTGCCTCACTGTTGGAACAGGCAGACAAAATCCTCACATCTGTACAGCTGTGTAACAAACAACTCCATCTGGGTCAATTAGTGAGCAGGAGTGTGGGTGGGCTCTGAAGCCTAGGAAAAAAAGGCCCCTTTGAAACTCAAGCTATCTCTCTCCTCAGTGCTATTTAGACAAGAAGCCTCCATTTGTGCCACCTCCTGTGGAAGGCCAAGTTCCCTGCACTTATCCTGTCTTTGTTAGACTATGTTCCAGTGTTGAAATAACTTGCTAAAATAAATTCAAGGGTCCTTTCTGGCAGACAACAAGGGAGCTGAATCTAATAAAATGATTCATTATTGGCAACGGTGCCTTCCTAGGTTCTAGAAGCTTGCTAAATCTAAGCACATGTGTAATATCACAATGCTTCCTGGCATCTAGAGACGGTGAAGTTCATCAAGTTTTAAAACCTTTGACCTCTCCTAGTTGGGCCCTGGGTGGCTAGGTTTTGGGGTTGAACAAAGGGCCTGAGTGCTGACTATGAGCTCAGAACAGAAGCTCAGTGCTTTACCATTTGGTGTCACATCATTTCTGGTATCTGTGTGTGTATGTGTGTGTGTGTGTGTGTGTGTGTGTGTGTGTGTGTGTGTGTGTGTGTGTGTGTGTGTGTGTGTGTATGAATGTGTGTGCATACACTTGTCCTAGAGCTTGAACTCAGGACCTGAACACTGTACCTGAGTTTCTCCTGTACAAAAATAGGACTCTACCACTTGAGCCACAGAGCCACTTCAGGCTTTATTCTAGTGAAGTGGTACTAAATAATCAAGCCCAGGGTTTCATACATGCAAAGCACTCTACCCTAAGACACATTCCCAGCAATCCATTTCAGGTTTCTTTCTTTCTTTTCTTGTAAGTTGGAGGAATTGAAATCTAGGCCTGGGTGCTGTCCTTGATCTCTTCAGCTAAATAAAAGTGCTCTACCACTTGAACTACAGCACCCCTGCAGGTTTTTGTTAATTCACTGGAGAGAAGCCTCCCAAGGAATTTCCTGCCCAGGCTGGCTTTGGACTGTGATTCTCAGTTCTCAGGTTCCTGAGTAGCTAGGATGACAGGTGTGAGTTGCTGGCACCCAGCTTCCACCTCAAGTTTCTAAGTGGTGAATAGGAGATAATAGTCTCATGGGACCTTTTGTGTCTGGGATAGTTTGGAACCGAGGTCGTCATATCTCAGCTTCCTGAGTAGGCAGGATGACAGACCTCAGCTACAGATGCCTAGACTCTAACACTCTGTTGCAAGAGGGTTCTTGGCTCCACATGGTGGGGTGCTGGCCATGAGCCCAACAGAGAAAGTTCAGTGGCTAGGCCCTAAGTTCAAGGTTCACGACCAAGAAAAATAAACCAAAACAATTGTCTGCAGGAGACAACTCACTAGAGTTAGGTACATACACAATTGGCACTGACATGGGGACATATCTGAGCCTCAAGATTCTCATCTGAACAATCATCTGACTTCTGGAGCCCTTACAAGGACTAAGTGAAAGAATTTACCTCGTGAAGGACTCAGCACACAATACCTCATGAAAGACTCATCACATAGCTGTATCCCACAAGCTGTCAGTGTTAGGGTGCTTTCCTCAGTATCACCATTCTTTCAGAAATACATAACAAACTACATAAAGTTCACATCTAATGATTAAGAGGGATGGGTTTTTGGGGGAGGTGGAGTCAGCCACGGGAATTTCACTGAAAGGTTGGGGGTACTGTCCTATGATCTTTTGCTCAAGGCTAGAACTCTACCACTTTGTGCCACAGTTTAGAATTTCACCGACTTCCTATCTGGGCTGGGTTTTAAACCCAACAGTATCAGATCTCAGCCCCCGAGTATCTTGGATGACAAAGGTGATGGAGCCAGCACCATCTGGTTCTGTGGAGCTGGGTTGCAGCCGTTTACATCTGGCTAAGTCAGGTTAGATGTCAGCTGTCAGCATCAGACATCTGGCTTGCTCTGTGATGAGGTATTTGCAGTGCTATCGTTATATAGTTGCAGTCAGAACATTCTATCTTTATTTGGTGCCATTCCTGGGTGTTGAGTAAGAGTCTAGACACAGTCTCTAAGCTTTTATGCTCAAAGCTAGTGCTCCGTTGCTTGAGCGACAACACAACTTCTGGATTTTTCTATGCACATTGTAGTGAGGATTGAACCCAAGGCTTTGTATGTACTAGGCAAGCACTCTACCACTGAGCCCCAGTAGTGCCAATAGTGACAAGAGCATAAACAGATCGATTGTGTAGATTGGTAGATAGATAGATAGATGTGTGTATATATATATATATATATATATATATATATATATATATATATGCATAGAGGGAATGTGAGGATATTAAATTATATACATTATTACCAATTATTAGTTATGAAATTATGCCTCCATTTAATAAAGTATCCTGGTTGAATACTTATAGAAACATTAATTAAAAATTATTCAATATCCTTCCATTAGGGGAATCACACCATGGTGCTAGAATGGAAAATATAAATCCAATAATTTTTGCATGGCATTCTAAAATAGAATCATGAATTAACTGCAAATTTAATTATTATTTTTATAACATTCCATTAGCATTCACATGAATGGGAATGAGTTTGTCAGTATCTCCTTCAATTTGTGGGTGGCAGTCCTGGCATTCGATCTCCAAGCCTGGGTAGTTTACTTCGAATGCAAACCATTGGAATAACACCGTGAAGATTTCAGATTGTTATGATTACAAAAAGAACAACAAGAAGAAAAGAAAACCAGGACCCAGGGGCTCCTGCCTGTAATCCTAGCTCCTCAGGAGGCTGAGATGTAGAGACTGACAATTTGAATTCAACCGGGGCAGGAAAGTCCACGACCCTCTTATTTCTAAGAGATTACAGGGAAAAAAACATGAATGGGGCTGTTGCTCAAGGGCAGAGCACTACCCTTGAGCAAAAGGAGCTCAGGGACAGGGTCTAGGCTGATAGTGCAACACGGAACTGCTCCTCCCCCCCCCCCCAAGGAGGCAATAACTCCATGTCTCTGTGTTTGGATGGATGATGTATGGATGATGGGCATTCAGCAGGTTGCCAATGCCCAGCCCCCCAAACTGGGCAAGCTGGGACAAGCCCTGAAGAGTACTAAGTCTGAGCCAGCAACTTGAACAAAGCATCCTTGTATGCCATTTAATAACTGAAGCTTGATGTTCTGGCTGAGGTGTCCCATCGGGACAACTAGAAGCCGGCCACTGCCTCCAGGGAGATCACAGTTCCTACACTGTAGGAGTGGTCAAAGTTTCTGGCTCCATATTCTCTATCCCTCTGTAGGATGTGAGCCTAGATCCTCTGGGGCCTGGTGGCTATCACTCATTTATCATTCCTCATTGCCTAGTCACATGCTGCTCCCAAATCTTGATAGATATGAAATTTTCAGCGACTTTTATGCCTAAAGAGGTATGCCAATAAATCCCACCCTCATAACTCCCGTTAGAAGTGAGCCTTGGGCTGCGAATGTGGCTTAGTGGTAGAGTGCTTGCCTAGCATGCACTAAATCCTGGGTTTGATTCCCCAGTTCCACAGAAACAGCAAAAGCCAAAAGTCGCATTGTGGCTTAAGTGATACCCTTGAGCAAAAGAAGTTCAGGAACTTGCCCAGACCCTGATTTCAAGCCCCAAGACTGGCACAAAAAGAAGTGAACCTGGTGAGACATATTTTTTCTGGGACTCAGAGGAAGGCTGAGGTTATATGTAAGAGGTAGGGTAGAAGGCAGGTGCTGGTGGCTCACCCTTGGAAGCTACTCAGCAAGCTGAGATCTAAGGATCCCAATTGCAGGCAAGAAAGTCTATATGAGAACCTTTTCTCCAATTAAACACCCCCAAAGCCAGAAATAGAACTGTGGTTCAAGTAGTAATGTGCTAGCCTTGAGCACAAAAGCTCAGGGATAGGATAGCATCCAGGCAATTAATTCAAACCCAGGAGAGGCACACACACACACAAACACACACACACACACACACACACACACACACACACACACACATACACACACACACACCCCAAGATAGAGCATTTGCCAGTCAGCCTGCAAAAATTCCATTTCTAGCAACTCAATATAAAAAAAGAGGTAGAAGGGAAGCAAAGACTTGTTCCAGGAGGTGATATATCCAGTGCCAAAATTCTACAGGAATTCTAAGATGTGGATACAGGACAGAGAGCCTCAGGCAGAAGGTACAGCATGGACAAAGGTCCTGAGGTGTGCTGTAGAGCAGGTGGTGTTGTTGGAAATGAAAGCTCTGTGGCTTCAGAAAAGTCTGGTAAGACATTCAAGGCTGGGTCAAAGTTTGTACTTGAGTCACAGGGCAGAGGGTGGAGTCCTAGAGTGGGGCCTAGGGGGAAGATTAGAATGGCTTTCCACCAGGGACCCCAGCCATTTCCTGTGGCCGGAAGCCTATTTTTCACAGCTCCTAACCCTCAGCCATCCATTGCATGGAGGAGTCAGGGCAAATGCAGGAAGAACTCTTGCTTAAGAAAAGCTTCTAGCCCAATGCTAACAGTGGCTCAAACCCTGTAAATCCTACCTACTCAGGACCCTGAGATAGAGATAGAGGGTCCAGCCAGATCAGGAGAGGAAAGTTAGTGAGACTCTTCTTGCAAATGAACTACTAAAAAGCAGAAATGGAGCTGGGGCTCAAGTGGTAGAGTACTAACCTTGAGGGAAAAAGTTAAGAGACCAGAAACGAGACCCTGAGTTCAAGCCCAGTACTGGCACAGAAAAATAAAGAAAAGCTTTCAGGAGCTCCTAGTCCACTCTGGTGAAAGGCCAGATCAGCTGGGCGCCAGTGGCTCATATCTGTCCTCCTACCTCCTCAGGAGGTTGAGATGTGAGGATCGCAGTTCAATGCCAGCCCAGGCAGGAAAGTCAGGGAGACTCTGATCTCCAAGGATCCTCCAGAGGACCCGACGTAGTTCTGTAGCTCAGGTTGTAAGCTTAAGAGCTGGGGACAGAGCCCAGGCCCATAGTTCAAGCCCCGTGACCAAAACCTGTTCTGCTTGGACCTCACTCTATGGCTCTAGGCAAAGTAGTTTCCAGTGGGCCCCCTGAGGTTCTCCCAATGTGTAGGTGTTCTACAAGTCTTGAGTGGAGCCTGTTTGGAGGCCATTGCCTACAGAGCGGGCCACAGTACCAGAGAAAGATTGAGCCTTGGGGCATGGAGATCATCAGAATTGCATCTGTCATGGGTGCAATGTGGATCTGAGAAGTAGATCGCCATCTCAGACCAGGGTTCTGGGCCAGGAGGGGCAGGAGGTGCAAGATGTCACTCCAAGTAACGTCCACTCATGCAGGTATCACAAGTGTGTGAATTTGTCAAGCACACCTTGGGCAGGTGTTGAGTTGGGCTCATGAAAGCCTTGTAGGCTCAGAAATCCACAGCCAACTGGCTGTTGCTTGTAGCAGTCGCTATCCCAGGAATCCCAGGGCTTGGAACTTACTGGCATGGCCGAGACCCCTCAGCCCAAGAAAGACTTAGGGAGAAAGCACTTGATTTGGCTTGAGAGTTTACTGTGACTATGCCTCAGACTTCCCCCAGTTCTAGTTCAGCTCATCATTACTACCTTCCTCTGAATGTGTGTGTGTGTGTGTGTGTGTGTGTGTGTGTGTGGTGTGTTTGTGTGTGGATGAGCATGTATGCATCTTGGTACTAAGGCTTGAACTCAGGGCCCAGGCTCTGTCCCTCACTTTTTTCATTCAGGGCTAGCTCTCTACAATTTGAACCACATCTTTTCTTCCAGGTTTCAGGTGGTTCTTGGGAGAGGAGAGTCTCACAGACATTTCTTGCTATTAGCATTTGGCCACATTTACTTTCTTGGCTAAAACAGACTACCTCTCTCCCAGCTGAGCATCCATCTACAGCCACCCCTCCTACCCCAGGCTTCAGATGAAACATAACTTCCTCCCCTGAGGACAAAGAAATGGGATCAGTTTGACCTTTGTGGTCTCCACACAATCAGGGGCTGCTGGGAGCTGTTGTGGAGGTCAGAGATCTTGGCCAGGGCAAGTAGACAGCTGTTACAGTAGAAGAAAGTATGAAAAGATATCCTTGTAGCTGGATGCCAGTGGCTATAATCCAGGCTACGCAAGGTTGAAACCCACCCAAGAAAGAGATGCATGTGGGCACATGGGAGCTCGAAGTTAAGACATGATATTCAAGACTCCCAGAACAGGCCCCATCATGCTCTGATTCTTTAGATTCTATGTCCTACATCAAGACATTCTTAGATGGGACTGACCATGCACCTAGTTAGGACATTCAAGTACAATCTCATACTGAGACCCCCTGACCTTATCAAAGACTCAGGATCTCCCGCTGTACTGCCTCAATACTGGGCAGTGAGGTGAGTTCTAGTTATCCAACTACAAGATGTGGGAATGAAAGAATTTCTGGGCCAAGGGTCCCTCTCTCTCGGGAAGGAGAAAAGGGCTCATCCATCCCAAGAATGTTCCTAGGTGGTGAGTATTCTCAAAGAAACAACAATGCTTAGAGCCTAGTGCCTCTAGTTTTCCCACCAGCCTCTACCCAAACTTTCCTCACCTTCAGTTGGCCCTCTCTGAGTCCCAGATCTGCCATCTAGACTAAAGGCTGAGCCAGCAAAGACACCCACCTCTGCCTCTGAGAATGGCAATCACGGGGTCCTAACGCCCACTTGAGGAAATCTTGGGGCACCACTGATCTGACTCCCGCCCTCATTCCCTGTCTGTCCTGTGCCAGTGGCATGCTTACCTCTTTCTCTGGTAAAGAAATGAACACCGGGGATGTGATCTTCAGATTGAGCCTGGAAATCCCAGTCCCCAATGTCTTACTGCACAGGCATCCTGCGGTGGATGATAGCCAGGTGGTCAACAGGCACCAGGACATTTAATTGCAATGTGGCTGGGTCAAAAGCTCTATCAGTGATGGTCTAGGTTGACAGGCGAGGTCCTGACACACCTGAACTGGGATCATCCTCCCTCTACATCTTCCTTTTTATCCCTTGCTCCCCCCTCTTGACACTCCATCACCCGAACACCTCCCTAGCCCTTAGACATTTCCTTCATATCTGACCAGAAAATAAACTCCTTGGGGCGGAAGATGATTGAAACCTGGTGACCCACCCTGAGCCCAAGGCTCTACTCAAGGCTGCTTCTCTCTGCAGTCGGTGACCACAAGGCTCCTGGATGTCATGAAGTTGCTGAGGGGTCAGTGGCTTGGTCCTACATACTGCCTTTATGCTCTGCAACTGTCCCCACAGAGATGTGAATTGTTGGCTCCCATGATCCAGGAACTCCAAACCAAGGCTTGCATGTTCTTCCTTCTTCCTTCCTTTCTTCCTTTTCTCTCTCTGTATTTCCCTCCTCTCTCTCTCTTTCCTTTCTTTCTCTCACTCCTGGACCTTGAACTCAGAACCTGGGTGATGTGGTTGAGCCTTTTTACTCAAGGCCAACAGACTACAGCTTCAGCCACACATCCACTTCTACTGTTTTCTTTTTGTTAGTTAGTTGGACATAACAGTCTTACAGGCTTTCCTGCCCCGGCCATAAGCCTCTATCCTCCCATCTCAGCCTCTTAGTAGCTAGGATGACAGGTGTGAAGCATCGGCATCCAGCTCAAACCAAGGTTTCTTCATGTACTGTGGAACCAGCACTGGAACCTTTCATTGTCTATGGACCCCCTGGAGCCTGGCTCATACTGTAACTGTTTTTTGGATAAATAAATGAGCATCTTTCTACGACAATACTACAGAAAAGTCCCATCTGATACAGGTAAGCATCCTGGTGGGGGGGAAGCCTAATGTACCTCTCCCACAGTTCTCTGTCCTCCCTCTTCCTGCCCTCCTGGTGCCACTGCACTTAACTGTTTTGGTTCCGAGGAAGTGAGCCACGAGGTACTCGCTAGATTCTGGGGCCTCTGGGCTGCTTATCCTCTCAAAGATCTCTGTTCAGCTGCTGACCATCTCTGTGGCACTCAATTCCCCACACAGGTGTGAACGAGGTTGCCTTGAGATGAAGGCCTGGCTGAAGGGGCCTCCTCTTCTCCCCCTGAGGCTAGCCAGGATGGTCTAACATATCCAGCCCCCAAGGTTCAAGTTGCAGAGAAAGGATCCTCGAAGCATCCCAGGTTTCTGAATCTCCAAGAGTCCAGTGCAGATGCTGGGAATCATCTCTGCTCACAGCTGGCAGGCTGGGGATGGTGAGGTCACAATCTCTGCTCCCCATGATGTCCTCGACTGTGGTGGTCACCCTAGAGAGAGCAGGAATAGAATCAACAGCTGCCAAAGAAAGGCAGTCAAGGCATGATGTTCATAGCAGGAGACCATCTGGCTAGGGAACTCTGCCTGTGCTGCTTTGAACGTCATTGTTTGGTGGCTGAAATGTTCCATCTAATTTGACCCATAATCCCAGGTGTTAGTGGAAATTGCCAGCTTCAAGATAAAACCCTGGAAAACATGGTATTTAATTTGTCCCAATCAAAGGGTTCCAAAGTCAGCTGTCCCCTTTTCCTTCCAGACAGCCTAGAGCAGGTTACAGAAACTGGCATTCAGACAGCCCTTGCTAACAGCCACGGCCTGATACTGAGCGGGCTCCGCAGGGGGAATGCACGTGCCTACCACTGCCCAGCTGGAAACTGCCCAGGAGGGACACAGATTGGAGTCTGCAGGACCCCAGAGATGATTGACCACTGGTACAATACCCTGGGAGGGAATCCATGTCACCAGTGGGGGCCCAGAGCACCCTGCCCAGATGCCCACAGACACAGTCAATGCCCTGGGTAAGGTTGCCTTCTCATCCTCGGTCGTGGTGAACCATGTGCCATGTCACACCGTTCACCACGCCCCAGACCCTCCTAGCCTCACAGCCCCTGCCCTACTCCCCCCCCCTGCAACTAATTCCTTAATTATATTTGGCAGACACATTCCCAACCCTCTAATTAGCTCCAACTATACACACGAGAGCAGACTGTCTGGCTAGAAGAGTATGCCTGCATTCACACTTGCCTCATGAGCCTTCTGGCTGAAGACAGTCCTTCTGTCCACCCTGTTCTGCAATTCACACAGGCCTCCTAGGGGAGACCCGCACAGGCCCAGCAGCTACTGTGGGCTATAGGAAATAGGGAAGAGGTAGGTGGAAAGGAATGCCTACTGAAAATTTCTCCAAAGGAGCCATGAAACGGTGAAGGAGAAAACAAAAATATGGCTGGACTCATACTTGGCATTGATGAAAAAAGAAGAACAAATACACACACACACACACACACACACATACATATAAAATGCTTTTGCTCTTTTTAGACACAATGACTTAAATATGTTTTCATTGTTCTCCCTGCTCTCCAAACACACATACACACACACACACACACACACACACACACACACACACACACACACACACACACACACACCACACACACATAAATCCAGACCTGTGACAGAAGACTCCTCCATGCAGCACATGCAATTTGCCAACTGATCACTCACCTGAGCACAGACAGGCAGGTATAAGGAGAAAGATGATCTCTCTCTCCTCTCTCTCCCTCTCTGTCTCCCTTCCTCTCTCTCTCTCTCCCTCTCTGTCTCTCTCTCTCTGTCTCCATCCCTCTCTCTCTCATGCATACACACACACACACACACACACACACACACACACACACAAATGCACACACAAAGAGACTCAGCAGTGTCTCTCCTGAGTTGTTGGTTCCTCCTCTGGGACAAGGTACAAGCTGGAGCACAGGGATTCCCTTGTCAAACTAGTGGCTCCCACCCAAAGGAGCACCACTCTAATAACGCAGAACCACTCTATCTCTCCCTTTCTCAAGGGCCAGACACTTTCCCTTGGGAACAACCAGTATTTATTCACCATTCACCAAAATCCCAGGCCAGGACGCTGTGTGAAGGTGTCCTGAGATAGGTGGCTCCTCAGAGCCAGGACTGAAAACAAGCAGGGGGGTCACAGTGTCCCAGAGGGGTGTTTGACCTGGGGTGGGGGCAGTGTTGGGAAATGCATGGGGTCCTAAAGGCTACATACATGGACAGACTCCCTACTTCCAGCCTAGATGCTTCTGGGTGACTTGGCGGATTCTTGTGAAGGACTAGGAGAGCAGATGGATTGTGAGCCAGCAGATGCTGGGAGAGCTGGGAAATGTGATCACCATGTGAGAACTGTTGACAGCTGATGTGGGGGGACAGGTCAGGTATATGTGTGTCAGAGGGGGTGTGTTCTTCCCAGATATTCACCTTCTATCTGACTCTAAGTGCCCTCACACAACTAGTGGGCTTTTCTGGGACCCTCCTTAGGTGAAAGGGTGACCGAGCACAGAAGACAAGGGCACACAGCAAGCAGGGCCTATCATTTGCATCCAACACCCACCACCCCCAGCAAAAAGCAAAAGACACGAGAAGGCAGGTGTGGAGGTGCTGGTCCCCACCTCTGACTAAAGCCAACAGGTTCCCAACAGGGAGAGGAAGGGTGCACATGCGCGGCTGTGTGGCTCCCACTGTTCCAGGCCAGGAGCTCTGTGGCGACCCCTCCTCACTCATTCCTGCATTACCCCATTTCCTGGTACACCGGTTACTAGGGTGGGGGTGGGATCCCGGGGTCGTCACCCACTCCCACTCTCCAACACTGGGGTACATTTGTCGCAGGGACATGTCAGGCTGTGGGGCGTGGGGTAGGCAATAGCAGGACAGGAGAGGGGAGACAGGAGGGTCAGGTCCATGTCAGCAGGAGAGGGTCTTTTGGCAGGAGGGTTTGCAGGGTGCAGGCCCATGGGGCAGCCACTCATGTGTGCTACTGGGAGAAGCTGTAGGCAGAGCCTCCAGGTGCATGCAGGCCCGTAGTCCAAGTACCGGGATCTGAGACCTGGTAGGGGCTGCAAGCAAGCCAGGGGCATGCCATCTCTGCTGGGCGACTTCGAGAGGCACCATGGGTCTGAGCCAAAAACACCGTGTTTGAAATGCGATGCTGCAGGGAGTAGGCAGGCTCGTGTCTGCGGGGCATGTAGGGGCTGCACCTGGCCTCTGTTCCTCCTCATCAGCCAACACTGCCCCCACCTCAGCCACCTCCACCTCCATACTCCCTGCGCAGGGACCTCAGACTCAGGCCTGCCATGGCCACCACACTTCTGAGTGGCTGACTGTTGCAATGTCCTGCTGCACAGGCTCCCCATGCTCTGTGCTCCCTGCCGGGACCTGCGCTAAGATTTGGGAGGTCACCAGCCTATAAAGCTGCTTGCCTTTGTGTGTGTGCTCACTCTTCGATCTGCTCTCTCTCTCTCTGCCCCCACTCCTCTCCTGGGCTGCCTTGCCCCCATGGGGTGCACCCACCCCCTGCTGCTAACACAGTGTGCCCTGGATCCTACCCCTCCTCCCCTTGCCATGCCCCCTTCCCCTTGGCCCCGGCCCCCCACCCCTGCTGCAAGCCAAGCCCTGACTGGGCCCTAAGGCTTCCAGGCCATGCAATTGTAGCCTCACCTCAGCTCATCACTCCCCTCTAACCCCAGTATCTGCCCAGGGGATCGAATCTCCCCTCAGCACCACCACTGGAGGATACTCTCCTTCTTCCCCCTCCACTCTACACACCAAGCAGGTGTACAGTGACCCGTGTGTGTGTGTGTGTGTGTGTGTGTGTGTGTGTGTGTGTGATTGTTGGGGATAACTGCCTTTCAAGGACTCAGAACATAGCACCCTTTGAGATGTCTCAGCACACAGCACACTTCAAAAAACAGCCCAAAGCACCCTGTGTGAAGGACTCAGAACACAGCTCCCTTTGAATGACTCAGTATATAGTACCCTGTGTAGAGTACTCAGCACACAGCATCCTTTGAATGAGGGAGTCCATAGCCCACAGTGTGAAGGACTCAGCACATGGCATGCTTTGAAAAACTCAAGCACACAGCACTCTTTCCCAGGGACTCAGTACATAGCATCCTGTGTTAAGACACACACAGCTCCCTTTGAAGGACTGAGTACATTGCACACTGTGAAAAGCATTCAGTGCATAGCACCCTTCAAAAAACTTAGCAGATAGCACAATTTTGAAAGACAGCACATACCACAGTGTGGAAGGACTCAGTACATACCACACTGTCAAAGGACTCAGCCCAGAGCACCATTTGCAGGACAGTACAGAGCACCCTATTTTAAGGTCTTGGCACAAAGCACTTGAAAAATTCACCTCTTCCTCACTTCTCAAGCTCAGCACATAGCAGCACCCTTTGGGGTGAATTAGCACACCGCACCTTTTGAAGGACTCAGCATATAGTACGTTGTGTAATGGACTCAGCACACAGCACCCTTTTAAAAACCCAGCATGGTCCACTCTTCTCAGGGACTCAGCAGACAGCACCCTTTGGGATGACTCAGAAAACAGCACATTTTTGAGGACTCAGCACAAAACACCATGTTGGAAGGACCCAGCAAATAGCGCCCTGTAAAGGACTCAGCACATAACTGTATGTCACAAGTTCAGCTGTCATTAGAATTACGGTACTTTCTTTAGTATCACCATTCTTCAGAAACACTTCACAAATACTACAAGTTTACTTTAGCCAACCTGTGTTTTATTGCGGAGGGTCAGCTGGGGGTCTTGAACTCAAACCTTGGGGGCTCTGTCCCTGATCTCTTTGGTTCAATGCTAGAGCTCTATCACTTTGACCCACAGCTCCAATTTTGTTTTTTGGGGGTTCTTCTTTGACAGGTCTTATGGTGATCAGGAAAGCCAAGTTGGGGTGTCTGTGGGCAAAGGCTCTTAGCTCGGCCTAGAGCTGACCTCTCCCTTCCTTGTGCCCCTGGGAGCCAGGCCTCCTGGAGCTCTCTTGGCCTAGGGTGGAACAGACCTGCTCTGGCATCAGCACCCATGGTGAGCAAAAGTCAGCTTGGCCCTGGTCACTTCCCCCAATTGAACTCTAGAGGACAATGGCACGGCCTCTCATGTTCCATGTCTGGCCATCAGGGGGCAGGAGTCTCCCACCATAAGGATTGTACCTGTGAGTTGTGTTTACTCTTGATCCAAGCCACAATGGACAGGAAAGTCCTTGAGACTCCTATCTACAATTAACCATCATAAAGCAAGTGGGACTGTGGCTCAAGTGGCAGAGTACTAGGCTTGACCAAGAAAACACAGGGATAGAGCCTAGGCCCTGAGTTCACACACACACACACACACACACACACACACACACACACACACACACACACACACACCACATGCTTGCAAATTCAGAGATTTCTACACTGCAATCTTTGGGTATTCTCTACCTATTCCCCACTAAGCCTGATGGCTGTTGGCCTAGGTGTTTGATGCATACAACGCCAACTGGCATCTTTAATTTTGGAGAACAGAATGGCTAGAATGTCAACCTTCCCCCATCCCAGCTTCTTGATTGGGTCATGGTCTATCCAGGACTTTGGGACTCCTTTTACAGACCTGACAAAATACCTTCAAAAGGCATCACAATCTGGGCACTGGGGGCTCATACCTGTCATCCTACTCAGGAAGCTGAGATCTGGAGGATCATGGTGCCAAGCAAGCTTGGGCAGGAAAGTGAGTGAGACTCTTATCTTCGATGAACTATCAGTAAACACTCAACTGGTAGAGTGCCAGCCTTAACCAAAAAGAGCTCAGGGACAGTGGCCAGGCCCTGAGTTCAAGCCCCAGGACTGGAAGAACAAATCTTTGTTGGAGGCTTTTATTCCCTTTGAAAACAATTTATTGTTTGAGATAAGCATAACATGGGTCTCTTCCTTGGCCACCAATGGGCTATTATATGTCCCTTGAATTTGGGCCGCTTCCCGGCAGCCTCTGCCCTACCTGACCTTCAGTTTACCCTTCCCATCACACGGCAGATGGAGGCCTGGGAGAAGGCTGCCTGGCCACCTATTTCTGGTGGCTGACGTGGCTTTTGAGAATCAGTATGTTACATAGAGAGTCATCATCCACATCAATCTACAAAAGAAAGAAAGGGAGCACTCCATGACCAAGCCTGCTAGCTGTAGGTGGCTCTGGATGTGGGGCATCTGCTGCAGGATGTGCTCCATAGGGGAGTCATCTACAGGGTCGGGAACCCAGATTTCTCCTCTGGCAGTTTCCAAGCTGTCTTGAAGTTGCAATTCTTCAAAACCTTTCAGCTCCTCCCTCATTTTGCCCACCCTAGAGCCTGAGGCATCTGAAGCAGCTTTGGTTGTGGGGGCTCATCCTGTGCCAGCATCTGGAGCCCTCTATCTGTTCCTTCCCCTGCAAGAAGGGACAGCACCTCCGCAGCTCTCCTTTCTCCATCTTCTCCTGGGAGAGCCAGCACACGCGCTTGGCTTTCTCCAGACACATTTCATCCAGGATGAACATCTGCTCTTACACGCCATGAGGGATTCCAAGACAGTGCAGATGTGTGCCAACAGCTGGCTGCATCGATGGTGGTGCTCATCCGCTGGACTATGGAAGTCCATGTCATCATGCAGGTCATGGATGAAGCAGATTTTGTTTTCGGATGCCCCCTGTCCCACTTCCCATCCCCAAGTCTGCTATGGTGGCAGCTCATGAGGCAGGAGGCCTGTGGCTCCAACTCTGTCTGCCACTGAGCTACTGTGACCCCATTGCAGGGGTCACCACTCCTGCAGTGGGAGTTTCCCCCTGTGGATTTCAGCCTCTGAGAGTGCTCGCAGACCCTCTAGGTCTGGGGCATGTCTCCATCCTCTGCGATCCTCAATTTGTGGAGGCGTCACCTTCTCAAATTTTGCTTCTCCAGGGCTCACAACCTATGTTGTCATGCAGGACAATGGCATCCCCAATAACTCACCATTAAAAAAAATTACCCCCCTGGTTTGCAATTCGTGCCATTTTTTCTGTCAGGCCTGGTATTTGAACTCAAGGTCTGGGTAAATATGCAGCACTGTGAGAGAAGGGAATCTGACCATGCTTGAAGACAAGAAAGTCAGGCCTGTTCCCTAGGCCTGAATTCAAGCTTCAGGCTGGGAAAACATACTCTTTATATCCATTTTAAATATAGGATTTATACTTCCATACAGATATTCAGTACATATTGTGTTTGGTGTAGTTATTCATTTTATTTCTGGTTTTATTCGTTTATTTAGTAATTATTTTATTGACTCTGATGACACCGCTACCATTTATTACATTGCTTACATCCTATCACAGCATCCAGATTTGTAGATATGATATCCATCATGCCTGACACTCAGGACTCTCCCAGAAAAGGATAAAATGTGTCATACTCGGCTTCTTACTCCAAGATTAAATTTTTGGCAGTGCTGGGATCTGAAGTCAGGGCCTACCAGGCCCAATTCATGAATGGATGAGTCTGAGCACAGTAGCCTCTAGACAATGAAGCTGTCAGGTGGTTCCCAAGTCCTGACCTCCAGCCCCAGTTTTGGCCAAAACAGTGATACATGGATAGGCAGATGGTGGTATACAAATAAGTACATATTGGAAAGGAGCACCAGATCTGTCTGTCTATGATTGAATGAAACCTACTAGGTTCCTACCAACTCTTAGGCATTTATTATACCGCCACTGAAGTAATATTATTCTTTTCATGTTCAATAAACTATTAAGATCAATCCACATGATAGGATTATTGCATCGAATTTTAGACTACACTGAATCAAGAAGTACTCTTTCAATAGGTATTTCTATGCACAGGAATGAGTCTCTTGTGATCTCCTGCCATTGGTAGGTGTCAGGACCGGGATTTGACCCCAGAGCCTATGTTGACAGGTAGACCTATGGTTTCCCTGATAGTCCAACAACCTTCAGCAATGGCTGGTCAGGTCCAATTGCAGCTGTGTCATTCAAACCCAGGATGGTCACCGTGTAAAGGTAAAAAACGTAAACCCCCAGCCCTCAACAGCTCACCACTTTTTGTGGTATCCTACTTTTTTTTTTCTTCGTGCAAGCCCTCTGGGCCTAGAATCCCAAGATCGGCTCTGGGTCCAGAGGTTGTACTCCAGCCTAGGGCGATCAAAGCTGAGGCAGAGTTGCATGACCTGAGTTCAACCCCCGTGTTGGCAAAATAAAGAATAAATTAAAAAAATAATTAATCATTTAACTAAAATAAAAAATAAAGCTCCCTGGTTTGGAATTTCTGCCACTTTTATTTCCTAGCCTGGGATTTGAACTCAGGGTCTTGGTAAATGTGTCCCAATGTGAGGGAAAGTTCATAGTTGCCACTACTTGAGATCAAACCCTGTACAAAGCCAAAAATAAAAAATTAAGTCACTGAGATCGGCAGGGGGAGTAGATGTGGAGATGGGAGGGAAGGGATGGTATGGGGAAAACAAAGGAGGAGACAACAATGTTCAATAGGAAATGTACTCATTACCTTGCTCATTTAACTGTAACCCATCTTTATAATATTTTTACAATAAAAAATGAAAAAAGTCATGTTCAGAAAAGCCTTGTAAGTATCAAGGAGGAATGCTGAGAGACACTTGTGCCTGTCTTATCACTGGTCTTGCTGATGTTCTTGGACACACAGGTGAGTTCCCTATCCTCAGGTTTAAGTGGTGGGAGCTGGAGCCCACAGTTCGAATCCTGATCCTGCCACCTTCAAATGGCAGGAGATCCTAAGAAACTCATTCCTATCCATATGAATACCAATGGAATGTGATGTTTTCGTGATTGAATGGGCACTCCTTGAATCATTCTAGAACAAAATCATGCACAATTATATTATAGGACACTGATCGATTTTAATTAATACCTTATGAAGGATTTAAACAATCGCATTCACTAAATGGAGGCAGAATGAAATACCTAAGAATTGGGCATCACATAGTATAGAGATGCCATTTTTTCTTCCAGGACTTTCTTTAGTTAATCGGTATATACCATTTTCTGAATGTAGTTTAGTATATGAAACTAGGATATATTATATCTGAACAGAAAATCAATTATTCAAACATTTTTATCAGAAATGCTTATAGCGAATTGTAGAGGTACATCCAAATTACGTATATTTCAAGGCAATGCTTGGTTAATCCTCTTCTCACATTCCCCATTGCTTTCAAGGAAATAATACACATTTTAAGGAAATACCTAGAATGTTTTGGAGAAATAGGTTGACTTTAAACCAGTGAGTTACTCTATGATGCATATTGTTACTTTATATCCAGAAAAGCTAAATTCTTTATCATTTTCCTTTGGCTTTATATTCCGATTTAATCTCTGATGGGTGACAAAGATATAAACATTTTTAAACAGTGGCTAGATTTAGGCTGAGGAATCTAGGTACAATGATACTCCTGCAGATAGGCCTCATCAGTCATGAGACCCTGATATCCAAATGTTAACCAATGCTTTTGGTGTCATGCTTATGAGAGTTTGTGTATTATAAACAGTAGCTATTAGAATTTTTTTTGTAATCAACATCATTTCACGGGTTAGGAACTGAAGTGAGACTTTATACTCAGAACAAAATTTAAGGAGGCATCCAAAATTTGTTACCAAGATATACATCATTTAACACAATGTTTTAAAAAAGCAAACTAAACGAAATAATTATTGAAAAAAAATCAACATTTACAATAAATACAGAATCAGTATGACTGATTTATCTTTTTTTATTGTGAAAATACTATACAGAGGAGTTACAATTACATGGGCAAATAATGAGTACATTTCTTATCAAATATTGTCGCCTCCTCCTTTGTTTCCCCTTCACATCCCTGCCCATCCTCCTCCCGCACCTCCATCATCCCCCCGCACCAAATTTGTAAAGTAGATTTTTGACATAACGACTTTTGCATCTCATTGTTGAAATGGGTCCACCTGTATCCTTATTTAAATGATTTGTTTTTTCCCTTCCCCTCCACAAATTATAGAGACATCAAATACTGTGAAAGCCAGGTTATACAGTGGGGGAGGGACATACAAAGCAACAAAGAAATCATCTTAAAAATGTGTTAAAAACAATCGTATGAAAGATAAAAAACCATTTGAATATATATCTTAGGATTCATTTCCCTAACATCAACTTATCTGACCTTTTCTGCTTGACTCAGACATATACTAGTTATTGCAAATAAGGGAAACTATAGGACATATGTTTCTTCGGGCCTGACTTACTTCACTTACTATCATTTTTTCCAAATTTTTCCATTTCCTAACAAATGGGGCAATGTCATTCTTTCTGATGGAGGCATAAAATTCCATTGTGTATATATACCAGATTCTCTTGATCCATTCATCTACTGAGGGGCATCTGGGTAGGTACCGTATCTTAGCTATGGTAAATAAGGCTGCAATAAACATAGTCGTGTTGGTAGTTTTAGTATGGTCTTGTTTGGGAACATTTGGGTAAATGGCCAAAAGTGGAATTGATGGGTTATAAGAGAGCTCTATGTGGAGTCTTTTGAGGACCCTCCATACTGCTTTCCAAAGCGGTTGAACAAGTTTACACTCCCACCAACAATACAGTAACTTTCCCTTGTGTCCACATCCCGTCCAGCATCTGTTGTTACTAGAGTTCTTGATTATAGCCAGTCTAATTGGGGTGAAGTGGTATCTCAATTTTACTCCAGTTGCAATACAGCTTACATGATGACTTTTCTGGTTATATGTTTAGTTAGGTCTTGATATTTAGTTGTAGAAGTTATGTTCTTTCATATATTTATTTGTCCGAGCAAAGAGGAAATACATTCCTTGCCAGAGTCAACATCCATAGAAATTTTACAGATGTATCCTGCTACTTTGCCAAAGTTTCAAATCAGCTCGAGTAACTTGGGTCTTTTTCTGGATCTAACTAAATAGGTGTGCAATTTTTTCAGTACTAGAAAGATTTTGACCACCATTTATTAAATTAGTATTTTCCAGTAACTACTTTTCTCTTTTCATGAGATTTTTAATTCATTTATATTATATGTTGAAGTTTTCCTTTAGGTAACTCACATTCAGTCTTCTACAAAGTGTAATTTGGAGTAGTTTAAAATTATGTAGACTCACGTACACTGCTCAGATTGTATAGTTGCATATTTTTTCTTGTTAAATCAGTAGGAATTAGTTTTCAATATGGATATTATTGGACTTATTCATTGCATTTCTGAATTTTAAAAGTATGTCATGATTTTGTTATTTTATTCTTTTATATATATGCAGCTCTCACTCCTTATACAGTCACATTTGTTTTAAACAATTTTATCCATTCAAGGGATTTGCTATATTAGGTTCATCTAGATGAATTTAATTACAAATTAACACAACCTTATTTTTGAGACACAGTTATCTTTATGGCTCTACTCCAAGTTAACATGTATTTGAGTTATTTGTGCTTTCAAAAAAAACTGGACACAACATGTTTTTGTTCCTGGGGGAATTCTACTTTGTTGGTTGTTTTTCCAGTTGCGGTAACTTCAACATAAGTGTGCATTTTATATCAATTGTTTTGTGTCTATATTTTGTTTCATATAACAGAAAGTACAAAAAGAATCAGTGATTGAGAACTTTTCCAAATAGAATTCTAAGAGGGACACTTGAAGCTTTGTGACAACGGGGAATTGGCAGGTCATCAAAGAGGAGGGGTTAGCAGAATAACAGAGACATTGTTTGACATGATTTTAATTCTTCCTCCTCTTGCCTCACTATTTCTAATAGTGTTACTTTAGTGGAAAGTCTTTAGTTGAAAGAAAATAATTTTGTCTGTATGAACTCAGAATTTTAGGTTCAGTTGGGACACACTACACATTCATATTTAATTTTAACTTGAAAAAGCTTCTTTCCTTCGTTTAAAATCACAGATGTGAATTTATAAGGCTAAAATAGCATCTACTAATTTATATGAAATGGTTCACTTCACATTATATGTAATATAGACTCTAACAATAATAGTGAGTAATATTGTATGTAATAATTGACTTTGGGGGAAATCAATTACAGTGATATTTGTGGGTTACTTAGTAATAATAAAACTTATATTTGATTCTATTGAAAAACTCAGTTACATCTAAAAGTAACTCATAGTTATAAACTAATGCTGAAAAAGTAAGATTGTTTCTTGGAAAAAGGCAGAAGTTTCAATAAGCTTGCTTTTTTAAAATTGTCTTGGATCTGGGCTTTGTTGACTCATGCCTGTAATCCTAGCTACCCAAAAGTCTGAGATCTGAGGGTAGTGGCTCAAAGCCAGCCTGGGCAGAAAAGCCTGTGAGACTCTTATCTCCAATATAACTTTGAAAACTAGAAATGGTACTGTGGCTCTCAAGTTGTATAGTGGCATTCCTGAACTGAAGAGCTGAGGGACAATGCCAATGTTCAGAGTTCAAGCCCCATGACTGACAAAAAAAAGTGACATGGATTTTTACTTTATTATTTCATGATTTTTTATTGTAAAAATACATACAGTGGGTTTACAATTACATGAATAAGGTAATGAGTACATTTCTTATCAATCATTGTTGCCTCCTCCTTTGTTTCCCCTTCCCATCCATTCCCATCTCTCCCTCTGCACCTCCCCACCCCACGACAAAGTTATAAAGTTTGGTTTTCGACATAATGTCTTGTACATGTCATTGTTGCAATGGGTCACCCAGTATCCCTATTTGTTTTTCCCTTCCCCTCCCAAAATTATACCAACATCAAATATACTGAAAACAGGGGTTATACCGTGGAGTAGGAACATGCAAAGCAACAGAGAAATCATCTTACAAATATACTAGAAAAAAGAAAAGAAAAACAATTTGAGTCCTTACCAAGGGGTTCATTTCGCCTAACATCAACATATGTGGCCGTTTCAGCTTGTCTCAGACATCAATTTGTTATTGCAAATAAGGGAAACCATGGGACCTATATTTCTTTGGGCCTGGCTTACTTCACTTAATTTAATTTTTTCCAAGTCTTTCCATTTCCTAACAAATGGGGCAATGTCATTCTTTCTGATGGAGGCATAGAATTCCATTGTGTATATATACCAGATTTTCTTGATCCATTCATCTACTGACGGGCATCTGAGTTTGTTCCATATCTTAGCTATGGTAAATAATGCTGCAATGAACATAGTTATGCTGGTAGCTTTAGTATATTCTTGTTTGTGATCACTTGGGTAAATACCCAAAAGTGGGATTGCTGGGTCATCAAGGAGCTCTATGTAGAGTCTTTTGAGGAATCTCCATACTACTTTCCAAAGTGGTTGAACAAGTTTACAATCTCACCAATATCCCGTCCAGGATCTGTTATTATTAGAGTTCTTGATTATAGCCATTCTAACTGGAGTGATGTTGTATTTCAGTGTTGTTTAGATTTGCATTTCTTTTATGGCTAGGGAGGCTGAGCATTTCTTCATGTATCTATTAGCAATCCCACTTTCCTTTTCGGAGAAGATTCTCTGTAAGTCTTTAGCCCACTTATTTATTGGGCAGTGGTTTCTTTGAGGATTTGTTGTTGGGGGATTTAATTTTTTGAGTTCCAAGTATATTTTAGATATGAGACCCTTGTCCCTTTTATGGTTAGTGAAGGTCTTCTCCTAATCTATGGGCTTTTTATTGATCTTGGGAGCTTTGTCCTTTGCCATGCAGAAGCTCTGCAATTTCATGCAATCCCATTTGTCCAACCTTTCTTTGATTTGTTGTGTTTATGGGTCTCTATTAAGAAAATTTAGTCCTGTTCCAAGGATATCTAGAGTATCTCCTATTTTGTCCTCTAAAGTTTTTAGGGTGTCTGCTTTGACTCCAAGGTCTTTGATCCATTTGGAATTGATTCTGCTGCAGGGTGATATATAAGGATCTAGCTTTAGTTTTCTATAAGTGATTAACCAACGTTGCCAACACCATTTACTAAAGAGGCTATCTTTCTTCCATGCTATTTTTTAGCTCCTTTCTCAAAGATTAGGTGGCTATATGTCAGTGCGTTCATTTTCTGGGTATTCAATTCTATTCCATTGATCCTGAGGTCTGATTTTGTGCAAGTACCAAACTTTTTTCATTACAATGGTTTTGTAGTACAGTTTGAAATTTGGTATTGATATTCCTTCAGCACTGTTGTTTCTGTTGAGGATTGTTTTTGCTATTCGGGGTTTTTTACTGTTCCATATGAATTTTTGCATTGCCTCTTCTATTTCCATGAACGAGTTTGGAATATTGATAGGTATCACATTGAATTTGTAGATAGCCTTGGGAAGTATTACCATTTTCATGATGTTGATCTTTCTAATCCAGGAGCATGAGAGTTGTTGGGTTTTTTTTGTTTGTTTTTTTTACCACTTTCTAAGTTCTGATTCGATTTCCTTTTTCAGGTTTTTAAAGTTTTCATCAAAAAGATCCTTCACTTCTTTGATTAAGTTAATTCCTAGGTATTTTAATTTTTGTGGGGTATTATGAATGGAGTTGCTTTCCTAATTTCAGCCACGCTTTTCTCATTGCTGGCATACAGAAAAGTCATTGATTTCTGAGAGTTAATTTTATACCCTGCTACTTTGCCAAAGATTTGAATCATCATGTGTAATTTCTGAGTGGTCCATGGGATTCTTTAAATACAAGATCATGTCATCTTAAAGAGGGAGAATTTTACTTCATCTTTCCCTATTTGGATCCCTTTTTTATTTGCATCTTTTCTTATTGATGTAGATAGTCATTCTAATACTAGACTGAAGAGAAGCGGACAGAGTGGACATCCTTGTCTCCTTCCTGAGTTAAGAGGAAATGGCTTTAGTTTTTCACCATTAAGTATAATGCTGCCTGTAGGCTTGTCATATACAGCCTTTATTGTATTGAGGAATATTCCCTGGATTCATAGTTTTCCCAGAGCCTTCATTATAAAGGGGTGTTGGATCTTGTCAAATACTTTTTCTTCATCTATTGAGATAACAATGTGGTTCTAATACTTGCTCTTGTTGATGTGATAAGTTACATTAATTGATTTGCATATATTGAACCAGCTTTTCATCACTGAAATAAATACTGATTGATCGTTGTGTATAAGTTTTTGGATGAAATGTTGAAGTCTATTGGCCAAAATTTTGTTGAGGTGTTTTACATCAATGTTCATCAAAGAAATGGATTTATAGTTCTCTTTCTTTGATGAGTCCCTGCCTTGCTTTGGGATGAGGATTATGATGGCTTCATAGAAAGAATTCTGTAGTGAACTTTCTCTATCAATTTCATTGAAGAGTTTTTGGAGTATTGGTGTGTGCTCTGCTTTGAAGGCCTTGTAATATTCCGTTTAAAATCCATCTTGTCCTGGGCTTTTCTTAAGTGGGAAGTTTCTTATTGCTCTTTCTATTTCTATGCTTGATATGGTCATGTTACTTGATTTATCTCATCTTGGTTGAGTTTCTGCAAGTCGATATTAGCTAGGAAAATGTCCATTTCTGACAGGTTCTCAAACTTATTAGCATAATGGTTTGAGAAGTATTCCTTTATAATGTTCTGAATCTTGGTTGTTTCTGTGGTGATGTTTCCATTCTCATCTTTGAGGTTATTTGGGTGTCTTGTCTTCTTTTTGTGGTAAGAATTCCTAAGGGTCTATCAATTTTGTTAAATTTTTTGAAGAACCAATTCTTTGTTTTGTTGATTCTTTATATGGTGTTTTTGGATTCTAATTCATTTAAATCTGATTTAATTTTAATTATTTCTTTCCATTTCTTGGATTGGGGTTTATCTTGCTGCTCTTTTTTTAAGGAGGTTCAGGTGTCTTATTAAATTGATGGTTTCAAATCTCTCTAATTTATTGATATAGGAACTCACAGCTATAAACTTGCCTTTCTGTACTGCCTTTGCTGTGTCCCAGAGGAGCTGGTAATTTGTGTGTTTATTTTTGTTGAATATCATGAAAATTTCTATTTCCTTTCTAATTTCTTCCATGACTCATTTGTGATTCAACAGTGTGTTGTTCAACCTCCATGTGTTACAGGACTTCATTTGTGGCTTTTGGTGTTGAGTTCTAATTTTATTCCCTTGAACGCAGTTTCTCACCCTTTACTGTGGTCTTGTTCGTTTTCTATGCGTAGGACATCTTTATGTATCTTTTGTACAGCTGGTTTGGTGGAGATTTATTGTTTCAATTTTTCTTTGCAATGGACTGTTTTTATTTGACCTTCGGTTATGAAGGAGGGTTTAGCTGGGAACAGTATTCTTGGCTGGTACTTACTTATCTTTAGGGTATGGCATACATCATGCCAGGCTCTTGCTTTATTCATCTCTGCTGAGAAATCTGAGGTTATTCTAATTTTTTTCCTTTTAGAGGCGACTTGACAGCTTTAAGGATCCTTTCCTTGGTCTGAATTGATCCTGTGCAGATTACAATGTGACAGTGGGATGTTCTGTTCTGTTCTGGTCTATATGGGGTTCTAATAGCTTCTTGTATCTGTATAGGCCTATATTTTTGCATGTTTGGGAAGTTCTCTGCTAGGATTCTGTTAAATATATTTCCTAGACCATTAACTTCTGTCTCTAGGTGCTCCTCTATACCTAGTATCCTCACATTCGCCTTCTGATGGTGTCTTCCAAATATTGAATAGATCATATTTCTAGAATTTGTCTTGGATAATTGTATGTTCTTTCTCTATAATATCCAGGCTGTCTTCAATCCCTGAGATTCGATATTCTGCATGGTCTAACTTACTGTCAAGTCTTCCTTCTTTGTTTTTATTACTTTTCCTTCTAATTGGGTGGTTTTAATGGCTTCAAATTCTTTGTTGGAGATTTGTTTTAGATATTGTTTCAACTTTACTTCCTTAATTTGGTGTTCAGTGTTTATTCTCAAATCACTTAGTTGATTGGTTATGGTTTCCTTGGACTCCCATTCCTTCTGTTGGGCTCCATTCATCATTCCTTTTGTGGTCTCTCAGAATTGTTTCAGCTGTCTGCTTATGGATTCCATGAGTGCCTGTATTGATCTTCGTCTATTCTCATCCCTCTCTCTCAATTCCTGTATTACACTTTGATAAGTTTCCTCACATTCACACAATTCCTGTAATTCTCTATGACTGTTTTCAACCTTCTCATGTTATCCCTGTATTTCTCTTTAACTGTTCTCAACCGGCTTATGCAATTCCTGTTTTAATCTTTAAGTAGTTCCCTAATGCTCTCAAGATTCCTGTATTAATTTTTGTTTGCCTCCTCTCGCTCTCTATCATACTCACACTGAGTCCTTTGCAAGTTTTCAGTTATTTCATTCACCATGTTTACCAGCAGTGTTCATAGAGCTTTTGATAACTCTTCTCTGAATTATTCATTAACTATTCTGTCACCTGATTATCATGAGTGGGAGTTCAGACACCTGGATTTGCCATTTTTCTTGTGTTCTTCCAGCTTATTCTGCCAATTTGGTATGAAAGTAACACCAATTTTGTGCTAGAATACTATTTTAAGGCAAGCATCAACCAGAGTCCTGTAGTCGCACAATCAAAATGGCTTCAAATACAATATAGTTCAACAGATGCAATCTATTCAACGTCAAACAACCATGGATTAATGGGTTACAAACAGCAAAGAAGGATTTGGCAAACCAGAAATTATTAGCTTTAGGTAGAAATGTGGGGAAAAATAGGACTAGAGGGATATGGATAGATTAAAGGAAAGTAAATTTAACCAAGTCCTAATCTCTGAGAGGGAAGTGGTTTGGGCAGAATGATAGGAAAGATATTTTAAAGAAAAAAATGGAAAAACAAAAATTCAAGTTTAAGAAATGAAACACAATTTATGTAAGTTTAATGAAATGATATTGAGAGAAGAAAAGAATAGGATGAGAAGAGGAGAGGAGAGAAAGGAGACATGAAAAACTAAAAAATAAAAGTTTTTTTTAATTGGTTACTAGAAAATTATGTAGGTATAAAGAAATAAAACTGCTCGTAAAGAATTTAAGCCTAAGAGGTTGTGAATTGAGTAATAAATTTCTGGATTAATTATGTACAAAATGGAGGATAAGGTGTAATAATTGACAACAGGTATATATCTGGGGATGAGCAGAACAGCAATTAAGTCATGCAAAAAAGAAAGAGAAAATATGAAAATAATAAAAAGGACCAAAAGGTCAAACACACACACGCACATACACCAAAAATAAAAATTATGAGAGAAAATACTAACAGAAAACATTTTTAAAATTAAAATTAAAAAAAAATTCATAAAAGAGTTCTTTGGCTTTTTGAGTTTTTTTTAGGGGGCGGGAATGGGAAGAACTTGTATCTCCCCTGTGTCCATAACCAGTCTCTTGGTCGAGTCTCTGGTCTGTTTGTGGTGTTTGGTTTCCTATGGCTTGATTGGTTTCTTAAGTCAGTTTGTTTGGGCAGAAAATGCTCTGTGTTAGGCAGGATTTTGTGATCCTCTTCCCAGGCTAGTTCAATGGGACGGAGATCTGCTTTGAGTATCCCAAAAGAGGGAAATGGCAATTTCCTCTAGTTTGGAGAAGCTGTGATGAGGCTAGGTTCTGGGTAGGTTTGAGGCCTTTCAGCAAACAGTAGCTTTTCCCTGAGGGGCTAGCTTCTGAGACACAGAGTCCAGCTTTGAGCCATTCTCAGGATTTATGTTTACTGAATTTCAATTGTTTGTCTAGGCTTCTGTAGGGAGGGGCAGACTCTGGCTCTGTTTACACTGTGAAGAAAGTCACTTCTCTGAGGGCAGAGCTCTCTCTGCCTGGGCTGGGTGACTTTGCCCTGGGTGGAACTGAGCCTGCCAGGTCCCTTCTTGCTCCTGTGACTTGCAAAATGACTCTTTTGTTTTCTTCCAAGACCTGAGTTGGAGCTACCTGCTCAGCTGGGTCTTTGTCAGTATCAAAGATGGAGATTTCCAGTGGTGGTAGGGGATAGGGCTGGCATTCCCACCTCTGCTCCCTGAGAAGGAGTGAGGATTTCAGGGTTCTACTCATGACAGAATCTTAGTTCCTGGGCACTCTCTGGTCTGCAATCTGAAGGATGAAGGTATCTGCTCCTTCTCAGTTCTTGCTGGTGTTGAGTAGAATCCCCTGTCCGCTGTGTCTGGCACCTTTGTCCTGGGATCTCTCTGTTGTAGGGATGATGGCTATGGACGCCACTGCTGCCGCTGCAGCCACAGCAGCCACGGCTACTAGCAAGTGCTCAGATCTGTCTCCTTGACTGGATTTTCCCTCTCTGGACACACTCTCTGTACTGTGATGGCACATTTGGTGTGATTCTCTACCCTAGGATTGTTCACTTGAACACTAAAACTGCTTTCTATGAGAAAGCTTGTTTAGCCTCCAGGTTCTCCTCCACCATCTTCCTCAGAACTCCCTTAACACTTTATTATGACATGATATTGTGACATCATATTGACATTGTGATATTACTCTACCATTCTGTTTTCACAAACTTATTTTGACATCACATGTTAGAATATTCATGGGTTTTAGGACTTCTAGCTCCTTCCTTGAATTCTTATCCTCATTGTAAACCAGTAGCAATTGAAATCAGACATGTGATTGTAATATTACAAATTCATAATGACATCACTATTCCATGGGTGACCTCATGACCACCGTGATATCACAAACCTATTGCATCATCACATTGCCATTGTGACATCACCATCACATTGTGACATTTTAATCGATTATGATCTCTTAGCACCTTTGAAACAGCATATGGCCTTTGTGACAAAAAAATTCAGTTGTTTACCCATATATTCTTTGTGGTCTAACAATTGGGATCAGTTATACCATTGTAATATTACAAACCCTTCGAAGCAGAATCACTAGTGTGCCATCATTAACCGGTCCTATCCTCATAACTTTGACCTGATGCCCTTGTGACACACAAGCCCTTTTTGATCTGATAATCTGTTTTTTACTAATTTCAGGTATGATATGTGATATTAGAAATGCACTTTGATATCATGAAAATTATGTCATCACTCTGTCAGATATCATGAACATTGTAATCCATTGTGACATTACATACTTGTTGGGAGTTCATAACGTTTAGGCCAATGCATGACTTTGTAGATATCACAATCCCATTTTGGATTTATATTCTCATTTGAAGTTATGGAAAATTGAAGTCTAGTGTGCCATTGTGACATCATCAATCCATTGTGACATCATAAACCTATTGTGACCTCATCACCATTATGGCATCACCAACTAATTATGACATCAAAATATTATTATGATTTGATATTGTGACATCATATTGCCATTGTGATATCATTGTCCCATTGGGTTTTGCAAAGCTATTATGACCTCATAACATTTTACAAAATTCGTGGCCTTTGACACTATTAACTTATAAACTTGTATACTTATGTTACATAAAACACAAGACAATCTAATAAGGCACATTGAGGGTAATTTTATTTGCGCTAGAAATGGGCCTGCATTTGCTTTGTCCTGGGCTGTACACTCATTGACAAGCCAGCCCCAACCACCAAATCTCAGACCTCCAATGGGCAGCCCTGCACATAGTTAATTACTGTACAAACCATCAACCCCCCAAATTATCAACTCGAAACTCCATACTTCAATAGGTAAGGCTTTTTCCTTTTCTCTAACTCCCTCCTTCTTTATAGACATGTCCTTCATTTCCCTTTTTCCCTTCCATCACTTCCTTCTTCTCTTTAGGCCTCTCCACTATCTACAGGCCTACACTTCTCTGGCCTGGTGGCCAATTGGCATCCTTCCCCTCCTGCACTCCCTCAAATTCCTCTTCTCCCAAGTCTTTCCCCCCTGCTATCTCACCACTTCCTTCCTTCCAGGTCTTCACTTGATTTTCTCCAATTCCATTGCTCTGGCTATGCAGCCTATATATAGCTTGAACCCCTCCCAGACCTAGTGGGTCTCCTGCCTAACAGTTTTCATCCATCACTTCATGAACTGCACATTCCTCAATAACTTCTTAACAGCTCATTTGAGGATGACATCCAACTCCCTCCAGCAGCATGCCCTGGCCCCTTTGGTGGCATGACTCATGCATTCCTGCGGGCCAGGACATGGGGCCGCATTGATTAGTGGGTCATGCTGATTATTAGGGCTTTGCTGCTTTATACATCCCCCACTGGTTTTCATGTCAAATCAAATCCTTGATTCGTTCTTACCAAATCCTAAAAAATCCCATCTCTCCACCCAATGAACAGGCTTAAAATGTAAATTTAATTGTAAACAAGTAAATTATAGAAACACACTAGTTATTGCTAATTAACACTTAGTAAGTCTTATCCTTAAGGGTCCCTCTGAGTGTCTGCACAGTCCATCTTGTAGCCTTCTCTGTATATGGGTCCACTGCTTATTTTACTAGAGACTGATGAATCTAATGCTGTTTTCATGCTAATATAATATGCAACAGTGAAGTTAGCATGACCAAGTAAGGTCCTTGCCACTTCAGTTCCAATTCAGGAGCATGATGCATTTTTACCCACACCAGCTGTCCAGGCAAGGAAGAGTGGGTGGAGTTTCTTTTTTTTTCTTTTTTCAACTCAATTTCTTAGTTTATTTCATTTACTTGAGGTCTAGCTTTTGAATTTAATGCTGAAGTGAGACTTGCTATAGAATACACTACATTACTCTCCCCAAAGAAATTTTCGTTCCAACTGGATTAATTTCTTATTTTATATTTGAACTTTTTTATCGTCATCCTAATGTTTATTTATTTTTAAACAGTTTTTATTATTATTTTCTTTAAGTAGTTTTACAAAGATTTTCCCATCCTACAAAACAGTACATGAATACAAGGTGTCTGACAATATTGTCACTCATCCCTCATAACCCTTCCCTTCTCACACGTTTTGAAAAATTGAGATAGGTGATTACATATATTTCACATATTTCACAGTATTGTGGAATTGTGATACTTAGTTAAAGTCACAAACACTTTTAAAACTTGACAAGGCAAATTATTGTTATCATGGTCTAAAGTTTGTTAATTCTATGAGCTTTGACAATCCAAATTATTTTTCCCACCTCAGATGATGTTTACATTTTTTTCCTTTTGCTTAGTGTCAGCTATTCCTTCTTTCCCTCTTTCCCACACATTCCTCCCTTCCCATCACTGTGTTTGGGTTGCTTAGTTATTTTTCTTCTATGTCCAGTGCAAATGATGGGTCACTTTGTTGTATGTTGTTCCATTTCCCACTTATTGTGTTCCTCCTCCTGGCTTCCCTCTATTGCATGCATATTTCTACCATCTACATGGTCAAGAACATGGAGTCATTAATGGTGATACAACAAAATGAGTGGCTGTCCTTTGTTTCTCGAATCCTGTTTACTTTGTCATACCTTCATGCATTTTGGCTTTAGCATCCACATATCAGGTAGACCCTGTGCCATTTGTCTTGTTGTTCTTGGCTTATCTCACTCAAATAATTTGGTCTAGTTCCATTCATTTCCCTACAAATGCCATCATTTTGTCCTTTCTAAAGGCTGCATAGTATTTCATTGTATATAGGTACCACAATTTTTGGATCTACTTATCAGTAGTAGCTCATCTGGGTTCTTTCCAAATCTTGGCTATTGTGAACAGTGCTGCAATAATCATTGAGGTGTGTGTCTTTCTATAATGGTTCCTATTGTTCAGAGTAGATGCCTAGGAGTGGTATGGCCAGTTCATAGGAGAGGTCGATATTTAGCTTTCTGAGGTACCTCCAGACTGGTTTCCAAAGTGGTTGTATTAATATGCATTACTGCCAGCAATGCAGTAATGTTTCTCTTTCTTTGCATCCCTTCCAGCATTTGTCATTGTCTAAATTAGGATGTGGGCCATTCTGAATGGAGTAAGGTGGAATCTCAGAGTTGTTTTTATTTGCATTTCCTTTACAGCCAGGAATTATGAACATTTCCTCACGTGTTCCTTTGCAATTTTTTATCTCTTCTTCTGAGGAGTATCTCTTTAGCAACCTTGACCATTTCAAGATTGGTTTGTTAGATTTATGAAGAGTTAGTTTTTTAAGTTCACCATATATAATGGCTATTAGACCCTTTTCTAATATATTGCTGGTAAATATTTAATTTATTTTATTTTTATTGCAAAAAAACTGTGCAGAGGGGTTACAATTACATGTACAAGATAATTGCTGGTAAATATATTTTCCCAATTATTTGGCTTTCTTTCTAGTGTGGTTGCTATTTTTTTATCTGTGCAGAAACTATTTATTTTAAGGTAGTCCCATCGAGTCATTCTCAAAATTGTAATGACCCTGGGCATCTGTTCTGGAAGTTCCTGCCTATGCCTGTAAGTTCAAGTGTCTCTCATACCCAGTCCTGCAGTAGTTTCAGATTTTCAGGCTTGATGTTAAGGTCTTTAATCCATTTTGAGTTGATGTTAGTGCATTATGATAGGCTAGGATCCACTTTTAGTTTTCTGCATGTGGCCAGTTTTCCCAACACAGTAGTTGAAGAGGTTGTGATTCTTCCACTGTATATCTTTGGCTCCTTTGTCAAATATCAACTGACTGTCCATATGCGGCTATATTTCTGGGTCCTCTAACCTGACTCATTTATTTTTGGGTCTCTCTTTGTGCCAGTACCAAGCTGTCTTTGTTATTATGGCTCTATTATATAGCTTGAAGTCCTGTATCATGATCTCTCTTGCATTCTTTCTTTTGCCTAAAATTATTTTGGCTATGCTAGGTCTTTTGTTGTTCCATATGAATTTTTGGACTATTTTCTCTATTTCAGAAAAGTAGGTCACTGGAATTTTAATGGAAATAGCATTGAATGTGTTAATTAATTTTGGCAGTGTGGTCATTTTCACCATATTAATTCTGCCTATCCCGGAATATGGGAAATCTTTTGATTCCTGGTATCTTCTCTTGTCGAGGTCTAGTGCGTTGGGGTCCCTGGGTAAGGGTCACAAAATCACCAGGACACAGGGGATGCAGAGTGCAAACAGCAATTGCCACTGCATGCTATGCTTTATTGTTAGTGGGTATTTAAAGACAAGCAAGCATGATCTTTGCCAAGATTTGGTCAGAAGACATTCACACAAAAATTTCAACAGATACATTTTTACTTGACCTATGAGACAATGTCTTGGTATATTATTATCTAAACTATTTTGGAGCAAACTCAAACGACTTCTCCAATCTCAGGAAAATGCTTGACCAGCTGTTCATCTATGCTTAAGCATCCAGAAGAGCTACTTCCTCAGCTCCCAGGAGTCTGTGACATGTGTTTTGAGATAGGGAGAGAGAACATTTTCCCTCTCTAGCCCGGCGTGCCAAGAGCTTTCCTAATACCAAACACAGTCCTCAGATAATCCTGAGGCTGGAGCCTGCATCATTCTACCCCGTCAACATAGACCCTGAGTCTTCACAATTTCTTTCTTTTTTCTTTTGTTTTAAAAGTAAAGCTTTCCACAGGGTTATCATAGAAACTTGCTTTGGTTTCATAAAAATCAAATATAACAGCAAAAGTGCAAACAGAATAAAAACAATCATAATTCCCATACCACTAGCAGTATGTGAAATGCTTTGTAGTATTCCTTTCAGATCTAACCCTTCCAACCATTTAATAAATGTATCAGCAATATTAGAAGCATCATCATTTGCAAATTGTTTACCAAAAATATCATGTACATTAAATTGTAACTGAGCAATTAATTGAGCAGCAGTAGACTTTCCAGATAAATACTGCTGTAGTCCATTTCAATCATGTATAGATTTATTATATTTTACATTAGTAATGCAAAAGGTAGTAGAATTCCAATCATATTTTAACAATAACTGTTTTTCTAAAGCCAATAACTTTTTCCTAACCATCCCCCTGTCTGTTTAAGAATATTAATCTGTGTTTGTAATTGAGCATCAATTTTTGCCTGTAAGACCCACAATTTATGTGAATCCCGGTGCCATTCTTTCACAAAGTGTTTAGTTTGTAAAGAAGTGTGTAGGTCAATTCCAGACACTGCAGCAACAGTAGTAATAGCAATTTGGCTTAAAATCACATCTATAATGGCTCCAATCGTACGTTTTGTACGTTTTAGTAGTTTGGTAAAAAATTCAATAACAACACTATCCAAAGGATTTGGGGACTATTCTCTTCCTAATTTAACAGGTAGCCAAATATGAGTTCTTTGTGGAAAATCATAATACTATCACTGTCATTAAAATTAAGAGAGGAATTAATGCAAGAATACAGGCGACAATTAAAACAAAAAAATAGTAGGAGAAAATGTAAAATTTCCCACTAAAAATACATAAGGCAGAGGTACACAAGCAGTTACATTATAAGATTTGTACAAAGTAAAATTATAAGTGGATGCAGAGTTGGCCATCCCCGAAAACAATCCATTTGGTAGCATCACGGGGTATAGCGCCGCTGCGCCCTTCCAACGATGAGCCTGATCAGCAGTGGGTGCAACCATGAAAGACCATCGAGCATCTGTAATGCCTCCATCTCCCCAGGCTATCAATCGAGCTCCAGTAAGCAATCCATTAATGGCATCCGGCATCCTAGTAACATTTGATAAATCACATCTGGTAATATTCCATTCTGAACATGTGTTAATAAATTGTTCAAAAGTTCCTCAATTAATAAAATTATTGAACATTTTTCCAAATGTTCCTCTACACTCTTGCCACACAAAAGGCAAGTAAAATCAGGGCACATAGGTAAGGATAACTCGCCATCAAAGGTGACACTTTCCCAGCTACTATTAATGGACCAAGTTGTTAATCACTGTAAGCTGTGTTCTAGAATCGGAAGTGTGTTTCCCAGGTAAAACCCAATGTTGCCAATTCATAACTAAACATGGAGGAGGCCCCAAACAGGCAAGGAATGAATATAGTAAGTAAAATTTAAAAAGCTACCATCATCCTTATTGTAAAATGTCAAATTATTCCAAGGAGGAGATAAAATAGCAGGAACAGTATAGATGGTTATATCCATGTCTCTCCAAACAACAGGTTCCAATAAAGGAGGGTTAGGAACAAAGGCCTAATAACTTACATTAGCATTAGCATGGCCAGAGTTTACAGTAAGCAGGGCACACATGGCCAAGAACAAGTTCTCAGCAGTGACAGGTTTACCAGCACGTTGTAACATCTTTTGTCCTTCTCCAGTCAACTTTTTAACCTGCCCCCAGGTGGGCAGCTGGGCTTTCTTCTTCCTCAACTGGTGGCTGATTCCTTGCGGGATACTGGCTGTCCTCACTGGGCAGCATCTGTATCCATCGTGCTGGAAGCCAGTATTGTTTGCCATCCTGTGTAGACACAAAACCATACCCTCGCCCCTTATGTAATAATGTTCTTGGTTGGCATTCTGCATCCAATGCAATCTTAATCCATACGGGAGTATTTAAATAAGGATTTTCTGAAACTTGTTCAAAATGGTGCTCAGCTGTAGTTAAAATATCTCCTTGTGGTAAGTTTAAAAAATTGAGAACAAAAAGAGCTTGATGTAAAATTATTTTAGGATTTTGCATGGAAAACCACAAAATATCCATACCTTCATCCAACCTTTTCCTCCTTTTTAATTTTTTAATTTGTTGTTTTAGTGTGCCATGAACTCGTTCAATAATGGCTTGTCCTTGGGGGTTATATTCTATTACTGTAATATGTACCACATCATAAAGTTCACAAAATCTTTTAAATTTGATTCTTTTATAGGCTGGTCCATTATCAGTCTTTATTTTGGCAGGTACTCCAATAATGGCAAAAGCTTCCAAAAAGTGTTCTATTACATGGTTAACAGTTTCTCCCGTAAGGACAGAAGCCCAAACAAATTTAGAATAAGTATCTATTGTAACATGTACAAAGGAAAAACGGCCAAAGGCTTGTACATGGGTCATATCCATTTGTCAGAGCTCGTTAGGTTGTAATCTTCGAGTATTTACTCTAGCAAATACAACTCTCAAATGCATTGGTCTGCAGATAGGACACCTTTTAATAATTTGTTTAGCTTGAGAATAAGGTATTTTATAATGCATATGTGAAAGGCCAGCATTTGTATGTAAATGAGCATGATCCTGTTCAGCAGAAGCAAAACTAACTAATTTATCAACCTGATTATTGCCATATACAAGGTACCCAGGTAATGAAGAATGAGCCTCAATGTGAGTTACAAACACTTTGGCATTACGTTGTTGCAGTATGTTGCAGTAATGCTTATAATTGTTTAAATAATTGATTTAGCTGGGGTTTAGATGAATATGTAACAGCAGTGACTATATTAGTCACAACTACTACAGCATAGGCAGAATCAGTAACAATATTAATATCTCCTACAAAATCTTGCAGCACCTTAATAATAGCAAAAAGTTCATTTTGTTGAACTGATGCAAAAGTAGTTGTTTGTACCTAATATTTATTTGTTGTCCAATAAGCACTTTTTGTTTTGGAGCCATCTGTAAAACCGGTAAGAGCAGTGGGAATAGGGGCCTTGGTAATTATATCATTAATGACAAATTGTTGTTTATGCAAGCAATCCCACAATCTACCTTTGGGAAAATGATAGGAAAATTGCCCAGTAAAATTTACTAATGCTATTTGTAGCATTTCAGACATGTTTAACAAATATTTTACTTGGTCTTTTGGCAAAGGAAAAATAATTTTAAATAAATCATACCCTGATAGGGTAAATACCCATTGCCTGTCCTGTTGAATAATAATTGTCAACTGTTGTTCATAAGGCATAATATTCTTTGTAAATCCATGCCGTGTATAAATCCATTCTAATGGTAGCTCATTTTGTCCTATAATTCCTGTTGGGTATTTCCATGCATCCAAAATATATAAATTTATGGGTTGATTCAGCATTACTCGATGTAAAACCATTTCTTTTTTATTTTTTGCTGTACAAATTGTAATTCATTTTTATCCTCCTAAGTTAAAGTTTTTGCTATGTAAATCAGGCTCCCCTTGTAACAATTAAAACAAATTATGTAATTGATAAGTAGGAATTTCTAAGGCTGGTCACATCCAATTAATATCTCCTAAGAGCTTTTGAAAATCATTTAACGTATGTAATTGATCACGTCATAAAGATATTTTTGAGGTGTCACTGTTTGTCTAGAAACAACATATCCTAAATATTTTACCCCTGTATCTTTTTGTATTTTTAGGTGCTATTTTAATTGTGATAAAAATTTAACACAGGGTTTATTAGGTTTTTGAATTACTTTAGTCCAAGAGTCATAATGCTCTTCTACTGGCCGAATCCTTTCCCATACTATGTCTTGTAACTGCTCATGGATCTCTTTCGGAGAGTTCACTTGCATAGGAGCATCCACATATTGTTCTGTTACACTCAACATGGGAAAGGTTATGACCTGTAGGCGTGAATTACTGCTCTGTGCATTTTGTCTTGACCTTTCTGTACATAACTCAGTAAACCACATTTGCCATTGTTGGTATTAAGGTTCCTTAAGCAAGGCTTTACAAAGCATCTTCCAATCCTCGGGACCAAAATTATTGTAATGTCGAGCAAGCCCATTAAGCAATTCCTTAACATAAAGATACTGAGGACCATACAACATCACTGCCTTTTTAAGTTTACCAATATCATCAACAGCAACACCTTCATATCTGGCTGGTTGAGCTATACCATTCATAGGGGGTGGATAAGAAAAAATAGGCATTTCATCATCAAACTCACTGTCTGAGCCCTCTGTTTTGTGAGGGAGTGATGCTTTAAAAATTTTATCGGTCAGCGGAGGAGCCAAAGGCTGCTTTACTTTCATTTTCTCAGGTTCTCCATTCACTCTGCTAATTTCCAACTCCATTTGCTGTAATTTTGATAAAATCAATTCCATTTGCTCAGACATTTTATTTACACTTTCAGTTTGTTCCTTTTCAGCCCATTTTTACCTCTAGTTTTTTCTCTGTTAATTGCAATGCATCCTTATCTATTGCATCCTTAACCTCCGAGTCCAATTGTAAATCTTCAATAGAAGGAGTGGCCTCTTTCTTTAAGTCTGCCATTAATGTTTCCTCATTCAAAGCTTTAAAAAGGGTATGTAAAATAGCCCAAATTGACCAAAATCTAATCTCTTTCCCTTCTCGAACAGCTCTTTCTACATTATTCTTTACTCATTTACAATTATCAACATCTAATGTTCCTTTATCGGGGAACCAAAGGATTCCATTCCCTAACTACATTAATACACATTTCTATGTCAAAAGAAGAAATATTTACACCATAGGCAGCAAGTAAATGTTTAAGCATATGTAAGTACGGAGTAGACTTAACTTGTCCCATCACCCTGTAATTAAAAGTACTTACCTAAATAACTCTTCCTGAATTCAACAGTGCAGGATCCCTGTTCGGGCGCCAATTGTCAACGTCTTGTTCATTGGGGTCCCTGGGTAAGGGTCACAAAATCACCAGGACACAGGGGATGCAGAGTGAAAAATGCAATTTCCACTGCATGCTGTGCTTTATTGTTAGTAGGTATTTAAAGACAAGCAAGCATGATCTTTGCCAAGATTTGGTCAGAAGACATTCACACAAAAATTTCAACAGATACATTTTTACTTGACCTAAGAGACAATGTCTTGGTATATTATTATCTAACCTATTTTAGAGCAAGCTCAAACCACTTCTCCAATCTCAGGAAAATGCTTGACCAGCTGTTCATCTATGCTTAAGTAAGCAGAAGAGCTACTTCCTCAGCTCCCAGGAGTCTATGATATGTGTTTTGCGATAGGGAGAGAGAACATTTTCCCTCTCTAGCCCGGCGTGCCAAGAGCTTTCCTAATACCAAACACAGTCCTCAGATAATCCTGAGACTGGAGCCTGTATCATTTTACCCCCTCAACATAGACCCTGAATCTTCCCACTCTATGATTCATTTTTTAAGGCTTTTACACTTTCCATGAAATAGACCCTGTACATCTTTGGTTAGTTTAATTCCTAGATACTTTTTTATTGTGAATAGGGTTGTTTCCTTGATTTCCATTTCTGCTTGTACATTGTTGGTGTGCAGAAAGGAGGCTGATTTTTGTGGGTTAATTTTGTATCCTGCTACTTTGTCAAATTGGTTTATAAGCTCTAAGAGTTTGGGGCTGAGCTTTAGGGATCATTAATTTATAAAATAATGCTCATCTGAAAAAAAAATAGTTTGTCTTCTTCCTCTCCTGTGTGGATCCCTTTAATGTCTTCTTCTTGCCTTGTTGCTCTGGCTAAGAATTCCAGAACTATATTGAAGAAGAGTGGAGAGAGTGGGCATACTTGCCTTGTTTCTGTTTTTAGGGGAATTGGTTGTAGTTTTTCTTCATTAAGTATAATATTGGCCTTTGATCTGCCATGTAAGGCTTTTATTGTCTTTTCAAATGTTCTATATATTCCTATTTTTTTCCCAGATCTTTTAACATAAATGAGTGCTGAATTTCATCAAAAACCTTTTCTGCATCAATGTTGATATTCATGTGGTTCTTGACCTTGGATCTGTTGATGTGATGGATTACATTTATTGACTTACAGGTGTTAAACCATCCCCGCATCTCTGGGATGAAGCTTACTTGGTTATAATGTATGATTTTTTTTGGTGAGGTTTCTGGATTCTGTTGGCTGCAATTTTATTGAGGAGCTTTGCATCTGTCTTAATAAAAGAGATTGGTGTATAGTTCTTTTTTTGTTGGGTCTTTGCCTGGTTTGGGAATGAAGGTGATATTGGCTTCATAGAATGAGTTTGGTATTACTCCCTCTGTTTTTATTTCTCTGAGGAGCTGGAGGAGTATGGGTATTAGTTCCTCTTTAATGGCCATGTAGAATTCTGTTGTGAATCCATCAGGTCCTGGGCTTTTACTGTTGGAAGACTTCTGATTACTTCTATTATCTCTTTGTAGGTTATTGACATGCTCAATTGATTTATTTCTTCTTGGTTCTGTTTGGGCAATATTTATTTTTTTTCAAAAGGCTGCCCCCACCATGCATGGTGGAGAAGCATGGCTGAAAAGGAAGGGGTTCCCCACCTCTGGGCCAGGACTTATCTAGGCCACGGACAGGAGGAGGCGTGGCCAGGTGGGGGAAAGGTGTGGCCACACTGGATCCAGATGTGACCTCAGGGTCTGGGACCCTCCTAAGATCAGATGGGAGGCATGTGACCAGAGGTGGCCCAGGATGTGACCTAGCAGGAGGGGAAGGTGACTGCTTCCAGATCTGCCAGTTATCTATGTAACAGATATTGGGTGGAAACTTAGCCAAGAAGAAGGGAGGTGTCCCTGTTCAGACCTTATATTCCAGCCTTTTGATAATTATGAAAAAGGCGAAGAGTCTCTCTGGCTACTTCCTGTTTTCATGGGTGTCAACAGTACTGGTAAAAGGCTGAGATATGGTCCCCTCTAGGAGAAGGCAGCAGGAAACAGCTGTCACTTGGGCATTGAGTGCTTAGATGAAGTTGAGAGTAGACAAGTCTCTTGGATGAAGTCTGGAGAAGTCTCAGGCATTGAGGGACTGAAAAAAATACTATAGAGCAAATAAATAGCAAGAGGAAGGTCTTGGGGCTGAAAATGTTGGTACAAATGTCGCTAACTATTTCTGACATCTGGTGACTAGGTAGAGAATAAGTCAAGTAACAAAGGCAAGAATATAAATTCCTTTCCAGTTGAAAGTTAGATAGATATTGACATTAGATGGGCAGTCTTCTTACTTCTATTGATCTCCCGGCTCTGGTTAATTTTGAAAGGGCAGCACAAAGTGGATGATGTGATAATATCTCCTCTTACTCCTTTCCATTTTTCCTTGTTCCCCAGACTGGCTGAGTCTAGGTGCTTGCTGCTGGGATGGTTTGTCCCAGTTGGTATTCAAGGAGGTTTGTACTTAAGGCCTGGGCACTGTCCCTGAGCACTTCTGCTCAAGGCTAGCACTCTACCACTTTGAATTATAGTACCACTTGCAGTGTTTGCTGGTTAGAGATAAGAGGCTTGAGCAAATGCTTCCTGCCTGGCTGTTTGCAGGTTAGTTTGGAAATGGAGTCTGAGGGATTTTTCAGCCCGGGCTGGCTTTGAACTACAATCTTTGCCACAAAAGCCTTTGTTATTTTCAACTAAAGTAACAAGGAGATCAAATAAAATAAGAAGAGCTTACCTAGTCCTTATCAAGAATTGACCAAATATTCTGCAATGAAAAAACTCATTAGATGAGAGAATCTTAAGACACATATGCCCAATATTTTAGAATCATGTTGTCAGTACTTGAACACAACACAAAACAAAAAAGGCAAAACGCAAAACCTAAATTTTTTGACATTTTTTAGACATCTTTTCTAACAAAGCACATCAGATGGTTGGGCCTCAGTTTCCAGGGTCTGTGAAAAGAGCAACTTGTTAGAAAGGCACATTAGAATAGGTGGGTGCAGGAGTAGTAAGCTTGGTGGAGCGGTAAGGGTTGGATCCGGCCAAACCCTTAACCCACCATGTGGCCAAGATAGAGAACTCAAGATGGCAAATTTCTGAAAAAAAGCAAAGAAAGCATAAACAAAAAATCAAGCTTAGTTTGGCAAGCCTTCGAGAGGGAACCTAGAGGGGGGTCCCTGGAACCCAGCCCATATTGCATTCTTCAGGACACAATCCAAAAAGTTGTAGAAAACAAAGGGAGAGATATAGAAAGTTGGACATGAATAGCAGAGAGCATAGAGAGCCTGAAAGTAAACAGACTTCTGACCATGTACCATTGCAGAGGCAATAATTGTCTAAATCTTAGAATAGCATTAAAACATTAGGTGCTCTGGATATCCAGAGAGTGCAGGAGGCATTTCAGAGGGGTTTTACGGCTCGGGCATGACTCACAGCACCCCAGAAAATGTGTAGGAGAGTCAGTCTGGTGAATGAAGAAGAGCTGACCAAGCAGAAGCAGCATCCCGACTTCCCCCAGAGCCCTCTAGAGAGAAATGGCCAAGCCCCCCAAACCTAGCATCCTCAGCTTCGTAGGTTACCAGCCTTTCAGCTAAAGGCCATAGGAGCTATCTGTCATGCTGCCACATCTGCACAGAGATTGACCAACAAAGAGCCATAGAGAGTAGTTTCACTCACAAGACTGGAGAAGTAATGTGGATGTGGATGTGAAGGCCAGCAATGGTATTGGTTAAAAGTCTCAAGGCAGTTTGGTTCACAGAAAAGTGGTGGTTAGGAAATTCTAACATTTCCGACTCAAAAACCCCATCCGAATCATGGCACCATATGTAAGGTATATTAAATAGGTAGGTTTCATTAGGTAGCCAATGAAGAGAACACCACATGCTATTCAGGCAGGAAAAGATATTTGTTTACCGAACTGCTGCCCCCACCATACATGGTAGAGAAGCATGGCTGAAAAGGAAAGGGGGGAATAGAAATTTGAATTTCAGTAGAAATTTATCCCTCTCTGCTAGGTTTTCCTTCTTTTGTGATTAGAGTCTGGAATTACTTCTTTATGATTATTTGGATATCTTGGATATCTGTTGTAATTTTCCTGTGATATCTCTGATATTATTGATTTGGGTCTCCTCTCTTATTTTGTTAGCTAGTCTTGCCAGTGGTCCCTCAGTTTTACTGACTTTTTTTTTTAACAAAAAACCTTTTTATTTTATTAATTTTATTTATAATTTTCTTAATGTCTACCTCATTAATTTCAGCTCTTATTTCGGTTATCTCTTTCTGTCTAGCAACTTTAGGTTCAAATTTTTCTTGTTTCTCCAGCAGTTTTAGTTGCATCATAAGATTGTTTACTTGGTCTTTTTTTTTCTCTTTTCTTTTTTTTTTTTTTTTTTGGAGGGGGTCGTCCGGTGATGGGGCCTGAACTCTGGGCCTGGGCACTGTCCCTCAACTCTTCAGCTCAAGGCTACCACTCTACCACTTGAACCACAGCGCTATTCTGGCTTTTTTCCTTTTTGCTTATGTGGTGCTGAGGAATCAAACACAGGGCCTCATGCATGCAAGGCAAGTGTTCTACCTCGAGCCACTTTCCCAATCCGGTCTTTGTTTTCTTGATGTGTGCACTGAGAGCAATAAATTTGCTCCTCAGGACTGCTTTTGCTGTGGCCCATAGATTTCGTTGTGATGTTTCTTCATTTTCATTGAATTGTAGGAAGTTTTTAATTTCTTCTTTAATTTCTTCGGTGACCCATGTATTGTTCAACTGAGTTCTGTTTAATTTCCATGTGTTTAAGTTTTTTTCTATTTTATGCCTTATTATTGAGAGCTAGTTTGATTCCACTATGGTCAGATAGAATACAGGGTATTATGTCGATTCTCTTGTATTTCCTTAAATTCCTTGTATGAATTAAGAAATGATCTATTTCAGAAAAAAATTAGGGGGTTGGCAAGAATAAGACCTTGCTGGTGTGAATGACTGTAATTCTAACTATTCAGAAGACTCAGATCTGTGTATTCAGGTTCAAAGCCAGTCCAGTCAGGAAAGTTCATGAGGCTTTTCTGGGGTTGTTCAGCACCACACTCTGCCTCAAGTCTGGGGTTGTTCACCCCCTTTGCCACCATGGGCTAGGATGGGCTGCTTATGAAAACCAGTATGGAGAAGCGCTGCACCCCACTACGGGTCCGGAGTTGTTCACTGCTGCTGTTGATGACGCTGCTGCTGCCACAGGTGTTGCCACTTCCCCAGCTGCTGCCACTGCCCCAGAATCAGCTGGGCCACTTATGCAAGCCAGGCACCCCACCACAAGTCAGGTGTTAACCACTGCTGCTTCCTCAGGCTAGGCTGGGCTCCTTATGCAGACCAGTATGGAGAGGCACAAACCGTCACCGATCTGGAGTTGTGCACTGCAGCTGTCCCCGCCCTATTCACTGCTGCCGCCCAGGGCTGGTCTGGGCTGTTTCTGTGGGCTAGTGTCAAGAGGCATTGTGCCTGGAGTCTGGGTGGTTTGCCACCATTGCCAGCTGCCGCTGCTTCTCCAGGTTAAGCTAGGCTGTTTAAACCACCAGGACAGAGGTGCCATGTTGCCAGTCTAGTGTCGTTCACAACTGCTGACAGCTACTGCTGCTCCTGACTGGATTGGGCTGCTTGTACCAGCCAGGAAGAGATGCTATGCCAGGGAGGGTGTGGCGAGTTTTCGTGCTAGCTCTGCCTTCTGAGTTTTCTGCTTGTATTCTCTAGGTTGGCACGACCTCTTGGGAGTCTTCTGAGACCCTTGGGATGCTTGTGAGTGTGTGGTCCACAGACGGTCCAGAGCCTGGCCACTTAAGCAGCCTGGCATGAAACCCCACCAATTAAGCTGCTTAGTGTAGAGCCCCATCACCAACAATGGGTGGGGGAAGGGTCTTCCCACTTTACTGTCTGTGTAAGTTTTTCCCTTTTCTTTTTTCACTTCCTGTATCTCTCTGAGTAATTGCCTTTTTTGTGGGTCATTTGGAGAAACAGAGCATTGAAGTCCAAGCTCTATTTGGTTAGAGAGAGCTGAGGTGTTTCCCTGCTGTTCCATCACCATCTTGGCCCCTCCACTTCAGGTGGAGTTTTTCTGAGGTGGCCAGTGGGCCTTGATTACCAAAGGATAGGTACATAAAAGAATATGTTGTAATGCCTGCAGTCTGTAGTTAGACATTTCTGTTAATATAACCTTCCCAAGTTTAGGAACCAAAGGGGGTGGTCTACACTAAAGTATTTCAAAGTAATTAAATCCTTTAACATAGAAGCTACATCTTGCTCGAAGGACAGCAAAGTGGAGGAGGCTTACCTAGCCATGGCCAGTATCTGTATTTAATTTAGCTAGTTTCCTTTAAGATCATATTCATTCTTTGTAGTGCCTTGAACTCTAAGGTCTATAAATGGATTATAACTTCCAATTTATTCCTAGGGTGTTAGTTAAAAATTGAGAACTTGGACCATGAATGAAGGGCCATCTTTGGACTCCAAAACTAAGGGTAAGCCAAATCAGCTCAGTCTGAAAAATTGTCCATTATTACTAACAGATACCAATACTCATACTTTCCAGGCTTTACCTCTGTGGAGTCCACTTTCCCAAATTCACGGTCTGAGGTTCCTCATACATGAATTCTTTCCAAAAGTTCCAGCTTTTCAGCATTTACCTGTTTGAAATTACCTGCACGCATTACAAAGAATTTCAGGCTGAGGCCCCACTGGCTTTCAGAAGATTTAGGCAGTGGTCTCACTTAATTTACCTGCAAATATCTATATGTAAACTGACAGAAAGCTTGAGCCTGTATGCTATTTTCACAAGTTCAGTATAAACATTTGCACAGTTATTACCACTGTTTATGCTTCTTCCTTTAATCTTAACGACTAGAAGCTCTAGAGAACCAACTGGTTTTAGAGTGGTCTCCCAAGCTACATGATCAGCTCAGATGTTTCCCTGTATCTTAAGGTCTCTACTTTCTTTACTTCCTGTATTGTACTCTGAAACTTGGAGTCTTCTTCCATTTTATTCTCCTTCTTTTCTCTCATACTTGCTTATGTGATCCCACTCTCCTTCTTAATGTGCTCCTTAACCTGCAAGTGTTTTGGCAGGGTCACAGGAGAGTTCCTTTGACTGGCCAACTGCTGCTCCTTCTCACAACACCTTTGCTTGCTCTTTAGCTCCTCCCTTAAGTTCATAAAGGTGCTATTGAGAGGTAATTTTTCCCACCTCCACCTGTTCCATTGGGACATGAAACTTCTGCATTACATTTATGGTGAACATCTCAGCAGTCTTTTTGGCTTTTTATTCTAGTAGTTTCTCTTTCGAATTTTCCAATTTAGTGTATTTTTGTGACAGATCTTCCAACTGTTTGCTTAGCTCTTCTGTTTTTGTTCCTAATGCTCTTTCCCTTTCCTTGGCACTCTCTGTCAGAGCATGTGGTCCTTTAACTCTTTCTGAATAGTAGCAATCTCTTTCTTGAGCCTGATATTTTCCTGTTCACTTTTCTTGGCTTCATCTTCTATGACACAGCACTTTCCCATCTTCTCTGCTAACTACCCTTTCCTTCTTTCTCTGTTGCTTTGAATTTCTGGTGACACTCTTCAAAGCTTATAATCGACATGTACTTCAGCCTAAAACATTCTTATATCAGGTCCAGCTCCTTTTTCATGGCAATGTTTTCTTAATGCAGCATCAGGATCTCTTCTTGGCCTCACTTGTAGTTAGCAAGGATGGCAGCATTGCTGTCCTGTGCTTCTGTTTGCCTCTGATCTGTGGACCCCTAATTTGCCTCATACTCACCCAGGCTAATGTACTTGAATTTCATTTGATTCTGAGTGTTTTCTAGGATCCTTTTGAGGATTTTCTTCTCATTTTTGACTCTCACAAGTTCCTAATTTATATCCTCAAATCTTTTCTTCACATCAAAAAATTTTCTGTTTTCTCCAATGTGCTCTTCTATGTGCTTTTAATCTCTTGGTGGTTTTGACTGGCACATATTGGAGACTCACTCTTTTATAAAACTATGTTTTGAGATAGAAGGGTGGATTTTTTTCTTTGCCACATTTCTTAAGTTCAGAAGGCTGCTTTTTAAATTGAACATAGTTCGAATTCAGAGCCCTAAGCTCCTTTGCATGTTTCTCCAGAGATATGAACACATTTTCCATGTGGTTAATGTGATTAATTAACCTGTCATTTTCTATCTTTCTCCTCCTTGGACATTCCTTTTCCCAATGTCCATTTTTTTTTGCAATAAGCACACTGATGTAGTCCTAGAGGCTCCCTATTGCCATTTGCAAATGAATTGTACTGTCTTTGCCAAGAGTTTCTTGATCCCTATACCGGTGCTCCTACCAAAACTCAAACCCTTTTCTTAGACTCTTTTTCCCGGGTATCTCTGTTAACAAACAGCCTCTGGGTGACTACTTCCAAATTAGAATAAACTTTTCCCTAAAAAGCTTCTGACTTTTGAAGCTTTCTTCTAATATCTGGGGCTGTATGTGTAACAAAGGTCATATATAGGACTCTTTCATTCTCCAGGGCTTCAAGATCTATGGGCCTATATGTCCTATAGGATTCTGGAAGAAGTTTCAGAAAAGCATTAGGGTATTCACTGGGGAACTGTACCATCTCACCCATCTTAGATTGATGATTTGGCTTTTTAGCCACTGTGGCATCCCTGCTAACAGAACCTGGCAATAATAGGTAAGCACCTCCATTCCTCAATTGCTGTTAGTCTCAGCTTGGGTAAGTCTGTGGAAAGACTTGCTGGTTCAATATTGGGGCTACTCTCTGGTCGAAGGACCACCTTCAAGTCACGAAGCAGGATTCTCTCCCTTTTCTACCAGGTGAAAAGTGCCTGTAAAATTAGCTGACCCTTATCCCAGATGTGCTTGTGTGTGAAAATTACTGTCTCTAATGAAGTAATGAGCCCCTTTTTTCTGAAAAGGATGGATTTTGCTGTTTCCAGTTATACAGGTCACTAGTTGTAAAGGGAACATATATTGGAAATGGGGCTTGCCCACCATCTACTCCAAGTTCCTGTCTCAAAGGTAATCAGGGTAACATACCACATTGTACCACTTCAGACTGGTACAAGTAACCACTTTTGGTATGGGAGGACAACATTAGAGGTGTTGATGGCAAAGAATAGGAGAGACAGTACATCAGTGCATCTTTCTCTGAGGAATTCTGTAAACCTGGAGGAGAATATGTTTTGGATATGACACTTTAGGCCTTATTCTCCCATCCTGAGAAAAGGAGTAAACAGAGGTGCATACAGGACACGAACTATCAGCATACACAGACAGACCAATAGCCACAGACACCCCACATTCCCTATACCTCTCAATGTTGACCTCTACAGGAGGTCCCAGATGACAGAGAGAATGTCTCAGATTGTCTGTTGAGGAGGCCACAGACGATCTGTGGAGGATGTCACATATGTCATTCCTAGGAGGCCCTAAAGACCTCTCTTGGAGGTTTCAAATGGCTTCCCAAGGAAGTGTTAGATGACCTCCAAGGGAGGTCCCAGATGTCCTCTCAATGTGGCTGAGATTACCTCTCGTGTAGCTCCCAGATGGCCACTCACAGAGGCCACATATGAACTCCAGAAGAGGGTCCAGATAACCCTCTTGAGAAAGCCACAGATTACGTCCAGAGAAGGTCCTATATGGCTTCTCAAGGAAGTCCCAGATGATGTCCGAAGATAGTCATACATTTCTCATCAAGGTAACCCGAGATGACCACCCAAAGAAGCTCCAGATGACCTCAAGAGGTGGTCCTAGATTGCCTCTTAACAAAGCCCCAATGACTACTTTTGAAGAGGTCTCAGGTGGCCTTCTGAAGAAGCCCCAGATGACCTCTGGAGAAAGTCCAAGATGACCCCTGGAGAAGGCCCCAGATGACCTACAGAGTAGGTCTCAGATGGCTTCTTAAGGAAGTTGAAGATGTACTCTTGATGAGGTTCCAGATGGCTTCCTTTGGAAGCCCTACACGGCCTCTTAAAGAGTTCCCAGATGGCTTCCTAAGGAAGCCACACTTGACCTCTAGAGGGGGTCCTCAAAACAGACTGGCAAGCTTTCCCAGACGTATCCTTAGAGGTACCTGTTGGTCCTCTGAAGACAGACACTCGAGGTAGACTCTCAACCCTGAGTGCTGACACTCTCTCCTATGGGGATTTTTCTCTGGGGCCAAGGCCTGATGCCATCCAAATGGATTATGTCAATGGGGTCTCCAAAAATTAGGACCTCTATAGTTCAAGAGAATCCATCGAGACACAGTTAATATAATAAATCTTCTCCAAACCATCAACCCCCAAAATTATGATATCGAAAGCTCCAAATATCAAAGGGCAAGCCTTTTTTTCCCCTTCCCTTTGTCTCTCCTTCACAGTCCTATACTTCCTTCGAGGACTTTCCCTTTTTCTCTTCTACCAGTTCCTTCTTCTCTTAAGGCCTCTCCACTCTCCACAGGCCTTAACTGCTTTGCCTGGGTTGTCTTTTGCCATTCTTCACCTCCTTCTCTCCCTCAACATCTTCTCCTCCCAGGTTTTTCCCCTTCTGCTATCATACCACTTTTTTCCTTCCAGGACTTTTTCCTTTATCTCTCCCCTTCTATTGCTCTGAACAAGCAGCTTATATAAAGTCTGTACCCCTTCTCCACTCCAACTGCCTAACATTTTTTAACTGTAACATCCCAAACTGCCCACAGCCCAATAAATTCTTAACAGTTCAACACGTGGAGATTAATGCATCAGCCCCTCCCACCGAATGCCCCACCTTCTTTGGTGGCATACTTTGTCTTCTCCAGCTTGCCAGGAGATGGGGCCACGCTGATTATTGGACCCTATATATTATTGGGACCCTGTTGATTAATACAGTATCTTCCTTGTGAACTGGTAGCAATTGAAATTGGAAATTTGATTGTGACATCACCAACTCATTTTGACATCATCACCGCCATGACATCACAAAGCCATTGTGACAACATTGTCATTGTTACATCATGATTCCATTGTGACAGCTCAAATCTATTATGACCTCTTAGCTCCTTTGAAAAATCACATGCCCTTTTCAACATCACAGTCCCTGTGTGTATCCATATCCTTGTTAAGTAATGACAATTGAGATCAGGCATGCCACTATAACATCAAAAAGTGTTTGTGACATCCTCAACAGTGTCTCATCACTTTTTCATTATGGAAACCTCAGCTCATTGTGACATCACCAAACTCAATGACATATTGCATTATGACAACAATTCTCTTTGTAACATCATACACATATTGTGAATGCCTATTCTGCGATTCTGTGGTATGAGAATTGATATGAGATACGCACATTTGTGCCTACATAACCATTTTGACATCATAATCACTTAGTGACATCACAGTGCCATTGTGCTATCACTAACACAATGTGACATCACAAACTTCTCCTGTCCTCATACATTTGAGACATGCTGACATTGTGATATCTTAGACCTTTTGTCCTCATAATTTGTTTTCAACATCATATTTCATGTATGACATATCAGAAATCCACTGTGACATCATGACCATTGTGATATCACACTGACAGATGTCATGATCATCGTGTCATATTGTGACTTCACAAAATGTTTTGATGTCACAGTTAGTTTCTGATGCCATATACATAAGGGGTAATCGTAGGTCTATGATGTCATAATTGGTTGGTGATATCCAAATGGTATAAAGGATCCCATTTTTCATGAAATCACAGAGAATAAGAGTTCACAAACAGACTGTGGTATCTCCAAAGGCAGGTGTTGTCACAAATGTGATGAAGTCCTAAGAGGCTTGTGATGTCACAGTGTGACACAATGTTCGTGATGTCTGTCAGTATGATGTCATAATGATCATGATGTCACAGTGGATTTCTGATGTCGCATATCATAACTGAAATATTATAAGGAGTAAAGCAGATTACACGCTTATAAAGGGCCTAAGACATCACAGTTGCAGCACATCTCAAGACTTATGAGGACAGGGCAGATTTGTGATGCCATGGTGTGTTAGTAATATAACCATGGCACTATGATGTCACAAAGTGATTATGATGCCATATATTTATGAGATCACAATGGTTTTCTGATATCAACCCACATGCCACATTTAAAATAGAATGAAATAAGATAATAGAAATTTACAATGTGTCTATAACATCACAATTACAATATAATTCATAATGCTATGAGGTCATTGTAAATTGTGGATGTTGCAAGGAAGTAATGATGTCATAATGAATATGTGGTGATGGGGTCACAAAGGGTTTGTGATGTTACAATGGCATATATGAATTCAATTGTCATGTGTACACAATGAGGATATGGGTACACATATGGACTGTGATGTCACAAATGCCATGTGTGTTTTCAAAGGTACTTAGGGGTCATGATAGCTTTATGATACACAGTTGTGATGAGGTCACCATGGGTTTTTGATATCATGATGGTTTTGTAATATCTCCAACACATGTCCCATTTCAATTGCTAGTATTTCACAATGTGCATGAAGTTCACAGAAGGAGCTTGAAGTCCTAATGGATATGAATTTTTAAAAATGTTATGAGGTCATTTTAGGTTTGTGAATACACAATGGGACAGTGAAATCACAATGGCAATATCAACTCACTACATCATGTCAAAATATTCTTTTGGTGTCACAATTAATTGATGATGCCACATTCGTGATGAAGTCACAAAAGATTGGTGATTTCACAATGTGTTGGGCATGTCACAATTACATGATGGTTCTCAATTGTCTTTAACTTACAATGAGTATATGAGTTCACAAAGGTACTGAGTCTTCTTCAAAAGTATGTGTTGTCACAAATATATTGAAATCCTAAAAGGTTTGTGAAGTCAGAATTTGGCACAATGGTTATGATATCTGGCAGTGTGATCTCACCATGGTCATGATGTCACGGGGAATTTGTGATATCAAATGTCATATGTGAAATCTAACGAGGTCGACAACAGATTATGAGGACAAAAAGGCCTATGGTATCAGAATTGCAGCATGTCACAAAAGTTATGATGACAGGATAGGTTTGAGATGTCACAGTGGGTTAGTGATATCACAATGGCAACGTGATGTACAAAGGGATTGTGATGTCACAATGGTTATGAGTTCACGATTTGTTTATGATGTCAACCTACAGGCCACATTTGAAATAGAATGAAATCAGAAAAGGCATTCATACTGTGTCTATGATGTCACAATGACAATGTGAAGTACTAATTCTATCATATCATTTTCATTTTGTGATTTTACAATGAGCAGATGGTGTCAAAACTTCAATGTGATGTCACAATTGTGATGATCTCACAAACTGTTTTTGATGTTAAAATGTCATGTATGATTCTCAATTGTTAATATTTCACAGTGGGGATTTGGGTACACAAAAGGACTGTGATGTCACAAAGCTATGTAATTTTTCAAAGGTTATAAGAGGTCATAATAGATTTGGGATGTCACAATGTGATCCCAGTGACAAAACAGCAATGTGATTTCACAATGGGATTGTGATGTCACAGTGGTGATGAGGTCAAAATGGGTTAGTTATGTCACGAGTTTGTAATATCACAATTATTTGTCCAATTTCAAGTGCTCCTAGTTCACCATGAGGACATTGTAATAACCAGCAGTGCCCTTATAATCCACGGGAACAAATAGTCATCATAGCCTCCTAGTCTAGACCACCGGAGAGGGGAGTGCATGCCACTGGAGGGGGAAGGACATGCTGCTGAAGGAGATAGGATGTCAAGCCCCACATGGTGAGCTGCCAAGAAATGATTTGGCATGGACATTTGGGAAGTTATGTTTGAAAACTCTTATGCAGGAAATATATTCCAGTGGGGGAAGGGTACAGCCTATATATAGGATGCATGTTCAGAGCAACAGAAGGGGAGAGAAAAAGGGGAAAGTCCTGGAAGGAAAGAAGTGATGAGACTGCAGGAGGGTAAAGACCTGGGAGGAGAGGAAATTGAGGGAGAGCAGGTGGTGAAGGACGGCAACTGGCCATCTGGACAGGGCAGGGCAGGTCTGTCAAGAATAGAGCAGCTTGAAGAGAAGAAGGGAATGGTTGAAGGAAAAAATGAAAAGACCTGAAAGATAGGACAGGTCTGAAGAGAAGGAGGATGAAGAGAAAGGAAAAAGCCTTGTCCTTTGAAGTGTAGAGCTTTGGAGTTAATTATGTTGGGGGCTGGTTGTTTGCAGACCAGTTAACAAATGGCTGGATTGATCTTGGGAGGTCTGAGGATTCATGGTTGAGGCTGCATTTAGCTCTGGGCATCCAGCCCTGGTCAAGGTAGTCGCTTATTACAAAATTTGTAAGGTTAAGACATGTTTGTGATGTTACATTGCATTAATAATATCACAATGTCAATATGATTCAAAAAGGGATTGTAACGTCACAATGGTGATGTGGTCACGATAGGTTTCTGAAATCAACCTATATGCCACATTTGAGATAGAATGAAATCACAGAATAGGCAATCACATTGTCTCTATGACCTCGCAATGAAAATGTGATGTTATAATGCTATGATGTCATTGTCATTTTGGGATGTCACAATGGGCAGTTGGTATCATAACAATGTGATCTCACTCGAGATGATGTCACACAGCATTTGTAATGGTACAATGGCATGCCTGATGTCAGTTGTCCTTTGTTCACAATGAAGACATGGTTACCCAAAGGGACTGTGATGTCACAAGCAACATGTGCTTTTTCAAAGGTGCTAAGAGGTCACAACAAGTTTGGGATGTCACAAGGTGATCATGATATCACTGTGGTAATGTGATGTCACAATGGGTTTGTGAAATCACCGTGGTGATAAGGTCACACATGGATAGTGATGTCACAATGAATTTGTAATATCACCATTACATGTCCAATTTCATTCTACTAGATCACAATTAAGATACGAGTCCACATAAGGAGCTAAAATTCAGAAAGGCCATGTATTTTGTAAAATATGAGGAAATAATAGATTGGTGAAAATGCAATGGTGAAAATCCCATTGACAATGTGATGTTACCATTACCTGATATAGTATTTTTTTGAAGTCACAAACAGTTGGTGATGCTATACAGTTGAGGAGGTCACATAGGTTTGTGATTTCTCAATGGGATGGTGGGTGATGTCATAGTCTCATGCCAGATCTCTAATTGAAAATGAAGATATAAATTCACAAGGGTTAATGATGTCTCCAAAGGAATATATTGGCACAAGTTTAATGAGTCATAATAGGTTTGTGATGTCACAATGTGACTCAGCGGTCATGACATCTGGCAGTGTGATGTCACAGTGGTCATGATGTCACACTGGATTTCTGATATCACATGTCATACCTGAAGTATTATGAGTTGAACAATTTATGAACTCAGAGAGGCCAAAGATAACACACTGGCAGCATGTCAAAAAATTTATGAGGATAGGACAGTTTGATGATGTCACAGTGGGTTAGTGATATCATAATGCCAATATGGTGTCATCAAGGTATTGTGATGTCATAATGGTTATGTGATCACAATATATTTATGATATCAACTCACCTGCCACATTTGATATAGAATGAAATCACAGAATAGGCATTCCAAGGCATCTGGGACATAACAATAACATTGTAATGTCATAATGCTACGATGTCATTGTTGTTATATGGTGTCACGATGGGCTGATGTTGTCATAATGATAATGTGATGTTACACTGGTGATGATGTCACAAAGGTTTGAGATGTTAAAATGGCATGTCTGATCTCAATTGTCATTAGCTCAAAATGATATGGGTACACAAAGGCCTGTGATGTCACAAAGGCCATGCTTTTTCCAATGCTTTTGAGATCACAATAAGTTGGGAACATCACAATGTGATCATGGTAGCACAATGGCAATGTGATATAACAATGAGTTTGTGTTGTCTCATCAAGTTTGTAATATAACAGTGACATATACAACTTCAATTTCTTCTAATTCACTATGAGGATACTGTAATAACCAGTGGGGACAGAATTATCTTTGGGAGCTGATAATCATTTTAAATTCTTAGCCTGGCTCCCCGGATAGTGTGGGGAATGCTGCCAAAGGTGGAGGTGTCAAACCTCACATGGTGAGCTGTCAAGAAGTGATTGAACATTGGGCAGTTTTGGAAGTGATGGTTGAAAACGGTTAGGCAGGAGACCCATTGGAGTGAAGAGGGTTACAACCTATATATAGGTTGCATTTTCAGAGCACTGGAAGGGGAGATAAAAATGGGAGCTACCCAGATGGAAGAAAGTGTGAGGACAGCAAGAAGGAAAAAATCTGAGAAGAGAGGAAGTTGAAGGAGAGCAGAAGGTTGGCAATTGGTCACTGGCACAGAGTAGGGCAGATCTGTGGAGAGTGGAGTGGACTGAAGAGAAGAAGGAAGTGGTGGAAGGGAAAAAGGAAAAGACCAGGAAGGAAGGACAGGTCTGTGGCGAAGGAGGGAGGGATGGAAAAGTAACAAGCCTTGCCCGTTGAAGTTTGGATCTTTGGAGATGATAATTTTTTGGATGTTGGTTTGCAGACCAATTAAGAAAGGGTGCCCATTGGAGGTCTGAGGTTTGGTGGTCAAGGCTGCTCTTGGACCTGGGTATCAAGTCCAGGATAAGGTAATCACAGTCCCCTTTCTAATGTAAATTGGTTTATTGTATTAAATGCGACTCCATGGTTTTTCTCCTTGCCTTAGAGGTCATAAGTACAGCAGTTCACAGAAAGAGCTTGAAGTCTCAAAGGCCATGAATTTTCTAAGATGTGATATGGCCATAATAAGTTTGTAAAAACACAATAGGACAGTGACATCACACTGGCAATACCACAATGTCATGTCAATGCTTTAAGACCCCAATTAGTTGTTGATGCCATTCTCATGATGAGGTTACAATAAGTTTGTAATGTCACAATGGGTTCATGATGTCAGATTGTCATGGCAGTTCTCCATTGTCATTAATTGGCAATGAATGTATGAATTCAAAAAGGGACTGTAATGTCCCCAAAAGCATGTGTTGTCACAAATGTGATGCCATTCTAACAGTTTTGTGATATCACAATGTGACACAATGGTCATGACCTCTGGCAGTATGATGTCAGAGGGGATTTCTGATATCACATGTCATACCAGAAATATGAGATTGAAAACAGATTGTGAGCTCACAAAGGGCCTAATATATGACAATGGCAACATGTCACAAAACTTTTAAGGACAGGACTGGTTTGTGATGGCACAGCAGGTTAATGATATCACAATGGCAATGCGATGTCACAAAGGATTGTGATATCAGAATGGTTATATGGTCAAAATGGGGTTCAGAAACAGAATGAATTCCTAGAATAGGCTTTCACAATGTTACATCTATGATGTAACAATGTCACTGTGATTTATAATGCTATGATGCCATTATCGTTTGGTGATGTCACAATGAGCTGATGGTGTCATAATAACAATTTGATGTCACTGCTGATTTATTATGCTACAATGGTTATTAGGTCACATTATGTTTCTGATATCAACACACATGTCAAATTTGGAATACAATGAAAAAGTTGGTCGCTGGTGGCTAACACCTGTAATCCTAGCTACTCAGGAGGATTTGATCTGAGGATAACACTTCAAAGCAAACTCAGGCAGGGAAGTCCATGAGACTCTTTTTTTTTTCTTTTATTTTATTTGTGAACATACTGTACAGAGGGGTTACAATTACATGGGCAGGATAACGCGTAAATTTCTTACCAAGAATTGCAACCTCCTCCTTTGTTTACCCTTCACATCCCTTCCCAGCCTCCCCCTTCTCCCCCCCCAGTCCCAATCCTTCTCCCCCCCCCCCCCCCGCACCGACGTTGTAAAGCTCGTTTTGGACATGACAACTTGTACTTCTCATTGTTGCAATAGGTCCACCTGCATCCTTAAACGACTTGTTTTTCCCCATCTCCTCCACAAGTTATACTGACATCAAATATACTGAAAGCAGGGGTTATACTGTGGGGGAGGGACATACAAAGCAACAAAGAAATAATCTTATAAATGCGTTAGAAACACATGCATGAAAGAAAAAAACATTAAAATACATATCTAAGGGTTCATTTTCCTAACATCACATTATCTGACCTTTTCCGCTTGACTCATACATATACTAGCTATTGCAAATGAGGGAAACCATGGGGCCTATGTTTCTTTGGGCCTGGCTTACTTCGCTTAATATAATTTTTTCCAAGTCTTTCCATTTCCTAACAAATGGGGCAATGTCATTCTTTCTGGTCAACACAGAACTTAAAAAATGTCAAAACCTCGCATGCTCCTGGATTGGAAAGATTAACATCGTGAAAATGGCTATATACAAATTCAACGCGATACCTATCAAAATTCCAACCTCATTCTTCAAGGAAATAGAAGACGCAATCCAAAAATTCATACGGAGCAATAAAAGACCCCGAATAGCAAAAACGCTCCTCAACGGAAAGAACACTGCTGGAGGAATATCAATACCAAATTTCAAACTCTACTATAGAGCCATAGTAATCAAAACAGCTTGGTATTGGCATAAGAACAGACCTCAGGACCAATGGAATAGAATTGAAAACCCAGAAATGAACCTACAGACCTCTAGCCATCTAATCTTCGATAAGGGAGCTAAAACAATAGAATGGAACAAAGGCAGCCTCTTCAGTAAATGGTCCTGGCAAAATTGGTTAACTACTTGTAGAAAACTAAAGCTAGATCCTTATATATCACCCTGCACCAGAATCAACTCCAAATGGATCAAAGACGTCGAAGTCAAAGCAGACACTCTGAAAACATTACAGGATGGAATAGGAGAATCCCTAGGTCTCCTTGGCTCAAGCTGAAATTTTCTGAATAGAGACCCTGAAACACAACAAATCAAAGAAAGGTTGGACAAATGGGATTGCATAAAGTTTCAGAGCTTCTGCATGGCAAAGGACATAGCTAGCAAGATCAATAGAAAGCCCACGGATTGGGAGAAGATCTTTACTAGCCATACAACGGACAAGGGTCTCATATCTAAAATATACTTGGAACTCAAAAAATTAAATCCCCCAACAACAAATCCTCAAAGAAACAACTGCCCAATAAGCAAGTGGGCAAAAGACTTAAAGAAAAACTTCTCTGAAGAAGAAAGAAGGATGGCCAATAGACACATGAAGAAATGCTCAACATCCATGAGACTCTTATATCCAATAAAAACCACTAGAAAACCAGAAGTGGCGCTGTGGCTCAAGTGACAGTGTGCTCGCCTAGAACTGAAGAACAGGGAGAGTACCCAAGCTCAGATTTCCAGCTCCATGACCCACGACCCACACACGCAAAAAAAAAAAAAAAAGATTAAAAACAGACATTCACAATCTGTCTATAACATCACAATGAAAATGTGTCCTCATAATGCTATGTTATCACTGTAGTTCTGTGATGTCAAAAGTAGTTTATGCTGTCATAATGAGACTATGTCACATTGGTGATGTCACAAAGGTTCGTTATGTTACAATGGCATGTCTGATATCAATTGTCAGTTCATAATGAGGGTATAGTTACACAAAGAGATTGTGATGTCACAAAGGCCATGTGTTTTTTCAATGGTGCTAAGAGGTCCTAATAGGTTTGGGATGTCACAATGTGATAGTGATGTCAAATGACAATGAAAGTTCACAATGGGTTTGGGATGTCACATTGGTGATGAAATCAAATAGTTTTGTGAAGTCACATCTCATAATCACATGTCCAATTTCAGTTGCTACTATTTCACAATGAGGATATGAGTTCACAGAAGAAGACTGAATATAAAAGGCCATGAATTTTCTAAAATGCTATGAAGACATACTAGATTTTTGAAAAAACAATGGAACAGTGATATCACAATGGTAATGTAGGTTGCAATATGATGACTTAATAATGTTTTGATATCACAGTTGGTAAAGCCACACTGGTGATGAATTTACCAGGTGTGTGAGGTCACAATAGGTTGGTGCTATCAAAATGATACATGTGATCTCAATTGTCATTAACTCTCAATGAGTATATGAGCTCACAAAGGAACTGTGATGTCTCCAAAGGCATGCATTGTCTCAAAAGTGATGCAGTAGTAACAGGTGTTAGGACAAAATACTCATAACATCTATCAGTGTAATGTCACCATGATCTAGATGTCAACTGAATTCAGGTATCACATTTCATTCCTGGACTGGGTATGAGAGGATTGCAATTTCACAGTGGGTTAGTGATATCACTATGGAAATGTGGGATCACAAAGGGATTGTGCTACCACAATGGCTATTAGAACACAATGTGTTTCTACTATAATAGGTTTGTGTTGTCACAATTGGTGGGAAATGTCACCATGCCATACCAGATCTCAAATGTCATTAATTCACAATGAAGATATGAGTTCACAAAGAGACTGTGGTGTCTCCAAAGTCATGTATTGGCACAAATGTGAAGAAGTCCTAATAGATTTGTGAGTTCACAATATAATACAATGGTCTTGATATCTATCAATGTGATGTCACAATGTTCATGATGTCAGAGTCAATTTCGAATATCATATGTCATACCAGAATCATTATGAGTTTGAAAACATTATAAGCTTACTAAAGGCAGCATATCACACAAGTTATGATTAAAAACTCAAGGTCTTTGGAGCTTAAATTTTTTTTCTTTGAAATTGTATCCTCATTGTGAATTAGTAGAAATTGAAATTACACATGTCATTGTGATATTACAAACTCATAGTGACATCACAAATTCATTTGGCCTCATCACCACTGTGACAACACAAACCCATTGTGACATCACATTGCTGTTGTGCCTTCGCAATCACATTGTGACATCACAAAGCTATTGTGAACTCTTAGCACCTTTAAGAAAACACATGACCTCTGTGGCATCACAGACCCTTTGTGTACCCATATCCTCATAGTGAACTAATGAAAATTGTGATCACACATAGCATTGTATCATCACAAATACTTTGAGCAATAATTATGACTGTGAAATCACATTGTCATCATGACATCATCATCTCATTGTGACATCACCAAACACCAATGAAACCATACCATTTTTTCTTTTTTTTCTTCTGCGTGTTATTTATTGTAAGTATAGTGTACAGAGGGATTGCAGTTACATTAGCAAGGTAATGAGTACATATCCTATCAAACATTGCTGCCTTGACATCATATTGTCATTTGGATGTCATAGACCCATTGTGATTGCCTATTCTTTGATTTCATTCAATTTCAAATGTGTCATGTGAGTTGATTTCAGGAAACCATTGTGAACTCATAACTTTTGTGACATCAAATCTCTTTGTCACAGCACATTGCCTTCGTTATATCAGTAACTCACTGTGACATCAAATACTTCTCCTGTCCTCATAATTTTTGTGAAATGCCATTGTGGTATCTTAGGCACTTTGTGAGTTGAAATACTGTGTTCGACCTCATATTTCAGATATGACATGAGATATCTAAACTCCAGTGTAACATCATGATATCACACCACTGGACATCATAACCGTTGTGTGACTTTGGACATCTCAGACCTGTTAGTTCTTCACCTTTGTGACTACATATACTTTGGTGACATCAGAATCCCTTTCCAAACTCATATACACATAATGAATTAATGACAATTGAGATCCTACATGCCATTGTGACATCACTAACCCCTTGGGACATCTCAAATCTATTGTGACCCCTCATTAGTATGGTGTCACCAATTGTGACCTCACAACATGATTATAACATGATATTGAGACATCACATTGTCATTGTAAAATCACTGTCCTATTGGGTTTTCACATGCTATGACCTCATACTATGAAGCTTCTTCTATCACCTGGTATCCTCACATTGAATTATGAGTAATTGAAATTGGATATATCATTCTGATATTACAAATAAACTGACATCACAAAACCATTGTGACCTCATCACCAATGTGACATCAAAAACCCAATAAGACTTCTCATTTCCATTGTGACATCTCATTTCCATTGTGACATTATGGATCACATCGTGCCATCACTAAACTATTATGACCTCTTACCACCTTTGAAAACACACGTGACCTCTGTGACATCACAGAACTTTTTTTGTATCCATATCCTCATGGGGAACTAATGACACCTGACATCAGACATACCATTGAAACATAACAAATCTTTTCTGACATCATCATAATTGTGACATCATGTTGCCATTATGATACCATCAACTCATTTTGACATGTAAAACTACAATGACATCATAGCATTGTAACATCACATTGTCATTCTGATGTCATATACACGTTGTGTTTGCCTATTATGTTATTTGATTCTATTTCTAATGTGGCATGTTGGTTGATATCAGAAACCCATTGTGAGTTCATGACCATTGTGATATCACGGTGCCTTAGTAGCATCACATTGCCTTTGTTATGTCACATTGCCAAATTGATGTCACAAAGGGAATTTTGATGTGACAATGGTTATGACAACACAATGAGTTTCTGATATCAACTCATATGCCCCATTTCAAATACAATGAAATCACAGATCAGGCATTCATAATGTGACTGTGATATCACAATGATATAATGGCAAATGCTATAATGTCATTGTCATTTTGTGAGGTCACCATAAGCTAAAGATGTCATAATAACAATGTGATATGACACTGGTTATGACGTCACACAGGGTTTATAATGTTACAATGGTTATGAGGTCACAATGTGTTTCTGATATCAAATGATATGCCACATTTGAAATATTATGAAATCACAGGATATACATTCACAGAACATTCACAGTGTGTCTATGACAGCAAAATGGCAATGCTATGATGTCACTGTAGCTTGATGATGTCACAATGAGCTGATGGTGTCATAACAACAGTCTGATGTCAAATTGGATATGATGTCACAAAGGGTTTGTGATGTCAAAATGGCATGTCAGATCTTAATTGCCATTAGTATATAGTGAGGATATGAGAATGAAATCATAATGACATACACAAATGAACTGTGATGACACATGTGTTTTGTCAAAAGTGCTAAAATTCCTAACAGGTTTCAGTTTTCAAAATGTTAATGATATAAAACTGGGTTAGTGATGTCAAAACTAGTTTGTAATGTCACATCTTATTTCAAATTTCAATTGCTACAAGTTCACAATGAAACACGTTCATAGAAAGAACTTGATATCCCAAAGGCCATGAATTTTCTAAGATGTGATGAGGGCATAATAGATTTGTGAAAACATGATGGTACAGTAATATCACAATTGCAATATGATATCAAATTATGTCATAAGAGTGTTATGTGACAATTAGTTGGTGATGCCATAATAGTGATGATTTCAAAATACCTTTGTGATGTCGCAGTAGATTGCTGATGTGGCAATGGCATGCCAGAAATAATTGTCATTAACTCACAATGAGTATATAATTTTAGAATGTGATTGTGAGGATTCCAAAGGGATTTGTTGGCACAAATGTGATGAAGTCAGAACAGATTTGTGATGTGACAATGTGACACAATAGTCATTACATCTAGCAATGTGATGTCACAATATTCATGATGTCACAGTATATTTCTATTATTTCCCTAATTCTAATGACAGCTTTTGGAATAGAGCTATGTGCTGAGTCCTTCATAGGGTGCTCTGTGCTGAGTCTTACACAGGGAGCTATGTGTAGAGGCTTTCACAGGGTGCAGTGTGCTGAGTCCTGCATTGGGTGCTGTGTTCTGAGTCTTTCACAGGATGCTGTGTGCTGAGTAATGCGAAGAGTGCCACGTGCTGTGTCCTTCTCAGGATTCATTCTTTCATTGGGTCCTTGTAAGAGCTACATACTGAGATGATTATGCAGACAAGAAGTTTGAGCTCAGATATGTCTCCATGGCAGGGACAAAATTATGTATTACTGAAGACTAGTGAGTTGTCTCCTGAAGACAATTGTTTTGTTCTGCTTTGGCTAAGTCATCACCGTGAACTCAGGGCCTAGGCTCTGACCCTTACCTCTTGGGCACATGGCTACCACTCCACCATGTGGAACCATGGACCCCCTTGCAGCAGGGTGCCATGACCTAGGGGTCGATAGCTGCCTTCTCAGGAAGCTGAGATCTGAGGATCTGGGTTCCAAACTATCTCATACACAAAAGGTCCTATGAGACTATTATGTCCAATTGAACACTAAGAAACCTGAAGTGGAAGCTTGGTACTTGTGGCTCATGCCTGTCATCCTAGCTACTCAGGAGGATGAGATCTGAGGATCATGGTTCAAAGCTAGTCTGGGGCAGAAAAGTCCTTGAGACACTTAGCTCCAATGGGCCACCAGAAAACCTGAAGTGGCTCTGTGGCTCAAGTGGTAGAGCACCAGAATTGAGCTGAAGAACTCAGGGACAGCACGCAGGCCCATACATCATCTGCTACAACCAACAACAACAAAAAAGCAGAAACAAACTAACAAACATGAAGTAGAGGGCTGGGAATGTGCCGTAGAGTGCTTTGCATATATGAAACCCTGGCCTTGATTTCTCAGGGCCACCTCACTAGCAAAAAGCCTGATGTAGCTCTGTGGTTCAAGTGGGAGAGAGCTATCCTTGTTCAAGGAAAACAAGGTACAGTGCTGAATTCAAGCTCCATTACTGGTGTCTGCACGCACACGCAGGGTCACACACACACACACACACACACACACACACACACACACACATACATACATACACACACACAGACCAGAAGTGAAACTAAGACACAGAATGGTAAAGCACTAGGCTTCTGCACTGAGCTCATGTTCAGCACCCAGGCCCTGTGTTCAACCCAAAACCTAGCCACCCAGGGCCCAACAAGGAGAGGTCAAATGTTTCAAAACATGATGAGCTTCACCATCCCTAGATGACAGGAATCTTTCTGATATGTGATATGTGCTTGGATTTCCCAAGGTTCCAGAAACCTAGGAAAGGCATCATAGGCCCATAATCGCCTGCAATTAAACATTTCATTAGGTTCAATATCCTAGTTTTCTGCCAGAAGAACTCCTGAATTATATTGAGCACTGTATCTGAACACCGGAATATAGTCTCACAAAGGCAGGATAAGTGCAGGGAACTTGGCCTGCCAAGGGAGGTTACAAAAATGAAGGCATCCTGTCAAAACAGAGAACTGGGGAGAGAGATAGCTTGGGGTACAAAGAGGCCTTTTTCTCCTGGCCTTCAAAGCCTACCCACACTCATCCTCACTAATTGGTCCAGATGGAGTTGTTTCACCGCTGTACAGGAGTAAGGCCTTTTGTTTTCCTGTTCATACAATGAGTGAGACTTCTTCCCACAGCATGGGGTGGGAAGAAACCCTCAGGCTACACTGGGAACAGTAAGGAGAGTCCCTGAACATGCACTGTTTCGAAAGCACTCTCTATGCTATGAAATCATTGTATTAAAAACAAATTTCCTAGTTTGGTGCTGTTCATTATGAGTACTCTGAAGCTATACCTAAGGGAACATCCATACATACGCAAAGACATGGAGGTACAGGCCGTTTTTGCGGGGGCAGGTCCTGGGGTTGGATTATGAGCCTAGGCATTATCCCTGAGCTGCTTTTGCTCAGGTATTGCATTAACCTTCAGTCGCAGCCCCACATCTGGGCTTTTCTGTGATCTCTTAGAAATAACAGTGTCATGGACTTCCCAATACTGGCTGGATTCAAACTAAGGTTCTTTACATCTCAGCCTCCTCAGAGCTGAGATTAGAGTCAGTAGCCACTGGCACTTCCCTTTCTTTCCTTCTTCATGTTTTACTCTGGACAAGCTGACTTCTTAACAGGGTCATTCCATTGGTTTTAATTTATAAGTAAACTACCCAATGTTCTTTATAGCTGCTTTCTCTGAAAACGATTTTCTCTCCTCATCTTCTACTCTGGTCACAGGTTTGCAGCCAAAAGTGAGAAAGGAGTGTTCCAGGATTTGGGAGCAAATGTCCACAGGACATGCCAGTTCAGTCACTTAGCATTGAGCTGCAGTAAATTTACTGTCTCAGGATGAGTGGATCGAAAGCTGGAACTATCCTCATGCAGTCTGAAGTGCTCCTTTTGCCTATAAAATGACCTAATAATTATGAATGTTTCCAACCTTAAGTATCTAGAACACACTAGAAACATCTTCCAGTTTCTGTTTTTCTCTAGTACCTCTTGAGATTTAGACTAAAGGTTTGTGTGGAGCAGTTCCTTGGCGAATCCCTGAGGAAAGTTGCTAGAATCCTCCTCAGGAGATTGCCGTCCAAAGCCAGCCTGTGCAGGAAGTTGTGAGCCTCTTTTCTCCAATAAACCACCAGTAAACCAGAATGGAGCAGTGGCCCAGAGGGTAGAGCTCCAGCTTTGAAAGAGAAAGCCAAGCAGGAGATACTGGCCAGAGCAGGCAGGAAAGCCTGGGAGGTGCTCATGTCCAATTTTTATCGACCAGATGGCTGGAAGTGGAGCTGTGGCAGTGGTAGAGCCTCAGCCTTGAGTAACACAACTCAGGATTCCATAGGGCCCTGAGTTTAAGCCCTGGGATGGCCACAAAAAAAAATTCAAAGAGAGAAGGCCAAGTTATGTATCAGTGCCTTACCTACTTATGTGTGTAATACCTCCCTGAGTGGAAACAGACCATATGCAATGCTTCTGCTTTTATTTACTGATTTATTTTTCAGAGATGCCTGTTGCACAAACTGCATCATAATCTTCATTTCAGGCCCATCGCTTTTCTCCTCCAGGGTTGCAGGCCAGTGTCCTTATATGATGCACACTTAGGCTCTCAGCAGAGTTTATTTACATTTTATTATGAGGCCAACACAGGAACAATCAAAACTCAGGCAAGGGAAGACAAGATCAGGTTTCTTAGAGGTAACCGGTATTCAGAAAAATTAACTTGGGGACGAAAAATGGCAGCCTACTTATGTAAAACTACCATTTAGAAAAAGATGAGGGGGCTGGGAATGTGGATTAGTGAGAGACTGTTTGCCTAGCATGCAAGAACCCTGGGTTCGATTCCTCAGTAGCACATACACAGAAAAAGCCATAATTGGTGCTGTGACTCAAGGAATAGATTGCTACAGATAGTGCCCAGGCCTTGAGTTCAACCGAGAACTGGCAAAGAGATAGATAGGTAGGTAGGTAGGTGGGTGGGTAGATAGATAGATAGATAGATAGATAGATAGATAGATAGATAGATAGATAGATAGATAGATAGATGCAAAGATACAAAGATGATAGATGAATCTGTTCTTGGACGTCAAGAGGGAAGAAGGGAACAATTAACAGTCATGAGGCCTTCTGCAGTTTGCCAGGATACTAGTATCGCATTCACATAACCACAGAGCAGGAAGACTGTCTCTCTCCCGCTTCTCAGGCACCTAAGGGCCCCAGAGCCAAGAGGGAAGAGCCAGGTTCTAACTAAGGTGCTTGGAGAGAGAAGAGAAACGGCCCTGCTTCTCCTTGGACTAGGGATTGGCATTAATGATGGGCAGAATGAAGGCAGAAGAATGGACTCACCAAGGTAGAAGAAGGGCCTTCAAATCTGACAGATGAAGAGTGAAAAACCCACTCCTTAAAACCAGAGATCAGGGTTTTCAACTCTGTTCCTCCCCCCCCCCCCCCACACACACACTCACACACTAAACTGGCTCTGTATTGGTAACCTAAAGATAGCTTGAGGCTCCCTTCACCTGAGGGAGGAAGGTTAATCAGTCATTGTTTGAAGAGGCTGAGAAAAGCCTGACCCTGATGTAACTCTAACAAATGTTTGAAGTCCCCCCCCCCCCCTGTTGCTGGTTGTGCCTGGAATGAATAAGTGGTTTTGCAGCTCACTTTCCTGTTGAGTGTGTCTTTTCTGCCTCCTAATCCTGCAGGCCTTGGTCTCTTCACCTAGCCTGGCTTTTGCAACTATTTTCTGTCCTTCAAATACAGTGATACAGTGGAGTTCTTCCTGCTAACAGGGCTAGGGCTTGGACCATGAGAACTTAATTTGAACCCAGGATGGGTCAATAATGTTTCTTTCCTGCTTCTATAGCTTGAGAACTGTAAGACCATTTAGAGCGCAAGTAAATTCTCATCACCAAGGAAAACCCAGGAAGCTCTTGAACATCTGACCTTTCAGAAGTGGAAGTCAGAGTGTCATAGTCTTTCCTACTCTGGCTGACTTTACCCTGTGATCCTGAGACCTCAGCCTCCTAAGCTAGGGTGATGGGCGTGAGCAACTGATTCTCTGCTAGGTTCAGAACTGTAATGACATTTTCAGTACAAGTCAACTGCTTATCACAAAGGGCTTAGGGAGCATATTAACTCTTTCAGAACCCTGTAGCACACAAGGTTATAATGCTAGAGTCTCAGAGGCTGGGCATATGGATCTACTAAACTTGAACCTTGAGCTCTGACTCCAATTCTGTTATACATCAGCATTCATTTTCCAGAGAACGTTCTCTTAATTAGCAAATAGGAAAAATACTTTGATTAACCCTCACTTTTTTCCAGTTGTGTGTCTCGAACTCAAGCCTGGGCACTGTCCCTGAGCCCTTCAGCTCAAGGCAAACAGTACCAATTGAGCCACAGTGTCTTTTGGTGGTTCATTGGAGATAAGAGTCTAACAGGCTTTCCTACTTTTCCAGATGTGAGCCACCAGAATCTGGCCTTTTATTTTTGAAAGTCCTGGGGCTTGATCTTAGGGCCTGGGTACTGTCTCTGAGCTTCTTTTTCTCAAGAATAGAGATCTACCACTTGAGCCACTCCACAGCTTCTGAGTTTTTCTGAGTATGTGGCACTGAGGATTCAAACCATGGGATTCATGCATGCTGAGCAAGCTCCTTACCACTAAGTCACATTTCTAGCCCCACCCTTACAATTTTATTCCTCAACTTGCCTATCCTCAAGAAAAGGCCTCTGATTATAAATCATCTAACGAAATCCCTATAGGAAGGTGTCCAAAGATAAAGAAGACAAAGCTCATCTGTGGGAGAGACTCTAAACATGTGAAGACTGTAACAAATGCTTCCATTTAATTATGTATCATGTTTCAAAACTTAATAAAGTATAAATGAAAATGAGTCAATGTCTTAAATTATTGTGAATCATTTTATAATAGATGTAAAACATGTACTAAATATTATGTGTACAGTAATACTAAATACAATAAACAATAAATAAATGAATCAAATAAAAATAAAATACAAAATCAATAATAAAAATAATATCTAATAAACATACATATGTAAGTATATATCATATAATACACATGTATAGAAATATTTTTTTCCATTGCAGGGCATTAATTTGGGCCCTCAGAACTCTAGCCTGAATTTTTTTCCTCAAAGACAGTAAGCTTCCCCTTCACCCATGGTGCAAAAGAGTTACCTGGAGGGTGAGATCAAATCACAGCAATTACAGAAATACTGGCCCCAGTTCCAAGACAGTGGCTTAATTTTTTTAATGAAAGCAGTTATGTTCATTAAGTTCCATAAAGAGCATTTTTTAAAAAAGCACTGTAGAATTTTGTACAGCTTTTCAGACAGCCTTACCTTACCTCCAAAGTGCTTCTCTGAGCATTACATTGTTTCTTTTTTTGTACATTTTTATTGCAAAAATGTTGTACAGAGGGATCACAGTTACATGAGCAAGGTCATGAGTTCATTTCCTATTGAGCATTGTTGCCTCCTCTTTGTTTGTTTTCCCCCTACCATCCCTTCCCTCCCATCTCCATAACTACTCCCCCTGCAGAGCTCAGTGACTTTTTTTTAATATTTGGCTGGCACGGGGTTTGAACTCAAGTAGTGGCAACTCTGCACCTACCCTCACATTGCTACAGATTTACCAAGACCCTGAGTTCAAATCCCAGGCTAAGGAAGGAAACTGGCAGGAATTCCAAACTAGAGAGGTTTATTTCTTTTTAATTTAGTTAAATAGTTAATTAATTGTTTTATTTATTCTTTATTTTGCCAACCACGGGGCTTGAACTCAGGTTGTGGCAACTCTGACTCAGCTTCCATCACCCTAGGCTGTGGTGCAGTCTCTGGACCCATAGCCGATCCTGGGATCCTAGGCCCTGAGGGTTTGCAGGAAGAAATAAAGTAGGATACCACAAAAAGTGGCAAGCTTCAGAGGGCTGGGGTATTACGTCTTTTTCTTTGCACCGTGGGTCTGAATGACAAGGCTGCAAAGTGGACATGACCTGCCATTGCTCGTACATGCAAGGCAAACACTCTACCCCTGAGCCACCTTCTATTTTCTCATTCCTGGAAGAAGCTGCACATAAAGACAACAGTGATCCTCATTTTCAGTCTGTACATTTGAATACGGAGGAACATCTTTCCTCGGCTCTCCATCAATTCCCAACTTTCCAGTTAGAATGACTTAGAATAATAAAAATGTAAAAAGAGAAAATAAATCATCATGAAAAAAAAGATGCAGAAAATTCACTGTATTTTTCCCACAAGTTCAAAAAATATGAACTATTGGGGAAATACATGGACACCTTATTCCCACTGGCACTGAAAGTCTCTAGTTGGGCAATTCTGATGAAGATGAGTAACAAAATGAAAAAGTGAGAAATCGTATCAATTGCAAGAAAAAAAATGGAGTAGGATCCAAGCAAATTTCTTCTTTGAGCTGCTGAAAATAATCGGCTTAGTAGAGTGTTCTGACTACCTTCCATAAAGGCCACTCATGTGAATACTAGGGATGACAATGAATATACCCCTCTTCATCGGGAAGCCTACAGTGGACACTTATACATTGTCCATGAGTTGGTGGCTCAAGCAGCAGATATTCATGCAAAAATTGTTAATGGCTGGACACCCCTGTGCAGTGCTTACTCGTGTAATAATACCAGTGCGGTGTCTTTCTTACTTCATCATGATGCAGATACCAATGCCCAAACTAAACGCCTCTTGACTCCCTTGCATCTTGCTCCTGGGAATATAGATAGCAAAGATACACTGGATCTCCTTCTGTTGAAACATTATATCAAAACAGGTCTGAAGAACAACTTGGAAGAAACTGCCTTTGATATTACCAAAAGGATAAGTATGCATCACTACCTCTTTGAAGTTGTGGAAGGCTGTACAAATTGTTCTATTAAATTGTAATGTTTCGGTTAAGTTTCTTTTCTTTTATCTTTTTTTGTTGTTGAATTTTATTATTTTACTGTGAAAACACCATACAGAGGGGTTAAAATTACATGGGCAAGGTAATGAGTACATTTCTTATCAAGCATTGTTGGCTCCTCCTTTACTTCCCCTTCCCATAACTTCTCATCTCCCCCCTACTCCCCTCCCCCCTCACTAGCCCTCCCCCTGGCCAAAGTTGTAAAGTTCGTTTTTCTACATGACATCTTGTATATCTCATTGTTGCAATGGGTCAACCTGTATCCCTATTTAAACAATTTGTTTTTTTCCTTCCCCTCCACAAATCATACCAACACCAAGTACAATTAAAGCAGGGGTTATACGATGATAGAGGGACATACAAAGCAACAAAGAAATCATCTTATAAATATGTTAGAAACAATTGCAAGAAAGAAAAAAAACATTTGAATCCTTATCTTAGGGTTCATTTCACCTAACATCAACTTATCTGACCATTTCTGCTTGTCTCAGACATATACTAGTTATTGCAAATAAGGGAAACCATAGGATATATGTTTCTTTGGGCCTGGCTTATTTCACTTAATATATTGTTTTCCAAGTCTTTCCATTTCCTAACAAATGGGGCAATGTCATTCTTTCTGAGGGAGGCATAAAATTCCATTCCATAGGATTCTATTTTCTTAATCCATTCATCTACTTAGGGGCATCAAACAAGACCATACTAAAGCTACCAGAACAACTATGTTCATTGCAGCATTATTTAGCATAGTTAAGATATCAGTTACGTTTCTTAAACATCAAAATGCCAGTCCATTCTTTGTGTCCATACAAAATATTTTCACAATCCAAATAACAGCAATATCTTAATGTAAAAATTCCGTGGAATTTTTCCAAGTGAATTGCCTGGCTTTGATGTCAAAATGTATTTGAGTTGTTTGTGTACATCTGTAATGGTTTCTGCACAGTTTAAGATTTTTTAATCAGAAATAATTTGATCTTATCTGTTGAAATGAGTGGTACAGAAACTAAAGATATTTCTGGTTCTTTTCTGAAAAAAGTATATTTTAAAATATTCTATATTCTGTGTTTGCATAATATCCATAATCTATTTCATTCTTTCCTAGATATACTTTGAATTCAACATTGTTTTATAATATATATATTTATTAATAAATGTGTCCTTTCAGATTGCATTCCATATAGAAAATTTAAGATTACTTTTTTCTAGGTTCTTGTTTTTGTTTTTGTTTTTTGGTCCAGTCGTGGGCCTGAACTCTGGGCCTGGATGCTGTCCCTCAGCTCTTCAGCTCAAGGCTAGCACTCTACCACTTGAGCCACAGCGCCACTTCTGGCTTTTTTTTGCTTATGTTGTGCTGAGGAATTGAACACAGGGCCTCAAGCATGCAAGGCAAGCTCTCTACCACTGAGCCACCTTCCCAGTCCCTTTTTCTAGGTTCTTATAGTAGTATGTTTCTTTGGGATAAAATGACAATGTTAACTAATTTCAAAAGTTTTGTAAAGGTTATTCTATGTAAAGGCCTTTCTAAGGTGAAGATTTAATACGCTGATGTCAAACTAATGTTTAATTCTAACACTTGCATATATTGTTACACTTGTAATTTTGCAATCAACTTCTTGATAACTGTTTTTCATTTCTGCAACTGAAGAATGAAAAATATGGAATACTTCACATATTTCCATATTATCCTTGTGCAAGTGTCGTTTTAATCTCTGTATTGTTGTAATTTGGGTATACGTACTGCTGAAGCAGGTAGTATCCTCTAAATTTAAGTAATTAATGATGCAATCTTTATACAGGTTTATATCCTTGGGTGCCTATTTGTAGCAAGGAAACCTTATTGTTCCTAACAATACTATTGATCTTATTTCCCTAAAATAATGTGTATAGTGGAAAAAAATTATATTGTTCAGTCAATTGCTCACATTTGTTTTTTTGTCAATGACAATTTTAAGGCTTTTTCATTTTAGATTTGATCATACTTTGAAGCACTTATAGCTAGGTCCTAAGGTGATGGCTTTTTCAAGTACTTATTTATGTAACTGAGTTAGCTTTGTGGAGCTAATAGTTTCAAAGTAAGCCATGCTTAAGAGCTACTTCTAAACTTCTCCAGCTTAAATTTTCCCAAATGAGGTCTTACTGGCACAAATGTCTACCTGACCCTTTATCCTTCTTCCATGTAGGAACAGACGAACCAGAATATCCTACCCTGACAGCATAGATTGTCTTACTGGAACAAAACTAATCTTAGTTACAAGGGATCATAGAGAGATGAACAGTTCAGACAGAACTGTTCAGACTAGAAGGTATTTTATCAAAATTTAAGTGTTTATTATACCTACCATTTCAAAAGTAGGTTAACGCCAAGGTGAAAAAATTCTTCATATGGATGATTTCCTGATGTCTGGCCTGTCTACCTTCCAACCAGGCAGGAACTTACACTACTGACTTTCTATCACCAAATATTTCCATAGCTCCAGGAAAAGTCCATGTTTCTCCTCATTATTAGGCCTTAAATTGGTAATGTTTTAATCACAATGTTTCCTCTTGCCTCTACAAATGCTAAAGCTTTAGGTCTAACTCTACCTAACACTGAGGTACAGATAATGCAATAATACTTTAAAACAGAGTTGTCTTTGATACCCTAACCACAACAGAACAATGCAAAACATGTGCCCTTTTTATTATATTATATATAGTTAGATATTTTATATTTATATGTGCTGATTTCATATTTCACACAGTGAACCTTAGTAAAATAAATTGATAATTTGACAAATAAATTGATAATTATTTATTCCAATAAAGAGAATTGGAATATAAATAATTAGGTTTAGAATACATACTAGAATATAAAAAGTATCAATGTAATGTCTTCACTATAAACTTGTGATACCTTCTAAGTTTTCTTGTTCTTCTGACTTCACATGGTAAAAAAAATGTTGTTTTCCTCTAAACTATAAAGGATTTTACTCCGCTGCTCTGTTTATTGTTTTAACTCGCTGGTTCCAAACTGTTTTTCTCCATATTTCTGAAGCATACCTATTGATTATACGCAAATTTTTCTGATATCATGTATGCAAGATATTTTTCTTCTGCAAAATGTATGGGTTCTAGGATCCCATGTCCCAGTTACCCACATCATCAGATAACAGGGTCAAGCCTTCTCTACTAGGCCCAGGAAACCTGCCAATAGAAAGTAATTGAAGATCCATGTCAATTTCTCATTTCCTATAATATTTCAGGGCCTCAATTCCTTGAGAAGCAGGAATTAAGAGTAAGCAATAGTGAAATGCAAGTCAACTTCAAATGAAGGATGAGATCACAAAATCTAAGAGAAAGTACTGCAATTCAAACTTTCAATTTACAGATGACCAGCCCATATGAGTGAACAAGATCACAAAGTGTCACAAGATTATTTTTAATACCCCTCCCCTAATGATTAATGAACAATTTCAGTCCAGCATAAGTGGGCCAGAAAAATAGCTCCTGGAAGGATAGATCCACAATTGGTCTATAAAGGCCAGGAAAACTTGACTTAGAGGTCAAATGTAATTCACAAAAAAACCATTAATTGAGAAGATCCTTATTGCTTAATAACACTGTGAGATGTACAAGTTGCCATGTCAAAAACAAACTTTACAACTTTGGACCGGGAGGGGTGGTGGTGGGGAGGATCGGGTGGGGGGAGCAGGGGGAGGATGCGAAGGGATGGGAAGGGGAAACAAAGGAGGAGGCTACAATGCTTGATAAGAAATGCACTCATTATCTTGCCCATGTAATTGTAACCCCTGTGTACAGTATTTTCACAATAAAAAAAATACACAGGTACTTCAGTAAAACTTGGTTCTGTGGTATAAAAATGTTGTCATTCTCAAAATATTTAATCTCCTGAAAGTGTATTCTTTTTCAAATAAACTTTGAAACATCAAATTCGCAAACCAGGTGCTAGTGGCTCATGCATGTAATCCTAAATACTCAGGAGGCTGAGATCTGAGGATCACGGTTCAAAGCCAGCCCGGGCAGGAAAGTCGGTTAGACTCTTATCTCCAATAAACCACTCAAATATCAGAAGTGGCACTGTGGCTCAAGTGGTAGAGTGCTCCCCTTGAGCTGAACAGCACAGGGATAGTGCCCAAGCCCAGAGTTCAAGCCCCACGACCTACCAAAAAAAATCACATTCACCAAAATAACATTTGACAAATAGATGATACTTAGTGGCAATAGAGTTACAATAGAGTTACAATAGAGTTGATTTACTTACCCAGCACTAATGCCAATCAGGTTCAACCATTCATTAAACTGTAGAAATAGTACCACCCACCGTTTGTGCTATTCATTAGGTGTCTTTCAAAATTTGTTAAATATCTCAGCCTCCCATATTTCAAACCCAAACGTTACCTAATAAAGTAAATTTCATTATTTAATAAGGTACATTTTAAAAAGTCCCAAATAGTTGCCTTATCATATGTTATTTTATGTTTTCCCTATCTGTCTAACATAGTAAGTCTTGAATATGGGTACTCATCAGAGATGTGACAAACATAAAATCTGTCTTTTATTTCTATCATATTCCTCTATAATATTAAATTTTAATTTTCTTTTTTCCAAAACTTAAATGTAGTAGAAAATATTATCCCATGTATAACAAAATAATCACACACCATTGTACAAAGCCATTTATAAAATTGGTAGTTTGGAATACATTCTAAACCATTTTTAAACTTTCTTGTTGACTAAAGATTAATCTTCCAAATGGATGAGAATTAAATCATGTCTAGGTGCTTCACGTCTCCAGTCTTATGAATTATTATTGCAGATGAATGAATTATGGAAATATAAGATGACATAAGTTCAAGTATATGCAGGATTGAAACTCCATGGAATGTATATAAACCTTTTAAACTATTAACAGACAGTTTAACAGAATGATTATCAGGAAGTTGAAGCCAGAGAGGAATAATAGTAAATACATAGAATGAATGAAAAATGGAACAAGGGGCAAGTACAGCTAGAATATCAATGTACACTGTGATAAAGGAAGTGGTAAATCTGAAATAAATTTTGGAGAAGGAGTTGGTTGACAATGATAGGAGTGAATCTGATCCAGGAGCATTGGACAATTAGATGGACATATTTAACTGTAACACACTTGCACAACCTTTTGAAATTCAGTGAAAAATCACACAAAAATTACAACCAAACAGCAATCTCTAGAGAGTATGAATATGACCTCTCAAAATTTTAAGCAGTTAATGAAGGGAAGTCTTGGGACAAGCAAACAAAATTATTCAAAGAGGGCAGTTTGGAGTAGGGGAGAAATTTGAACAGATTTAAATAGATTGCCTCAGGTTATAAATCAACTTTATCTGCTGCAAATGTTATCTTCCTTCTGTGAGTTCTCTCTGTCTGAACTGGATAGTGCAGTCCTGAGCCACACTTGATAGCTTGTGAAGATAGAATGCAACAGAAAAGATCAAGAACCCATTACTCCGCTGGAGAGAAAACAATTCTCTATGTTTTCTTTCATCTCTCTTCACTACTCTTTCTTCATACTTTTAAATCAATTGATTTTGAGTTATATATTTCCTTCTTTGTTCTGGAAAAGTAGTTGGTGAAAGTAATTCACTAAATATTATTTGCCAATTTTTTTATCATGCTGTTTACTTGTTCAAGGGAGTCCATTAAACTTCACCCCTGCATTTGGTTGCCATAAAAACCCAACATTGATGATAATCAGGACAAAATGTAATGTAAAACTTTGTCTCCAAAAAAACCAGTCCAAGAAACTGTGATCACAAATATTTGGATATCCGTTTTTCTTTTTTCTTTTACCTTGAAAGTCTTCTTGTGTTGGGCTGGGAAGGTGGCTCAGTGGTGGAGCGCTTGCCTTGCATGCTTGAGGCCATGAGTTTGATTCCTCAGCACCACATAAGCAAAAAGAAAAAAACCGGAAGTGGCGTTGTGGCTCAAGTGATAGAGCGCGAGCCTTGAGCTGAAGAGCTGAGGGACAGTGCCCAAGCCCAGAATTCAGGTCCCACGACTGGACCCAAAAAAAAAAAAAAAAAAAGAAAGAAAAAGAAAGTCTTCTTGTGTCTAAAGTGCCCACAAACATAAGTACTCCACCACTTTTTGGTTCAACCACTTCTACCCTCAAAGATATGTTTTGCTAACAAGATGCTTAGAGGAAACCGCAGAATACTCCACTTTTATCTTCTCACTTAAGAGTGTCCTTAGATACCATATCAGGAACAGTGAAATTATTCTTTGCAAAATTATTTCAATAGATTATTTTTCTCTTAGTCTTGCATTTGATCAACAAGATGTATGGAAGAGAATAAAGTTCAATCACCCATACCTTGGATGGCAGTGGCTGTTACAAAGGACAATGCTTCTATGTCCTACTTCTATGTCCTCCTCTTAGCTCTTGCCTGATTTCCAATTAATCACAGCTTTTTGGCTCCAAGTCTAGTGAAGCTGAAGGATTCTAAGGCCTCCCCCACTGCTACATCTTCATGGTTTCTCCTTTAAAACTCTTTTAAGTTGCCTCTTTGGATGTGAGATTTATTTTCATGTCTTCACTCAATCCGTTCTGCATTTTAGTGAGCCAAATCGGCTCTGTAAAATCACTTTAGGTAGCAAAAATATTACAATTTATATCAAAAAGTTTTGGCCTCCCTCCACTGCTGAAGCCAATTTTCTTAGCTAGTGCTTCTAAGAACACTGTTTTCTTACTTTTTCCATGTGCTCAATTCTTTTCTGAACCAAAAACTTTTTGTCTTATGTAAAAAGAGAAGTCTTCAATATCTCATTTTAATAAGGATTTATATTTGTGAGCCAATTAGAAATGTGAAATCACTGGTTTGAAGTATCCAATCAGATTTTTTTCTGTGTTTCAGTGCAAAGACATTGTGGAAAGTATTACAAACCAAAAGTGTAAACCCAATACCTTTTTTCATTGTGGAGGGCACTTTCTCCCTAAGTATTTTGACCCAAATTATCTTTTTCAGAGAATTACTGTATGGTAATTAAAGGTCAATTCACAAATTTTGATGTCTTTTTGTAAAGAAATTTGAATTAAATTGCACTATAACCTTGTTTCACACAGTGAGAGAATATTTCCTGGGTAAGGACAGTTTTTAAGGAAAGCTACAGGATTTACAGCAAGGTTTCTGAGGTTTGTTTGTTTAGTGTGAAAATGAGTCATCTTCACTCATATTGCTCCCTCTCCACTAAATCTCCATGGATTTCTTTGCATGAAAGCCTATTTTCCCAGGCAATTTTAAATTTTCTTAATAGGCTACGTTGTTTAAAAGTTTGAACAATTAAAGTTTACGTGTCATATTTTTAAAACTCTTTTGAAATTCCTTTATCAAAACTGCGAATTCACCAATCCTAATACCACCTTTACCATGAAAAACAGTTAACATGTTGTTTTCACGATATATTGTCCATGCAATTATTATTTTCCAGTGGCTTTGTTATGCATATATATGACCACATAAGCTGATGTTGAACAAAATGAACTCCAAGATATGGAATCAGAGATTATTATTTGCGGTTGTTGCTTTTTATGTATTATGTGATTTCTATTTTCTTTGGTTTTTCCCCTTTGGTTTATCCCTTGCTGTATTTGATTTTGGTACCCTGTGTATTGTGTATACATTTACCTTAATTATGGAAGGGAAGAGGAACATCACAATGGTGACACAAATGACAAAGGCCAAACCAATGCATTAACAATACTCACAAGACAATATGTAGTAAATATACATTACAACTTGTGAGGGGTACGTAGGTGAAGGAAAACTGTGAGAAAAATGAGGGAGGGGGTAACAAGTTTGAAAAGTTATGTATTCACTACCTTATAATTACTGTAACCCGACTCTACATCACTTTGACAATAAAATTAAATTTAAAAAAATAAGCTGCATAAAATAAAATTTCACTGTATTGGTATAGTTAATATTATTCTTTATATAGTAAAATTTTAAAAATCAATACTATTTGGCATCTAATATGATTTAATTACCCTTTCTTTATCAGAAGGTCATCAGCTTGAATGTTATCCAACTAGACAATATACTTCACAATATACTTGCATATTTTGGAAAAAAATAAATTTAGTACTTTCATAAACATAAAACGGAAAACAGTTTAATTCTATGGAAACCCATAACTTTTAAAATTAAATAAGTTGTTAGGAAAGAATATATGTGTTCTTCAAAATTCCTATGACTAATAACTACTCATTTTCAAATTCTGAACATTCCATACCTGAGAGATTCAAAACAGTACTTGTTTTCATGTTATGTAATTCTGCAATAGATTCAGTTTCCAATGGTGTGTTACACATTGAGAAGTCAACAGAAGAATAGCCACATTCTTGTAGAAGATAAAACTATGAAGCATCTGTAATAATTCTTCAAGAGTTAGCAATCCCAAGCTTTATGCCATAAAGTCATCCTAGCCCAACAGTTTCCAACTTGTAAGGTACACCTTAAAATTTCCTTATTTTACATCATGAATAACTTATCTCTACTGTGAAAAAATACTGCACCTCTGGTATTGTGATGCCCTCCTTGTTCTGCAAAGAACACCACAATAAACTCAGTTGCATCAATTTTCCCCCAGTGGTATTCTTGAGATCAGAACTCTTGCAAATATTATTTACATTTATACTTTTTTAACTATCATAGATATTCAGGATACTAAGATCAGAAGATTATGGTTCAAAGCACATCCAGGCAGGAAGGTCCCTTAAACTCTTATCTCCAATAAACTTCTCAGAAAAAGCCAGACACAAGTGGCACTGATGTTGAAGTGGTAGGGCAGGAGCCTTGAGCTCAGAGACAGTGTCAAGGCCCAGGAGTATCAACTTTTAAACTACAAACATTTTTGTGAGTGTTAAGTCTAACCTGTAGCCCAGATTTTTAACTCAAGAATTCATATAAAGATAGATGAACATACACATTACATATGCTGAATGTACACTGTTAGAAATGTGATCTTAATCTAGGTGGCAGTGAGATCTGAGTATTGAGGTTCAAAGCCAGCCCGGGTGGGAAAGTCCCAGAGACTCTTTTCTCTAATTAACTACAAGAAAACTGGAAGTGGCACTGCGGCTCAAGTGGTAGAGCACTAGCCTGGAGCTGAATAGCAGAGGGACAGCGCCCAGGGTTCAAATGCCACGACCAACAACAACAACTATATATATATATATATATATATATATATACACATATACATATCTACATATATACATATATGTATATATATATACATATACATATCTACATATATACATATATGTATATATATATATATATATATATATATATAGGAAATAAAAAGAAATATGATCTTTGCCTCCAGGTTCATTGCTAGTATAATCCCTGCTCTTTCAAGATGGACTTTTTTTCCAGTTAAGTCCATTCTCTTATATCTGACTTGCATTGAACCAGAATCATACTTCTATTCTACTTTTTACAAATTTGCACGATTGGACGTGTGATTTAGAAAGGGAGTGGCCTCATACTTCATGTTCCACTTAGGAGAAATGCTTTCTCTATATCACTTCTGTAAATCTACATACTGAACTTGGCTTCATTGTTTCAATGTTGTCTTATTTGTACAGCCTTCTATATTGTATTGAACCCGTAAACAAAGAACTTCTCCTTCTCCTATTATTGCTATTGTTTCTCTTCCTTTTAACTCTTGTTCACTTAGAAAATAATGCACAGCACATACACTCACAAAAAAATGATCTGAGAACCCTCTTCCCATTTAAAATTCGCCTTAATTTACAGAGCATTCATGAAGTTTGAACTCAATGTACTCACGGATAATGTATTTATAAGCAATTTAAATTTCATATTTTCTCTTTACTAAGTTGTCTCTGAAACACTGCTACATGATGTCCAAAGGTGTCCTTGTGCTTTTTCAATGAAGCCAGTAAACATTATACCTCAAGCAACACCATAAGTTGTTACTGGAACTATTACTGGATGTGGAAACTGATCCCAGGAGAGGAATTGAACGTAGAGGTATGACAAAGTTCAAGTTAATTTGTGCTTTCCTTTTTACTGTACAATTAAAGGATCCAAGGCTTGAGGGAAACTCTGTCCCTGATTTTTCGAGTGTGCTTTTTACTCATATAAAACTTGTTTGTACACTTCTGGTTGAGAGTATTACAAAAGGAAATAATGTGCCATTTGAGGTCCAGCATAGAACAAAAGAAAATAAGTTGTTTTAAAATTATTCTACTGCAAAGAAAAAAAGGCATGGAGATTTTAAAGTGCTTTAGAGATGGACATTTCACTCCTGAGATGAGTATCTTGTTGCAGGATGTAGTTATCCATTCCTTTAGTCTGGTCCTGAGTTCTCCATAGCAATAAGGATTCCAAAAAAGCAGGATCCAGTGAGTTTAATCAGCAAAAGCAGTCCCTTCTCAGACCAGTACTCCTTTAAGGAGGGTCCCAAAGAAATACCTTGGGTTTTTTGTTTGCTTGCTTGTTCAGTTTGTGCTGGTTCTGGGGCTTGGTCCCAAAGACTGGACCATGTCCCTGAATAGATGTCTTTCCTGCCCACCTGCCCCCAAAGCTAGTACTTTACTGCTTGAGCCAAACCTCCACTTCTGGACTTTTTGGTGGTTAATTATAGATGAGAGTTTGACAGACTCTCCTGCCTGGGTTTGCTTTGAACTGAGATAGAAAGAAAGCCAAGTGATGGGCTGAGAATGTGACTGAAGAATAGAGTGCTTGCCTTGAATGCATGAGGCCCTGGGTTCAATTCCTCAGCACCACAAGAGCAGAAAAAGCTGGATGTGGTGCTGTGTCTCAAGTGGTAGAGCACTAGCCTTGAGCTGAAGAGCTTAGGGACATTGCCCAGGCCCAGAGTTCAGGCACCATGACTGGCAAAAGAAAAACGCCATGTGACATCAACTGCATCAAGACTTCTGTTTTGAACCAAGAAATACTAAATGAAGTTTATTATAAAGCTAATATTTTACAATTTTTAAAAGAAGACAATATGTCCAACCAAGAAGCCATAACTTAAATAACTCAGCAAAAGTATGTGCACTGAATCATTTTGGTATTATTTTTTTCTGCTTTGCAAGATTACTATTGACCTTGTCCTTCCTTTTTGGGGAAACTTAAAGTCATATTTGCACTTTTTGTTGGTCGTGGGGCTTGAACTCTGATCCTGGGTGCTGTCTTTCAGCTATTCAGTTCAAGCTCAGTGCTCTACCACTTTAGCTATGACACCACTTCTGGGGTTCTGGTGGTTAATTGAAGATAAGATTCTTATGGACTTTCCAGAGCAGGCTGGCTTTGAACCACAATCCTGTGGTCTCAACCTCCTGATTAAATAAGATTACAGACTTAACCCACCAGTATACAGCTCATATTTCCACTTAGTGCACTTAATGACACTATGTAGACAAATAATGGAAATTTGAATCAAATGATGACATGGCAACTTTTCAGAAAAATTGAGGTAGCAATAAATAAGTCCTCCTATTCCATTTTGTTACTTTAATGACTCATGAACTATGCGACCCTTACATTAGCAACCCCTTTCCATCTGTGTAGGTGTATTTAGTATTAGGAGAGACTGAGATTTTTAGAAACCAAAAGGGATCAGGTATGGAAAAACAACATAAGAGGAGATACATTTATCACACAGAGATTAAGAACTAGCCTAAGAGATTTAGAATGCTAAAGGCAATGAAGAATAAGCCTGGTTGATAACTAGTTCTTCAATAACCAAAAATGGTTCCCTAGAATGGTTTCTGGTATGCACTAGTTACTATCATTTGTTCCTTTCTTCTAGAGTTATTCCTTCTCTTGTCCCAACTGATAATTTGCCTCTGCCTTTTTGATGCCATGACTGACCAAAAAGATTTCCAAATCTCATTTAGACTATCCTTCTCATTGTGATTAGCAGTGACCCCCTCAAAAGCCTGGAATCTTCGAATTTCCAGAATTAATCTTCACCTGACATCTAAGCACATTCCTAGCATTAATTGTTGTGACCTAATGAACAAAACTTTTTTTTTCAACACAGTATCCTAATATAGGTAAAGCACATGAGTTAGGGAGTATTGTCAGCTATTAGTATGGAAGGAGCAATATATATTCCAAGTATGGATTATTTATTTTGCATTTACTAACTAAATGTTTTTTTATGTTTTTTGGTTTGTTTTTTTGCCAGTCCTATAGTCCCTGGGCTTAAACGCAGGGCTAGGGAATTATTCCTGAGCTTTCTCTTTCTCTCATGGCTAGCACTCAACCACTTGAGGCACAGCACCACTCCCAGTGTTTCTTTTTCTGTTTATGTGGTACTGAGGAATTGAATTCAGGTTTTCATGCATGGTAGGCAATCACCGTACCATGAAGCCACATTCTCAGAGCTCTAAATGACTTTCTTAATATGGTATTATATTTTCATTCCATAACTATGTATCATAATTTTGGCCAGTTGCTAGAAAAGGACGTAGAAAACAATATTAAGTCCAATAAGGCTGGATGGACAATGAACAACTGTCACAGTCTAGCCAGGGCACAGAGGGGCTTACCTCATAGGGCTGGTTCAACAGGCTGACTGAGACAGTTTCTGACCCACAGCCCACCTCCAAAATGAGAGGGCCACCTTGGGTTCCAGCCACATAGGGACACTGGGCCACCTCTTCAGCACCCATTCAACCAGTTCCTGTCAGAGAAAGAGAGAGAGAAAAGAAGTCGGAATTACAATTAAGCCGGGTGCCGGTGGCTCAGGACTATAATCCTAACTAAGAGGGTGAGGTATGATGAACATGGTTCATAGCCAGCCCAGGCAGGAACATCCATGAGACTCTTATCTCCAAAGAACCACCAGAAAACTGGAAGTGGCACTGTGGCTCAAGTGGTAGAGTGCTAGTCTTGAGCTGAAGAGCTCGAGGACAGCACCCATGCCCAGAGTTCAAGTCCCACGACTGACAAGAAGTGGACTTCCCACCACAAGAAGTGTACTGAATACCACACATTCTAGTAGGAACCATGGCAAAGAAGTCAGGCTGAGATTTCTGTCAACTGGAGGTCATGAGTTGGTCACCTGGCTTCTCCGTGCCTCATTTTCCCCAGCTACAAAACTGAACACAGTGAAGGATTTCCTTCCTCATGGGAATAGGATAATGATGAAAGAGAATCATGTTTTGTTTCATAGTCCCGTACATGTCACACCACTAATAACAGGCCCCATCTGAGCCCTTTCCCAGTTATCTTACTGTCATATGCTCACAGAATTGCCAAGAACCTTATCTGACATCCGCTCCCTCTGTGCCTGGCCCTGCTCCAGAGATCCCCCTTTATTGATCCCTTGTTTCCTCACAACTGACCCAGGAGGAGACTGAGGTACAATGGTGGAGGACCAACCCAGAGCTTTATGGCTGCTGTAAACTAAGTTTGGGACAATCATCTAAACTGATGACTGAGCATGGTGCTATATGTCTACCATCTCAACTAAGGAGGACCGGGCCTCGTGGAACACACCTGTCATAGATAGGAGGATCACGATCCAGCCCAGCCTGAGCAAATGTTGAGTGAGTCTCTATCTCTGAAATGCCCAAGACAGAAAGGCTTGGATACCGTGGTAGAAGACCTGACTGGCAAGCCTAAGGCCTTGAGTTCAAACCCTAATACACCAAAAAGAACGAGAGTCCCAGTGGCAGAGGCTCATTTGTATAATCTTAGCTACTCAGGAGGCTGAGATATGAAGATCACAGCAAAAGATTTAAAATAGGTTTGGCCTCACCCATCAGAAGTCATAATGAGAAAACCCGGAGTCTGACTTATGCTGGTGCACTCCATACCAGCAGGGCTCAGATCCTTACTAAGTGCTGGCCATGCTCTCTGTCCGCCTGGGAAGCCAACTCCTGTAGGCCCCATACTCAGGTACTCCCAAGCTCCAGCTACCACCAACCAGGCCCAAAGGAGTAGACAGCTCCAAGGCACAAAGGTCCCTTGGTCTTATAATTTAGTGTTGCTGAGTCCCCTTCGAGCGTCTCACACTTCCAGGCCCCCAGACCTCAGCCACAAAGCCCATGCATCCCCCAAATGTAGCAGGCAGAAGTTACCAGAGGACCCAGCCTCTTATTAAACCCACTTCTACACACACACACACACACACACACACACACACACACACACACACACACACAAATCCAGACCAGTGACAGAAGACTCCTCCATGCAGCACCTGCAGTTTTCCAAATGATCACTCACCTGAGCACAGTCAGATTATACAAGGAGGAAGATGATATCTCTCTCTCTCTCCTTCTCTCTCTCTCATGCACAGACACAGACACAGACACAGACACACACACACACACACACACACACACACACACACACACACATACACACACACACACAGTCTCAGAGCAGTGCCTCTCCAGAGTTTGTTGGTTCCTCATGTGGGACAATGTACAAGCTGGAGCACAGGGGTTCCCTTAGAGGAATCAGGGGCTCCCACCCAAGTGGAGAACCACTCTAATGATGCAGCGCACACACACACACACACACACACACACACACACACACAGATTCATAGCAGTGCCTCTCCAGAGTTTGTTGGTTCCTCATCTGGGACAATGTACAAGCTAGAGCACGTGGTTTCCCTTGGAGGAATCAAGAGCTCCCACCCAAGGGGAGCACCATGCTAATGATGCAGCGCCACCCTGCCTATCCCTTTCTCCAGGGCCAGATCCTTGACTCCCCATTCACCAAAACCCTAGGCCAGGACGCTGGGTGAAGGAGTCCCAAGACAAGTGGCTCCTCAGAGCCAGGAGAGGAAATAATCAGGGGCTCATGGTGACCCCAGAGGGGTGTCTGACCCCAGGTGGGAGCAGTATTGGGGAAATGGATGGGGTCCTATAGGCTACATACATGGACTTTACTCCCTACTTCCAGCATACATGCTTCTGGGCCACATGGTAGATTCGTGGGAAGGACAAGGGGACCAGATGGACTGGGAACACCAGCAGAAACTGGCAGAGCTGGGAAATGTGATCACTCTGTGAGAACTGTTGACAGTTGGGGGAGGGGACAGGCTGGGTATATGTGTATGTGTGTTTGGGGGGGGTGTTTCTCCCAGATATTCACATTCTGCTCTGACACCCAACACTCTCACTTCCCTAATGGACTCTTCTGGGACCCTCTCTTCAGGTGAAATTGTGACCTAGCACGGAGGACAAGCGCTCACATAGCAAGAGAGACCTATCTTCTGCATCCAACACTCTCAACCCCCAGAAAAAAGGGAAAGACCCAAGAAGCCAGATGTGGAGGTGCTGCTCCCCACTTCTGACTAAAGCCACCAGGTTCCCACCAGGAAGAGGAAGCGTGCAGATGCATGGCTGTGTGGCTCCCACTGCTCCAGGCCAGGGGCTCTGTGGTGCCCCCTCCTCACCCATCCCTACATCTCCCTGTTTCCTGGGACACTGGCAGCTAGGGATGGGGGTGGGATACCCTGCTCAACACCCACTCCCACCCCCACCCCTGGGGCACATTTGTGGCAGAGCCCTGGCCAGAGTCTAGGGCATGGGGGAGCCGGAGGTCCAGTCCGGAGGGGGGGGGGAAACGTGTGGTGTGGGGGTCACAGGGGATGGGCCCAGGAGGAGGCCACTCACATGTGCTGCTGGGAGAAGCTGTTGGAGGCAGCTCTGGGTGGGTTCGAGCAGTGAAGGCAGTAGCATGGCAAATACTCAGGCCTGGAGCAGAGACAGGGGGACCTGGACCAGGTCGGGGCCACAAGCCTGCCTGTGGCATGCCTTCACTTGAGGACTCCAAGAGGTGCCATGGGTCCAAGCAAGCAGTGCTCGGTTTGAAATGCAGTGCCACACGGAATGCTGAAGGGGACCGGGGTGTGGGCAGGTGCGTGGCGGGGCTGAGCAAGGTCTCTCCTCCTATGGCTTGAGTCTCTTGATCACTACTCAGCCACCACTACCTTCCTCAAGAGTTGGTAGTGGTGTCAACCAACAGAGGAATCCCAGTGCTATCAGGCAGCATGGAATTTGGGTGTGACCACCATCCTTATATCCCATTGGTCAGAAAGAACCATGAAAGAATGGGAGTGTGGCCGGAATCCTGTGATGCAGGCAGAATGGGTAGAGTGAAGATGACAATGGCTCCCCCAGCCCCTTTCCCAGGGAACTCTGTCCAATTCAGTTGGGGACAAGAGGGTGACTGGCTTTAGATTGCTGTGTATGTCTGTTTGTTGTCAGTCCTGGACCTTAAACTCAGGATCTAGGCAAAGTCTGTAAGCTGCTTTTGCTCAAGACTAGCCCTCTACCACTGGAGCCACACAGCTCTACTTCTGACTTTGTTGACACTGAAGTTGGACAGGGGTCTCAAGGACTTTCTTGCCTAGGGTGACTTTGACCATGATCCTCCTATCACAGACTTGTAAGTATAAAGGAGGACTGCTGAGAGCCACTGGTGCCTGCCTAATCATTGGTCTTGCTGATGTTCTGGCACAGACCTCTGAGGTCTCTATCCTCGGGTTGAAGTAGTGGGAGCTGGAGCCAACAGTAGGAATCCTGGTCTTGCCACCTTCAAATGGCAGGAGAACCTAAGAAACTCATTCTTATCCATAAGATTACCCATGGAATGTGATCAATGTCAAGATTGAATGAGTAGTTCTTGAATGATTCTAGGATCAAATTATACACAATTATATCCAAGGACACTGATCGATTTTAGTTAATACTTCATTAAGCATTTAAACAATCACATTCATTAAATGGAGGCAGAATGAAATACCTAAGAATTCGACCTCACATAGTATAAAGGTGCAATTTTTTTCTGCCAGGATTGGAATTCGAACTCATTGTCTGGGTAACTCTGTTGCACTGTGTGGGAAGGGGAAGCTTGCCTCCTTGAAGTCAGGAAATTCAAGTCTGTTCTTTAGTCCTGAATTGGATCCCCAGCACTAAAAAACATCCTATTCATGTACATTTTAAATATATGATTTATATTCATATACATATGTTCACTCCATATTACACTCAGTATAGTTATTCTTTTTTTGTCTTTTTCTTGTATTGACCGTTTATTTTATTGACTATTATGACACATAGAACATTGATTACATCGATTACATAGGATTATAGGTCTGCATATGTATTCCACTTTATACTTGACACCCAGGACTTTCAAAGAAAAGGAAAAAAATTGTGTCACCATCAGCTTCTTACTCCACAATTAATTGTTTGGGAGTCCTGGCATCTGAACTCATAGCCTACAAGGCCAAATTCATGAATGGGTGAGTGTCAATACTCCATCCTGGGGCAAATTGAGCTGACAGGCAGTTCCCAGGACCTGAAATCAAGCCTCAGAGGTTGACAAAATATGAACAGATTGACATGCGGATGACAGTACATAATAAAAATATGTTTATATAGTGCCAAAGATGTCTATACATTATTCAGTTATATAGACTACATTCCTACAAATTCTGGGGTGTTTATTATACCTCCATGTAATTAATATTATTGTTTTCATCCTTAATAAACTATTAATTAAAATCAGTGTCCTGAAATTATTGCGTTCCTGTAAGTAATAGTATTCTTTTAATGCTTCATAAATATTAAATAAAATCAATCAGCTTCCGCAAATCATCTTGTCTAATTTTATAAGAGAATCATTCACGATCAACTCATTCAACCTGACATTGATAACATTCCTATGGATGGGAACGAGTCTCTTAGTATCTCATGGCATTGGTAGGTGTCAGGACTGGGATTTGAAATCAGGGCCTATGTTGCCACGTGGTCCTATGGTTTCCCCGATAGTCCACCAGCCTTCAGCAATGCAAGGTAAAATACTCTTTGCAACAATGTCATTCGGACCCAGGAGGGTCACCTCACAAAGGAAGAAAACATAAAAAGGCCATCTCCACATTTTTCCTGTAATTTTTTTTTCCCTTCAAGGCCTAGGGATCTAGGATCCCAGGATCAGCTGTGGGTCCAGTGGCTGCACCTCAGCCTAGGGCGATTGAAGCTGAAGCAGAGTTGCATGACCTGAGTTCAAGCCCCACTCTGGGAAAAAATAAAATAAAATAAAATTAGCTCTCTGGATTGCAATTTCCACCATTTATTCTGCCAGGTTTTGGATTTGAACTCAGGGTCTGGGTAAATCTGCAGTGGATGAAGGGGAAGCTCACTGTACTTGAAGGTAAGAATTTCAGGCCTGTTCACTAGGCCTGAATTCAAGCCCCAGCCTTTGAAAACATACTATTTATATAAAGATAGGCTTTGTACTTACCTATAGATGTTCAGTCCATACAAGTTTGGTGTGGTTGATCCTTGTATTTATTGTTGTATTCATTTATTTACCATTGATTTTACTGTCTATGATGACACCCATTCCATTTATTACATTAATGACATCCTATCACATAGCATCTAAATTTGTAGAAGTGTTCTCCATCATGCCTGACACCCAGGACTCTCAGAGAAAAGGAAAACAAGTTTCACACTCAGCTTCTTACTCCATGATCCAATTGTTGGTAGTGCTAGAATCTGAACTCATTGCCTAGCAGGACTAATTGGCAAATAGGTCAATGTGAACACACCATCCTGTGAGCAACTAAGGAGGAAGGCCATTCCCAGGATATGACATTGATCCCCATGGTGGGCCACAATAGTTATAAATTCATTGTTTAAACATAGGATCTATATTTACATATATGTGTGGACAGCATCTCGTGTTTGGTGTACTTCTTATTTTGTGTCTTATCCATGGAGATATTGTGTATTTACTGAGTATGGTAACAGATATAACAGTGTTTACATGGATGACAACCTATTGCCATGTCTATAGGGTTTCTTATGCTTTCTCCATCCTAGTTGAGACACAAGACATTCGCAAGACAGGAAAATACGTGAATCGATTGGCTTCTCACATCAGGATTCATATTTTCACTGTGTTGGGATTTCAACTCAGAGCCTAGCAGGCCCAATTGAGCAAAGGGTCAAGGTGAGGACACAGGTCTGTGAGCAATGAAGGAGATAGGCCATTCCCAGGACCTGACATCGAGTGCCAGGGAGGGCTAAATAGTCATAAATTCATAATTTAAACATAGGATCTATATTTATATACATGTGTGGACAGCATCTTGCATTCAGTGCACTTGTTCTCCTTATTTTGTTCCTAATTCATGGAGGTATTGTGTATTTTATTGGTGACAGGTAAAACTGTGCTGACATGGATTACAACCTGTTCGCATAGTTATAGGGTTGCCTATGCATTCATTTTCCATCCTAGTTGAGACCCAGAACTTTCACAGGAGAGGAAAACATTTGCAACGACTGGCTTCTGACATCAGGATGAAACTTTTGTCAGTGCTGGGATGTGAATTCAGGTCTGGGTAGCTCTGTTGAACTGTGATGGAAGGGGAAGCTCACCATCCTTGAAGACTAGAATGTCAGGCCAGGTCCAGGGCCTGATTTGAAGCCCCAGCACTGGACAAAATAACAAGCCCAACTTTTTTAAAAATAGGATGACTCTTTACCTACAGGTATGTTATGTAACTTGCATTCAGTGTAGTTATTCTTTTTATTTTATGTCTTATTCATCGATGTATTGTATGTTTTATTGAATATGATGACAGATATAATTGTGCTGACATGGATGTCAACCTATTCCCATGGCTATAGAGTTGCCTATATAGTATTCTCCATCTGGCTGAGACCCAGGACTTTAACACGACAGGAAAACAGATGGATCAATTGGCTTCTCACATCAGGGTGAAGCTTTTGGCAGTGCTGGGATTTGAACTCATGGCTTAGCAGGCCCAATTGGTGAATGGGACATGGTGAGCACACCACCCTGTGAGCCACTAAGGAGCTTGGCCGTTTCCAGGACCTGAGATCAATCCCCCCCAGAGTGGGGGCCAATATAGTCATAAATTCCCAATTTAAACAGAGGACCTCTGTTTCCATACATGGGTGGGCAGTACCTTGCGTTCTATGTGGTCATTCTCATTATTTTGCCTTATTCATTGATGTGGTGTGTATTTTCTTGAGTATAGAATGACAAATATAACTTTGTTGACCTGGATGACAATCTATTCACATAAGTAGAGAGTTGCCTATGCATTCTCCATCCTAGCTGAGACCCAGAACATGCACAGCACAGAAAAAAAAGCCGCAAAGACTGGCTTCTCACATCAGGGTGAATTTTTGGCAGTGCTGGGATTTGAACTTGGGGCCTAGGAGGCCCAAATGGCCAATGGGTCCACGTGCACACTCCAGCCTGTGAGCCATGAAGGAGCTGGGCTGTTCCCAGAACTGAGATCAAGCCCCAGGGAGGCCACAATAGACATCAATCCATCATTGAAACATGGGATGTATATTCACATCTGTGTGTGGACTGCATCAATCAGTTAGTGTAGTTATTCCCTCTATTTTGTATGCTATTCATGGATGTAGTGTGTATTTTCTTGAGTACATGATGACAGGTATAACTGTGCTGACATGGATGACTACCAGTTCCCATGGCCACAGGGTAACCCATACATTCTCCATCCTAGCTGAGACCCAGAAATTGCACAGGAAAGGAAAACAGGTGCAACGATTGGCTTCTGACATCAGGATGATTCTTTTGGCAGTGCTGGGGTCTGAACTTAGGGCCTAGCAGGCCCAAGAGGTGAATGGGTCCACGTGAGCACACCAGCCTGTGAGCCACTAAGGAGCTAGGCTGTTCTCTGAGATTGAGCACCCAGGTGGGGGTAGGGTGAGGGTGCACAGCAGTCATCCATTCATAAGCTGAAGGTAGTATGCAAATAAGTACATATATAGAGAGAGTAGGAGAGATGGCCACCTGTGATGGAATTAAATCTACTGTGTGACTACCGATTCTTGGATCTTTCCTGATGCCTCCATTTCACAACTGATGATTATTGTCATGCTTCATCAAATCTTCATTGCAAATAAGCAATACCCCATGATTCTTGCCTATCATTTCCTACTCCCATCACGTATGATCTACTGATTCAATGATGACATCAATCGCATTCCATAACTCTTCCTAGGTCCATAAACTAATATATTGGGATCTCCCTCCATACCATCTTAGTATGGTGGCTGAATTTAAGCCTCAGGCCTGGAAAACATACTCCTTATATACATTTTAAAGATAGCACTTATACTTCCATACAGATGTTCAGTCCATATCATGTTTAGTGTGGTAGGGTTTATACTTCCATATAGATGTTCAGTCCATACCGTGTTTTGTGTGATTATTCATTTTATTTCTTGTTTTATTCATTTATTTACCATTTATTTTATTGACTCTGATGACACCTATACCATTTATTATATTATTTATATCCTATCACATAACATCTAGATTTTTAGATGTGTTCTCCATCATGCCTGAAACGCAGGGCTCTCCCAGAAAAGGAAAACGTGTCACACTCGGCTTCTTAATTCAAGATTAAATTTTCACAGTGCTATGATATGAACTCAGGGCCTAGCAGGCCAAATTCATGAATGGGTGAGTGTAAGCCTGGCAGCCTCTAGCCAGGTGGTTCCCAGGTGCTGAGAATGAGCCCCAGGTTTGGCCAAAACAGTGATACATGGTAAAAAGTGCCAGAGCGGACTGTGAATTATTAAATGACATCTACTACTTTCCTACCAACTCTTAGGTATTTATTATACTTCCATTGAAGCAATATTATGCTTTTCATGCTTAATAAACTATTAATTAAGATCAATCAGCATCCTAGGATTCTTGCATCCAATTTTAGACTAAACCAATACACGAACTACTCTTTCAATCAGTATCCTATGCATAGGAACGAGTCTCTTGGGATCTCCACCACTGGTAGGTGTCAGGACAGGGATTTGAACCTGGGGCCTATATTGACAGGTGGGCCTATGGCTTCCTTGATAGCCCGCCAGCCTTCAGCAATGGCAGGTCAGGTCCACTTTGCAGCTCTGTCATTCAGAACCAGTAGGATCACCCTGCAAAGAAAAAAATTATAAACCTCCCAACCCTCTGCAGCTCACTACTTTTGGTGCTGTTCCACTTTTTTTTCTTCCTGCAAGCCCTCTTGGCTTGGGATCCCAGGATTTGCTATGGGTCCAGAGGCTGCAGCCCAGCCTAGGGATATCAAAGCTTAGGCAGTATTGCCATGATCTGAGATCAAGACCCGTGGTTGGCAAAAAAAAAAGAACAAACAAATAAATAAATAATTTATTTATTTAACTAAATTAAAAAATAAAGCTCCCTTATTTGGAATTTCTGCTAGTTTTTTTTCCTATCCTGGCATTTGAACTCAGGGTCTTGGTAAATCCATACCAATGTGAGAGAAGGTGCAGAGTCGCCACTACTTTAGTTCAAATCCCGTGCCAAGCCAAAATTAAAAAATTAAGTCACTGATCTTGGCAGGGGGAGGTAGTTGTGGAGATGGGAGGGAAGGGATAGTAGGGGGAAAACAAAGGAAGGGGCAACAATGCTCAATAGGAAATGTACTCATTATTTTGTTCATATAACTGTAACCCCCTGTACATCATTTTTACAATAAACATCATACAAAAAATAAACAATGTAGTGCTCAGAGAAGCACTTTGGGGGTAAAGGAAAGATGCCTGAATAGCTATACAAAATTCTACACTGCTTTTTTTTTTAATTTTCAGTATGGAACTGAATAAACATAACTGCTTTCATCAAAGAAAAATTGTCTCTGTCTTGGAAATGGGGCCAGTATTTCTGCTATTGCTGGGATTTGATCTCACATTCCAGGTAACTCTTTTGCACCACGGGTAAAGGCAAAGTTTACTGTCCTTGAGGAAAACAAATCAGGCTAGAGTTCCCAGGGCCTGCAGTAAGGCTCTGCAATGGAAAAATAGTTATGGTATATACTTACATATGTATGTTTATTACATGATATGATTATTGTCATTGTTTTTTATTTATTTTATTTTTATTTTATTTATTTATTCATTGTTTAATGTATTTAGTATTATTACATACATATTTATTACGTTTCATACATCTATTACAAAATTATAAACAATAATTTAGGACATTGAGTCATTTTTCATTAATACCTTAAGTGTTGAAACATGATACATAATTAAATGGAGGCATTTGTCACAGTCATCACATGTTTAGAGTCTGTCCCAAGTATGAGCTTTGTCTTATTCATCTTTGGACAACTTCCTACAGGGATTTCTTTAAATGATATATACTCAGAGACTTTTTCTTGAGGATAGGCAAGCTGAGGGATAAAATAGTAAGAGTGAAGCTGGGAATGTGGCTTATAGGTAGAGAGCTTGCTCAGCATGCATGAATGCCAGGGTTTAAATCCTCAGTGCCACATACTCAGAAAAAGCCAGAAGCTGTGGAATGGCTCAAGTGGTAGAGTGCTAGCCTTGAGAAAAAGAAGCTCAGAGACAGTACCCCGGACCTACGTTCAAGCCCCAGAACTGGCAAAAACAATAGGCCAGATGCTGGTGGCTCACACCTACAACCCTAGCTAATCAGGAGGCTGAGACCTTAAGACCACAGTTCAAAGACAGCCTAGGCAAGGAAAGCCTGTTAGACTCTTACCTCCAATGAACCACACAAAGACCCCACGTGGAGCTGTGACTCAAGTGGTAGAGTGTTCACCTTGACCTGAAGGGCTTAGGGATAGTGCCCAGGCTTGAGTTCGAAATACATACCTGGAAAAAAGTGAGGGTTAATCAAAGTACTTTTCCTATTTGTTAATTATGAGAACATTTTCTGGAAAATGAATGCTGGTGTACACCAGAATTGGAGTCAGAGCTCAATGTTCAAGTATAGGAGATCTATATGCTCAGGCTCTCTATCTTTAGGATTATAACCTTGTGTGCTACACGGTTCTGAAAGGTCCAATGTTGAAAGGGTTAATATGCTTCCCAAGCCCTTTATGATGAGCAGTTGACTTGTATTTTCAATGTCATTACAGTTCTGAACTTAGCAGAGCAACAGAAACTCATGCTTGTCACCCTTGTTTAGGAGACTGAGGTCTGAGTATCACAGGGTGAAGACAGCCAGGGCAGGAATATCTATGAGGCTCTGACTTCCACTACAACACAGACAAAGCAGAAAGGGACTCATGTGGCATAGCGCTAGCCTTGAGTCAAAGGCGTCCAGGGAAAGAGCCTAGATCCACAATTCAAGCCCAAAGACTGAAAAACATTTAAAGCAAAGGACAGAAAAAGAAGGAAAAAGCCAGTAACTCCTTTTGGGTTTGATCAATATATTTCTATCTTGGAAGCTCCTGAGGAGCTAACAGGACAAGCACCAAAGAAGAACATAGACTAGGAGAGCAGGCTGAGTTCAAGGTTCAAGTGTAGCAGATCATCTGCCCAGCCACTCACGTGAAGATTGTAATCATCTTGTGTCCTCCAGTGGGCTTCCGAAAGGTTACATGTTCAAGAATTCCTGGGTTTCCCTTGGTGATGAGAAGTTACTTGCACTCTAAATGTTCTTAGAGTTCCCAAGCTATAGAAGCAGGAAAGAAACATCATTGACCCATCCTGGGTATGAATGAAGTTCTCAGGATCCAAGACCTAGCCCTGTTAGCAGGAAGAACTCCAAAGTAACTCTGTATTTGAAGGACAGGAAACAGTTTCAAAAAAAAGGCTAGGTGCAGAGATCTAGGCCTGCAGAATTAGGAGGCAGAATGTACACACTAAACAGGGAAGTGAGCCAGCAATGGGGGGAAACCTGAAATATTTGTTAGAGTCACACCAGGTTCAGGCTTTTCTCAGCCTCTTCAAAAATTATCCTTCCTCCCTCAGGTTAAGGAGCCTCAGGCTATCTTTAGGTTACCAGTAGAGAGCCAGTTTAGTGGGGAAGAGGGGAGGAACAGAATAGAAAAATCCTGCTTTTTGGTGTTAGGTAGTGGGTTCTTGACTCTCCATCTGTCAGATTTGAAGGCCTTTCTTCTACCTCTGCCAGTCCATTCTCCTTCCTTCATTCTCCACATCATTAATGTAAATCCCCAGTTAAAGGAGGGGCAGGGCCCTTTCTCTTCTGCCTCCAAGCACCTGAGTTAGAACCTGGCTCTGCCCTCTTGACTCTGGGGCCCTCCACTGCCTTAGAAGTGGGAGAGAGACAGTCTTCCTGTTCTGTGGTTATGTGAAGGTGATGCTGGTGTCCTGGCACACTGCAGAAGGCTTCATGGTTGGGAAGTGTTCCCTTCTTTCCTACTGACATCCAAGACCATATTCACCTATCATATTTCTTTCTTTCTTTCTTTCTTTCTTTCTTTCTTTCTTTCTTTCTTTCTTTCTTTCTTTCTTTCTTTCTTTCTTTCCTTTCTTTCTTTCTTTCTTTCTTTCTTTCTTTCTTTCTTTCTTTCTTTCTTTCTTTCTTTCTTTCTTTCTTTCTTTCTTTCTTTCTTATCAATCTCTCTCTCTCTCTCTCTCTCTCTCTCTCTCTCTCTCTCTCTCTCTCACTCTCTCTGTCTGTCTGTCTGTCTATCTATCTACCTACCTACTTACCTGGTATCTCTTTGGCAGTTCGTGGGCCTAACTCAAGGCCTTGGCACTGTCTCTAGGACTCTGCTACTTGAGTCACAGCACCAATTCTGGATTTTTCTGTGTATGTGCTACTGAGGAATCAAACCCAAGGATTCTTGCATGCTAGGCAAACACTCTCTCACTAATCCACATTCCCAGCCCCCTCATCTTTTTCTTAATGGTAGTTTTTACATAAGTATGCTACCATTTTTCATCCCCAAGTTAATTTTTCTGAATACCTGTTATAAATATGAATACTGATCTTCTCTTCCCCTCCCTGATTTGTGACTGTTTCTGCGTTGGCCACATAATAAAATGTAAATAAAGGCTGCTGAGAGCTTAAGTGTGCATCATATAAGGATGCAGGCGTGGAGCCCTGGAAGAGAAAAGCGATGGGCTTGAAATGAAGAGAATGGTACAGTATGCGCAATGAGCATATCTGAAAAATAAATCAGTAAGTAAAAGCAGAAGCATTGCCTATGGTCTGTTTGCATTCAGGGAAGTAATATACACACATAAGTTGGTAGGAGGACACTGATACATAACTTGGCCTTCTCTTTTTGAATTTTTTGTGGGCATCCCAGGGCTTAAACACAGGGTCCAATGCAATGAGCTGTTTTGCTCAAGGCTGAGGCTCTACCACCGACAGAGCTCCACGTCCAGCTATCTGGTCGATAATTGGACATAAGGGCCTCCCAGTCTTTCCTGCTTGCTCTGTACAGTATCTCTTGCTTGGTTTTCTCTCTCAAAGCTGGAGCTCTACCATCTGGGCCACTGCTCCACTTATGGTTTTCTGGTGGTTAATTGGAGATAAGAAGCTCACATACTTTCCTGCTCAGGCTGCCTTTGAATGGTTATCTCCTGAGGAGGAATTAAGCACCTTTCCTTAGGGATTCGCTGAGATGCCACTCCACAAAACCTTTAGTCTAAATCTTGAGAGGAACTAGAGAAAAACAGAAACAGAAAGATGCTTCTAGTGTGTTCTAGATACTTAAGGGTGTACACAAAAACATTTATAATAATTAGGTCATTTTATAGACAAAAGAGCAATGTAGACAGTCTGAAAATCGCTCAAGGTTTCAGTCCTCTCGTCCTGAGACAGTAAATTCACTGCAGCTCTATGCTAAGTGACCAAACTGGCATGTCCTGTGGACATTTGCTCCAACATCCTGGGACATTTTTTTTCTCATTTTTGGCTTCAAACCTTTGGCCAGAGGGGAAGATGAGGAGAGAAAATCCTTCTCAGAGAAAGCAGCTATAAAGAACATTGAGTAGTTTACTTATAAATTCAAACCATTGGAATGACCCTGTTAAGATGTCAGAAGTCCAGAGTAAAAATGAAGAAGAAAAGAAAGGCAGGTGCCAATGGCTGCTGACTGTAATCCCAGCTTCTCAGAAGGCTAACATGTAGAGAACCTTAGTTTGAATCCAGCCAGTGTAAGAAAGTTGACAATATTATATCTATGAGATCAGAGAAAAAAACCAGAAATGGGGCTGTGACTCAATTTTAATGTGCTACCTCTGAGCAAAAGGAGCTCAGGGACAACAGCTAGGGTTAATGTCCAACCCCAGGACCTGCCCCCCACCAAAAAAAAAAAGACCGTTTAGCTCCATGTATTGTACATGGATGGATGTATCCTTATAGGTGAATCTCCAGAGTAGCTATGATGAATGGACTGAACTAGGAAATTTGTTTTCAATACAATGATTTCATGGCACAGAGAGGGCTTTCAAGACATTGCATGTTCCGGGGCTCCCCTCACTGTTCCCAGTGTACCCTGAGGGTTTCTTTGCATCCCAGGCCTGTTGGAAGAAGTCTCTCATTGTCTGGACAGGCAGACAAAAGGACTCACTCCTGTGCAGTGGTGAAACAAACTACTCTATCTGGGCCAATTAGTGAGGATGAGTGTGGGTAGGCTCTGAAGGTCAGGAGGAAAAGGCCTCTTTGTACCCCAAGCTATCTCTCTCACCAGTGCTCTGTTTTGAAAGGAAGCCTTCATTTATGCCACCATCCTAGGGAGGCCAAGTTCCCTGCACTTATCTTGCCTTTGCGAGACTATATTCTAGTGATCAGATACATTGTTCAATATAAATCAGGAGTCCTTCTGGCAGACAACTAGGGCACTGAACCTAGTGAAATGTTTAATTGCAGTCGATGATGGGCCTATAATGCCTCTTCTAGGTTTCTGGAACCTTGGGAAATCCAAGCACATGTCAGACATCACAAGGCTTCCTGTCATCTAGGGTTGGTGAAGCTCATAATGTTTTGAAACATTTGACCTCTCCTAGTTGGGCCCTGGGTGGCTAGGTTTTGGGGTTGAACACAGGGCCTGGGTGTGAACATGAGATCAGTGCAGAAGCCGAGTGCTCTACCATTTGGTGTCACATCTTCACTTCTGGTCTGTGTGTGTGTGTGTGTGTGTGTGTGTGTGTGTGTGTGTGTCCGTGTGCATGGATGCATACACCAGTCCTGGAGACTGAACATAGGACCTAAGCCGTGTACCTAGTTTCACTTTTTTTTTTTTTTTTACTTTATGCTTTTCTTTTTTCTTTTTTTTTAATTGTGAAAATACTGTACAGAGGGGTTACAATTACATGGACAAAATAGTGAGTACATTTCTTATCAAGCATTGTAGCCTCCTCCTTTGTTTACCCTACCCATCCTTCCCATCCTCCCTCCCCCCAATCCCCACCCAAGTTGTAAAGATCGTTTTTGACATGACAACTTGCATTCTCATTGTTGCAACAGGTCCACCTGTATCCTCATTTAAACGACTTGTTTTTCCACTTCCCCTCCACAAATTAAACCGACATCAAATACAGTGAAAGCATGGGTTATGCTGTGGGGGAGGGACATACAAAGCAACAAAGATATAATCTTATAATAACGTTAGAAACAAATACATGAAAGAAAAAAACATTTCAAATAAATATCTTAGGGTTCATTTTCCTAACATCACCTTATCTGACCTTTTCTGCTTGGCTCATACATATACTAGATATTGCAAGTAAGGGAAATCATGGGACATATGTTTCTTTGGGCCTGGCTTACTTCACTTAATATAATTTTTCCAAGTCTTTCCATTTCCTAAAAAATGGGGCAATGTCATTCTTTCTGATGGAGGCATAGAATTCCATTGTGTATATATACCACATTTTCTTGATCCATTCATATACTGAGGGGCATCAGGGTTGGTTCCAGATAATATCTATGGTAAATAATGCTGCAATAAAAATAGTTGTGCTGATAGCTTTAGTGTGGTCTTGTTTGTAATCATTTGGGTAAATGCCCAAAAGTGGGACTGCTGGGTCATAGGGGGGCTCTATGTGGAGTCTTTTGAGGAACCTCATACTACTTCCCAAGTGGTTGAACAAGTGACACTCCCACCAACAATGTAGTAAGGTTCCCTTCTGTCCACATCCCCTTCAGCAACTGTTGTTATTAGAGTTCTTGAATTTTGCCATTCTAACTGGGGTGAGGTGGTATCTCAATGTTGTTTTGATTTGCACTTCTTTTATGGCTAGGGATGTTGAGCATTTCTTCATGTGTCTATTGGCCATCCTTCTTTCTTCTTCAGAGAAGTTTCTATTTAAGTCCTTAGCCCACTTATTTATTGGGCAGTTGTTTCTTTGGAGATTTGTTGCTAGGGGATTACATCCAAAAAATCATACACCATGACCAAACAGGATTCAATTCAGGGGTGCAAAGCTGCTTCAATATAAACAAATCAATTGTATTATTCATCACATCAACAGGAGCAAGAATAAGAACCACATGGTTATCTCAATAGACACAGAAAAAGCATTCGACAGGATCCAACACGCCTTTAGGATGAAGGTCTTGGAAAAATTATGAATCCATGGAACATTCCTCAATACAATAAAGGCTGTATATGACAAACCTACAGCCAGCATTATACTTAATAGTGAAAAACTAAAGCCATTCCCATTTTACTCAGGAACAAGACAAGTATGGCCACTCTTTCCACTTCTCTTCAATCTAGTATTAGAATGCCTAGCCACAGCAATAAAACAAGATGCAGACATAAAGGGGATCCAAATAGGGAAAGAAGAAATAAAACTCTCCATCTTTGCAGATGACATGATCTTGTACTTAAAGAATCCCATAGATTCCACTCCCAAATTACTCAAGCTGATCCAAAACTTTGGCAAAGTAGCAGGGTATAAAATTAAACACCCAAAATCAATGGCTTTGCTGTATGCCAACAATGAGAAAAGTGTGGCTGAAATTAGGAAAGCAACTCCATTTGTAATAGCCCCCCCAAAAATAAAATATCTAGGAATTAACATAACCAAAGAAGTGAAGGACCTCTATGATGAAAACTTTAAAAACTTGAAAAAGAAAATCAAAACAGAACTTAGAAAATGGGAAAAACTTCGATGCTCCTGGATTGGAAAGATTAACATAGTGAAAATGGCAAAACTTCCCTAGGCTCTCTACAAATTTAATGCGATACCTATCAAAATTCCAACCTCATTCTTCAAGGAAATAGAAGAGGCAATCCAAAAATTCATATGGAACAATAAAAGACCCCGAATAGCAAAAACGCTCCTCAACGGAAAGAACACTGCTGGAGGAATATCAATACCAAACTTCAAACTCTACTATAAAGCCATAGTAATCAGAACAGCTTGGTACTGGCATAAGAACAGACCTCAGGACCAATGGAATAGAATTGAAAACCCAGAAATGAACCTACAGACCTATACCCATCTATTCTTTGATAAGGGAGCTAAAAAAAATAGAATGGAAGAAAGACAGCCTCTTCAGTAAATGGTGCTGGCAAAATTGGTTAACTACTTGTAGAAAACTAAATCTAGATCCTTATATATCACCCTGCACCAGAATCCAATCCAAATGGATCAAAGACCTCTGAGTCAAAGCAGACACTCTGAAAACACTACAGGATGGAATCGGAGAAACCCTAGGTCTCCTTGGCTCAGGCCGAAATTTTCCTAATAGAGACCCGGAAACACAATAAATCAAAGAAAGGTTGGACAATTGGGATTGCATGAAATTGCAGAACTTCTGTATGGCAAGGGACATAGCTAGCAAGATCAATAGAAAGCACATGGATTGAGAGAAGATCTTCACTAGCCATACAACGGACAAGGGTCTCATATCTAAAATATACTTGGAACTCAAAAAATTAAATCCCCTAGTTTCTCTTGTACAAGGATATCTCTCTCCCACTTGAGCCACAGAGACACTTCAAGCTTTTTCTAGTGATGTGGTCCTGAGAAATCATGCCCAGGGTTTCATATATGCAAAACACTCTACCCCTAAGGCCCATTCCCAGCCCTCTACTTCAGGTTTATTAGTTTGTTTCTGTCTTTTTCTTGTTGTTGTTGTCTGTTGTAGCAGTTAAAGTCTGGACCTGGGTGCTGTCCCTGAGTTCTTCAGCTCTACTCTAGTGCTCTACCACTTGAGCCACAGCACCACTTCAGGTTTCCTCGTGGTTCATTGGAGTTAAGGGTCTCAAGGACTTTCCTGCCCCAGACTAGCTTTGAACCATGATCCTCAGATCTCATCCTCCTGAGTAGCTAGTATGTCAGGAAGGAGCCACAAGCACCAAACTTCCACTTCAGGTTTCTTAGTGGTCAATTGCAGATAATAGTCTCATGGGACCTTCTGTGTCTGAGATAGTTTGGAACCCAGATCCTCAGATCTCAGCTTCCTGAGATGGCAGGATGACAGACTTCAGCTATACACCCCTAGGCTGTGGCACTCTGCTGCAAGGTGGTCTTTGCTCCACGTAGTGGAGGGCTATCCATGAGCCCAGTGGTAAGGGTTAGTGCCTAGGCTGCAAGATCAAGGTTCATGACTGAGAAAAAACAGAACAATTGTCTGCATGAGACAACTCATTAGTCTTCAGTAATACATAATTTTGTCCATGCCATGGGGACACATCTGAGCCACAATATTCTTTTTTTTTTTTTTATCAAACTTCTTTTTTTTTCTTTATTGTGAAAATACCATACAGAGGGGCTACAATTACATCAGCAAAGTATTGAACGCATTTCTTAGTAAGCATTGTTGCCTCCTCCTTTGTTTCCCCTTCCTATCCCTTGCCCCTCTCTCCCCCGCACCAAAGTTGTAAAGTTCGTTTTTAGACGTAATGAATTGTACATCTCATTGTGGCAATGGGTCCACCTGTATCCATATTTAAATGATTTGCTTTTTCCCTTCCCCTCCACAAATTATACCAACATCAAATACAGTGAAAACAGGGGTTATGCTGTGGGAGTGAGACCTACAAACCAACAAATAAATCATCTTATAAATATGTTAGAAACAATCGCATGAAAGAAAAAAACATTTGAATCCTTACGGTGTGGTTCATTTCGCCTAAGAGCAACATATCTGACATTTTCTGCTTTTCTCAGGCTTATACTAGTTATTGCAAATAAGGAAAACCATGGGACCTATGTTTCTTTTTTTAAAATTTTTTGTGAACATAGTGTACAGAAGAGTTACAAATACATGAGTAGGATAATGCGTACCTTTCTTATCAAGCATTGCAGCCTCCTCCTTTGTTTACCTTCACATCCCTTCACAGCCTTCCCTCGCACCCCCGCATCCAATCCCCCCCGCCCCCGCACCAACGTTGTAAAGCTCGTCTTCAACATGACAAATTGTACTTCTCATTGTTGCAACAGGTCCACCTGTATCCTTAAACGACTTGTTTTTCCCCATCTCCTCCACAAATTATACCGACATCAAATATAGCGAAAACAGGGGTTATACTGTGGGGGAGGGACATACAAAGCAACAAAGAAATAATCTTATAAATGCGTTAGAAACAAATACATGAAACAAAAAAAACATTAAAATACATATCTAAGGGTTCATTTTCTTAACATCACATTATCTTACCATTTCTGCTTGACTCAGACATATACTAGATATTGCAAATAAGGGAAACCATGGGACCTAGGTTTCTTTGGGCCTGGCTTACTTCACTTAATATAATTTTTGCAAGTCTTTCCATTTCCTAACAAATGGGGCAATGTCATTCTTTCTCATGGAGGCATAGATTTCCATTGTGTATATATGCCACATTTTCTTGATCCATTCATCTACTGAGGAGCATCTCGGTTGGTTCCAGATATTAGCTATGGTAAATAATGCTGCAATAAACATAGTTGTGCAGGTAGCTTTAGTGTGGTCTTGTTTGTAAACATTTGGGTAAATGCCCAAAAGTGGGATTGCTGGGTCATAGGGGAGCTCTATGTGAAGTCTTTTGAGGAACCTCCATATTGCTTTCCAAAGTGGTTGAACAAGTTTACACTCTCACCAACAATGCAGTAAGGTTCCCTTCTGTCCACATCCCCTCCAGCTACTGTTGTTATTAGAGTTCTTGAATTTTGCCATTCTAACTGGGGTGAGGTGGTATCTCAATGTTGTTTTGATTTGCATTTCTTTTATGGCTAAGGATGTTGAGCATTTCTTCACGTGTCTATTGGCCATCCTTCTTTCTTCTCCAGAGAAGTTTCTCTTTAAGTCTTTAGCTCACTTATTTATTGGGCAGTTGTTTCTTTGGAGATTTGTTGTTGGGGAATTTAATTTTTTGAGTTCCAAGTATATTTTAGATATGAGACCCTTGTCTGTTGTATGACTAGCGAAGATCTTCTCCCAATCCGTGGGCTCTCTATTGATCTTGCTAGCTATGTCCTTTGCCATGCAAAAGCTCTGCAACTTCATGCAATCCTATTTGTCCTTGTGTTTCTGGGTCTCTATTAAGAAAATTTCGGCCTGAGCCAAGGAGACCTAGGGTTTCTCCTATTCCATCCTGTAATGTTTTCAGAGTGTCTGCTTTGACTCAGAGGTCTTTGATCCATTTGGAGTGGATTCTGGTGCAGGGTGATATATAAGGATCTAGATTTAGTTTTCTACAAGTAGTTAACCAATTTTGCCAGCACCATTTACTGAAGAGGCTGTCTTTCTTCCATTCTATTGATTTAGCTCCCTTATGGAAGATTAGATGGCTGTAGGTCTGTAGGTTCATTTCTAGGTTTTCAATTCTATTCCATTGGTCCTGAGGTCTATTCTTATGCCAATACCAAGCTGTTTTGATTACTATGGCTCTATAGTAGAGTTTGAAGTTTGGTATTGATATTCCTCCAGCAGTGTTCTTTCCGTTGAGGAGCGTTTTTGCTATTCGGGGTCTTCTTTTGTTCCAAATGAATTTTCAGGTTGCCTCTTCTGTTTCCTCTAAGTTCTGTTTTGATTTCCTTTTTCAGGATTTTAAAGTTTTCATCATAGAGGTCCTTCACTTCTTTGTTCTCTTTGAGTGTTCTCAGCCTGGTCACGCCATTCCTGCCTTTCCCTTTGAGTATTCTCAAGATGCTCACGCAAATCCTGTATCAGTTTTTGAGTAGCTTCTTCACGCTTATGATATTCTTCTATAAACTTTTGGATTGCCTCCTCTCTCTCCCTATCACACTCATACAGAGTCCTTGTTGGTTTTCAATCTTTTCATTTATCATGTTTGACAGCAGTGTTTTTAGAGCTCTTTGGGAACTCTCCTCTGGATTATTCATTATCTGATCTGTGCCCTGATTATCAAGAGTGGGAGTTGAGATACCCTTACTTGCCATTTTTCTTGTGTTTTTCCGGCTTACTCTGCCCATTTAAGATGAAAACAGCACCAGTTTTGTGCTAGAACACTATCTTAAGGCAAGCATCAACCAAAGTCTGAATTTGCAGAGTCAATAGTCTACAGATACAATCTAGTTCAACAGATACATCTATTCAACATCAAACAACTATATATTAATGGGCTACGTACCGCAAGGAAGAATTTGGAAAACCAGAAATTATTCGGTTTAGGAAGAGATGTGGGTAAAAAATAGGAATAGAGTGATGTGGAAAGGCACAGGGAGAGTTAACTAAGTCCTAATCTAAAAGCAGGAAATAGGTTGGGTAGGATGAAAGTAGAGAGAGAGAGAAAAAGAAGAAAGAGAAAGGGGAAAAAAAGAGACCAGAAAAAATAGAAAAGTAAAAATTAATAATATTGTGCAGTAACGAAACCAATCTATTTAGAGAAGAATGTGAAAATAATGAGAGAAGGGGAGGGATATAAAGGAGATGTGACGAACTTAGAAATAAAAATGCTTAAAATATTATATAGGTATAAAGAGGTAGTACTGCTATTAAGGAATTTAAGTCTCAGAGGTTTTGAACTGAGGAATAAATTTGTGGATTAAGTGTCTACACAATGGGAGATAGGGTCTAATAGTCAACTACGGGTTTATCTGAGGATGTGCATGACAACAATTAAGTCACATAAAGAAGAACGAAAGAGAGGAAAAGGTGAAAAGGATAAGAAAGGAAGAAAAAAGATCAGAAGTTCAGTAGAGCTAAATAAATAACAAAAAGATAATTAAAAAAAGAGAAAGACAACAAAAAAGAAAGAAAAACTCACACACACACATGTATTTCTAAAATAAAAATTATAAGAGGAAAAAAGTTACTGGAAAACAATTTTTTTCAAAAAAGGCAATAATTAAAGATTAAAAAATTTTAGAAAAGAAAAAAATTTTTTATATAAGGTACCAAAAAAAGAAGAAGAAGGAGGAGGAGGAGGAGGAGGAGGAGGAGGAGGAGGAGGAGAAGAAGAAGAAGAAGAAGAAGAAGAGGAAAAAAAGTTCTTTGATTTTTTGGGGAGGGGTGGGAAAAATCCTGTATCTCCCTTGTGTCCTTAACCAGCCTCTTGTTGGAGTCTCTGGTCTGCTTGTGGACCTATGTTTCTTTCAGCCTTTCTTACTTCACTTAATATAATTTTTTCCAAGTCTTTCCATTTCCTAACAAATGTGGCGATGTGATTTTTTTCCTTATGGAGGCATAGAATTCCATATTATATTTATATATATATATAAAATATGGAATTCTGTATATATCACATTTTTTGTCTGCAAAATCATCTCAGTTGTGGAGCTCTTACAAGGACCAGATGAATCAATGTACCCTGTAAAGGACTCAGCACATAGCACCCTGTGCAAGACTTAGCACAGAGCACACTATGAAGGGCTCAGCACATAGCTCTATTCCACAAATTGTCATTAGAATTAGGGTGGTTTCATCAGTGTCACCCTTCTTTGAGGAACATTTCACAAACCACACAAGATTACATCTTAGGGATTTAGATGGTTGTTTTTTGTGAGGGGGGTTATCCATGGGGCTTGAACTCAAAGCATCTGCATACTGTTCTAATAACATTTGCTCAGGGATAGAGCTCTGCCTCTAGGAGCCACATTTTAAAGAGTCTCACAGACTTCTTGCCAGGGCTGGATTTTAAAGCCTCCAAACAGCTAGGATGATGGGGTTATGCCAGCCATCAGCGTCTGGTTCTGTGCACCTGGGTTGCAGCGGTATGCATATGGCTAAGTCACGTTAGGTAGCAGCTGTCAGCGCCAGACTCCTAGCTTGCTCTGTGATGATGTATTTGAAGTACTGTCCTTATATCATTGCAGGTAGAACATTCTACCTTTTTTTTGGCGGCAGTCCTGGGGCTTGAGTAAGGGCTTAGAAAATGTCCCTAAGGGTTAGTGCTCCAGGCTAGCATTCAATTGATTGAAAAACAGCAGAACTTCTAGATTTTCTGTTTATGTGGCACTGAGAAATACAACCCAGGGCTTCTTGCTTACGAGGTGAGCACTCAACCACCGAGCCCCAGGAGTGAACGAGGTATAAATAGATAGACCTTCCTGTATATAAGTATTATATACACAAAAGGAGAGATGTCTGTATATTATTGAATTGTAGATAATATTACTACCAATTATTAGGTTTTAAATTATGTCTCCATTTAATGATGTGTCCCAGTTGAACAATTAATAAAACATTAATTAATAATTACTCAGTATCCTGTTATTATTCATCATATATGTACATACATCCATACATATAATTACATATTTCATAAATGAGACAAATTAAATTATGCATCGTGTGTTACTACCAATTATTAGGTATTTAATTATGTCTCCATATAATTTTTATTCTCTTAATGCTCAATAAAATATTAATTAAACTTAATCCAAGTCCTATAATTATTGCATCTAATTTTATCCCAGAATGATTCACTACTAATTCAATCTTTTTTTCTTCCACCTATATCATTTATGACATCCTAATGCATAGCATATAGATTTGCATAAAATTTATACATCCTACCTGTCACCGAACACTTTCAAAGAAGACGAAAACGTGTCATACTCAGCTTCTCACTCCATGATTACGTTTTTGGCAGTGCTGGGATCTAAACTCAGGGCCTAGATGCTCAGTTCATGAATGGGTGACTGCCAGCACAGCAGGCTCTAGCCAATTCAGCTGCCAGGCAGTTCCCAGGCCCTGAGATCGAGCCCTGTATGTTGACTCCATATTGCGCTTAGTGTAGTTATTCATTTTATTTTTTGTTTTATTCATTTATTTACCATTTATTTCATTGACTTTTATTACACATGAAACATTTATTACATTTATTACATAGGATATAGCTTTGCCTATGTATGAAACTTCACACTTGACAACCAGGCCTTTCACAGAAAAGGAAAACATGTGTCACCTTAGGCTTCTTATTCCACCATTCAATTTTTGTGAGTGTTGGCATCTGAACTCTTAGCCTTCAAGGCCCAATTCATGAATGGGGCATATAGAGCTTACAAGAAGTTCCCAGCACCTGAGATGGAGCCCCAGAGGTTGACAAAATAAGAACATATTGACATGCAGATGGTAGTACACAAATAAATATAGATCTTTAAAGAAAGCCAGAGATGTCTATACATTCTTCAGTTATATAAACAACATTCCTAGCAATTCTTGGGTATTTATTATGCCTCCATGTAATTAATATTTTCGTTTTCATCCTTAATGAAATATTAATTAAATCAACTACTGTCTTGAACCTATTGCATCCATGTAATTAATAGTATTCTTTTAGTGTGTCAAAAAATATCCATTAAAATCCATCAGTCTCCTGAAATCACTCTGTTTAATTTTATAGTAGTATCATTCAGAAACAAATAATTCAACCTTGACATTCATAACCTTCCATCGGTATTCCTATGTATAGGAACCAGACTCTTAGGATCTCCCTGCATTGGTAGGGGTTAGGACCGGACTTCGAACACAGGGTCTATGTGGCCGTGTTGGCCTATGGCTTGCTTGGTAGCCTGGCAGCCTTCACCAATGCCAGGTTAGAAACACTTTTCAGCCATATCATTCAGACCCAGTATGGTCACCTTGCAAAGAAAACAAATGTAAAACCGGCAGCCATCTGAAAGTTGCCGATTTGTTTTTGTGTATTTTGTTTTTATTTTTTTTTCTGTAAAATTACCGTACGGAGGGGTTACAATTACATGGGCAAGATAATGAGTACATTTCTTTTTTTTTTTTTTTTTTTTTTTTTTTTTTTTTTGGGTCTGGTCGTGGGCCTGAACTCTGGACCTGGGCGCTGTCCAGCAGCTCTTCAGCTCAAGGCTAGCACTCTACCACTTGAGCCACATCACCACTTCTGGCTTTTTTTTTCTGCTTATGTGGTGCTGAGGAATCAAACTCAGGGCCTCATGCATGCAAGGCAAGCACTCTACCACTGAGCCACCTTCCCAGCAATGAGTACATTTCTTATCAAACATTGTTGCCTCCTCATATGTTTCCACTTCCCATCCCTTCCCATACCCTCTCTGCCCCCCCACCAGATCCTCCCCCCCACCAATGTTGTAAAGTTCGTTTTTCGACATAATGACTTGTACATCTCATTGTTGCAATAGGTCCACCTGTATCCCTATTTAAACGATTTGTTTTTTCCCTTCCCCTCCACAAATTATACCACCATCAAATACAGTGAAAGCACGGTTTATACTGTGGGGAAGAGAAATACAAAGCAACATAGAAATCATCTTATAAATATGATAGAAACAATTGAATGAAATAAAAAACCTTTTGAATACTTATCTTTGGGTTCATTTCCCTAACATCAACTTATCTGACCTTTTCTGCTTGACTCAGACATATACTAGTTATTGCAAATAAGGGAAACCTTATCTGTGTCGTTTTATTTATTTTTATTCCTGTCAGTCTTTGGGGCCCAGGAACCCAGGTTCAGCTGTGAGTCCAGTGGCTTCAACCCAGCCTGGAGTGATCAAAGCTTAGACAGAGTTGCCATTATCTGAGTTCAAGACCCGTGCTTGACAAAATAAAAATAAATAAATAAATTCATTAAAATATTTTAAAAATTATGAGGCCCCGTGGCTTGGAATTGACTCCATTTTTTCTGCCATGCCTGGGATTTGAACTCAGGGCCTGGGAAATCTGCAGCATTGTGGGGGAAGTGGAAGCTTACCATGCTGGAAGACAAGAAAGTCAGGCCTGTTCCCAGGGCCTGAATTCAAGTCCTAGCACTTGAAAACAATAATATTTGTATATATTTTAAATACATGACTTATATTTACAGGTTTACTGCATATTGCAGTTCATGTAGTTATTGATTTTATTTTGTGTTTTACTTATTTCTTATGAATTTTAGTGAGTATGATTACACATATAATATTTTTTACATCCTATTACATAGAACATAGATTTGCCTATGTATTATCCATCATTCCTGAGACCCAGGACTTTGCCGATAAGGAAAACAAGTGGGACAATTAGCTTCTTCCACCAGGATTAAGTTTTTGGCAGTTCTGTGATTTGAACTCTGGGCCTACAAGACCTACTTCATAAATGGGTCAATGTTAGCACACCAGTTTGATGCAAGCGAAGTTGGCGGGCAAATATGAGGACCTAAGATCAAGCCCTAAGAGTGGCCAATATATAAACAGATAGATGTGTAGATTGCAGTGTGTGTGTTTATTTACATATGTATATTCATCTATAAATAAATGTATACATAGACAGATAGACATTTGTGTAGATTCTATTGCATAACTCTCTATATAAAGTGATGTCTATATCTTATTCTTATAAATTCTATTGCTACCAATTATTTGGTCTAAAATTATGTGTCCATTAATTAATCATGGGAGAAGACTTAATAAAGTATTAATTCAATTAATCAATGACCTATATTTATTGTGTACAATCTTATACTAGATTAAATAGCTAATTAGTAATTCAATTAGTACATGTCAAACATTCTATTAGTCTTCCTATAGATAGGAACATATAGGAATGAGTTTCCTAGCATCTTCAGCCATGTGTAGGTGGCAGTCCCAGGATCGAACTCAGGGCCTAGGTGTCTCGGTTGGGCTCAGGCTTCACTGACAGCACCCAGCCTTCGGCCATGCAAGGTCATATACAAATTTCAAGCTGAGTCATTGAGACCCAGGATGGTCACAGTGCAAAGGAAACAAAGGTAAAATGGTTGTGTAAAACTGCCTGTTTTTTTCCTCCTCCATTTTTGTTGCTTTGATTGATTTATGCCAGTGCTAGGAGTTGAACTCGGGTCCTAGGATCCATGGTTCATCTGTGGGTGTTAATGCTGCACCCCAGCCTAGGGTAATCATGGTTTAAGACACAATAAAGGGCCTCCTTCAGCAAAAGGACCCCAGGGACAATGTTTAGGCTCACAGTTCAAGCCTCAGGAGCGGCCACACAAAAAAAGAGCCATTAAGTCTCTGTGTCTGTGTATGTATGCATGTATTTCTATCAGTGAACAGCCAGAGTCGCTATGAAGAAAGGCACCCAGCTAGGAAATTTGCTTTGAATAGAATGATTTCATAGCACAGAGAGTGCTTTCAAGACAGTGCGTGTTCCTGGGATCCCTTCACTGTTTCCAGTGTAGCCTGAGGGTTTCTGCACACCCCAGGCTGTTGGAGGAAGTCTGCCTCATTGTTGGAACAGGCAGAAAAAAAAAAGCCTCACTCCTGTACAGCTGTGTAACAAACAATTCATGTGGGGCAATTAGTGAGGATGAGTGTGGGCAGGCTCTGAAGGCCAGGAGAAAAAGACCTCTTTGCACCCCAAGCTCTTTCTCTCCCAGTGCTCTGTTTTGACAGGTAGCCTTCATTTGTACCGTCTCCCATGGCAGGCCAAGTTTCCTGCACTCATCCTGTCTTTGTTAGACTATGTTCTAGTGTTGAAAAAAACTACTACAATTAATTCAAGAGGCCTTCTGGAAGACAACTAGGGAGCTGAACTTAATAAGATTCCTAATTGGCAAAGGTGCCTCCCTAGGATTCCGGGAGCTTGTTAAATCTAAGCACTTGTGCAAAATCACAATGATTCCTGTCATCTAGGGCTGGTGAAGCTCATCATGTATTGAAACCTTTGCCCTCTTCGAGTTGGGCCTTGGGTAGGTAGATTTCAGGTTAAACACAGGGCCAGGGTGCTGACCTTGAGCGCAGAAGAGAAGCTCTTTGCTTTACCATTTGGTGTCACTGCTTCATTTCTTGTATCTTTGTGTGTGTGTGTGTGTGTGTGTGTGTGTGTGTGTGTGCACGTGCGTGCATATGTGCATGTGCATACACCAGCCCTGGAGCTTTTATTCAGGACCTGAGCACTGTACCTTAGTTTCTCCTGTACAAGGACAGCACTCTACCACTTGAGCCACACAGCCAATTCAGGCTTCTTTTCTAGGGATGTGGTACTGAGGATTCAAACCCAGGGTTTCATACATGCAAAGCACTCTACCCCTAAGGCACATTCCCAGCACTCCACTTCAGGTTTCTTGATTTTTTTTTCTTGTAAGTTGTAGGAGTTGAAGCCTGGGCCTGGGTGCTGTCTCTGAGCTGAGTAATTCAGCTCAAGTTTAGCACTCTACCACTTGAGCTACAGTGCCCCTTCAGGCTTTCTGGTGTTTCTTTGGAGATAACATCTCAAGGAATCTCATTCCGAGGCTGGCTTTGGACCATGATACTCAGCTCTCAGGCTCCTGAATAACTAGGATGAGAGGTGCGAATCACTGGTGCCCAGCTTCCACTTTAAGTTTCTAAGTGGTGAATAGGAGATAATAGTCTCATGGGACATTTTGTTTCTGGGATAGTTTGGAACCCAAATCCTCAGCTTCCTGAGCAGGCAGGATGATAGACCTCAGCTAAAAACACCTAAACCGTGACACTTTCTGCAAGGGTGTCTTTGGCTCCGCGTGGTAGAGTGCAAGCCATGAGCCCAAGAAGGAAGAAGCCAAGCACCTAGGCTCTGGGTTGAAGGTTCATGATGGAGAAAAGGAAACCAAACCAATTGTCAGCAGGAGACAAGTCACTAGAGTTCAGTACACATGTAAATTTGGCCGTGCTTTGGGGACATATCTGAGCCTCAAGTTTCTCATCTGCACAATCATCTTACTTGTGGAGCTCTAACAAGGACCAGATGAAAGAATACACCCCATGAAGGACTCAGCACATAACACCTCAGCACCCAGCACACCAGGAGGGACTCATCACAAAGCTCTATCCCACAAGCTGTCATTAGAATTCGGGTGCTTTCATCAGTATCACCATTCTTTCAGAAAATCATCACAAACCACAAAAGTTCACATCTAATGGTTTAAAGGGGTGGTTAGTGGAGGGGAGGGTCCTCAGCCTTGGGGATTGCACTCATAGGTTGAGGGTACTCTCCTAAGACCTTTTCCTCAAGTTTAGAACTCTACCACTTTGAGTCTCAGCTCAGAGTCTCGCAGACTTCCTGCCAGGGCTGAGTATTCACACCACCAGTTTCAGAACTCATCCCCGAGCAGCTAGGGGTGAGCCAGCAGCGTCTGGTTCCATGGAGTTGGTTTGCAGCTGTTGACCTCTGGCTAAGTCAGGTTAGATGTCAGCCATCAGCTTCAGACTCCTGGCTTGCTCTGTCATGAGGTATTTGAAACCCTGTCATTTTATAGTTGCAGTCATAACATTCTAACTTGTTTTTGGTGCTTCAGTGACAGCACCACTTCTGGCTTTCTCTTTGCATGTGATAGTGTGGAAATGAACCCAGAGTTTCATACATACTAGGCAAACACTCTACCACTGAGCCCCAGTAGTGACAAGTAGAAATATATATGGTTTGTTTTATATATATATATATATATATATATATATATATATATATATATACATATATATATATATACATATATAGATAGATAGATAGATAGATAGAAAACAAGAGAGAGATGTCTGTATATTATTAAGTTATATATACTATTTTACTACCAATTATCAATAATTAAATTATTTCTTCCTTTATTTAGGTATCATGTTTGAATTCATAATAAAGTATTAATTGAAAATTAGGCAATGTACTATGATTATTGTGTGTAATTTTATAATATAAACATACACTAAGTACTAATGTAATTGTTACTTTTACAACATTCCATTCATATGGCTGTCTATTGGAATGTATTTTTTAGGATCTCCTGACATTCGTAGGTGGCAGGGATTTGATCCCCGGACCTAGTTTGCTGGTTTGGGCTATGGCTTCCCTGATAGCCCATCAAACTTCAGCAGTGCAAGGTCACGTACACTTTCCGGGCCCTGTCATTTAGATCCAAGATGGTCACAATTCAAAGGAAAAAACTATGTAAAACTACCTTCTGGAATTTCCCAGTTTTATCTTTCTCCTTCCTTCACCCTCTTTTTTTTGTCGGTTGTCAGGCAGAGTTCTGAGTCTGTGCACTGTCCCTCAACTCTTCAGCTCAAGGCTATCATTCTACCACTTGAGCCATAGAAACACTTCCGGCTTTTTACTGCATATGTGGTGCTGAGGAATTGAACTCAGGACCTTATGCATGCAAGGCAAGCACTCTACTACTGAGCCACCTTCCCAAGACTTCACCATTTTTTGCCACAGAAAGATTTGAACTCAGGTCCTAGGATCTCAGGATGGGCTGTGGGTCCAGAGCCTGCACCCCAGCCTAGAGTGATCAAGGTTGAGGCAGAGTTGCCACAAGCTGAGTTCAAGGCCCGGGCCTGGCCAAAAAAATTAAGGCCGTGGCTTGGAATTTGCTCCATTTTTCTGGAGGCCTGGGGTTTGAACTCAGGGTCTGGGGAACTCTGTGGCACTGTGGGTGAGGGGAAGATCACCGTCTTTGAAGACAAGAATTTCAGACCAGTTTCAAGGGCCTGAATTCAAGCCCCATCACTGGAAAAATAATACTCATATATGAGATCTTTTTACATACATGGGTTTACTTCATATGACATTTATTGCCCTTCTTTATTCATTGTTTATTTTATTTAGCATTATTACATATATAACTTTTTTCATTTATTATATCTTATCACATGGATATATTTGCATATGGATTATACATCATACTGAGACACAAGACTTTTACAGAGAAGGAAAAAAATGTGTCAAAATTGGCTTCTTACTGCACATATAAACTTTTGGCAATGCTGGGATTTGAACTCACAGGCCACAATGCATAATTTATGAATGGGTCAGTTGTAGAACAAAAGCCTTTGGCACACTGAGCTGCCAGCCAGTTCTGAGGACCTGAGATTAAGCCATAGTAGTGGGATATATATATATATATATATATATATATATATATATATAGTTAGATATAGGCATAGATATAGACATAGGAAGATATAGATAGATAGATAGATGATAGATAGATAGATACATAGATAGAAAGAAAGAAAGAAAGAAAGAAAGATAGATAGATAGACAGATAGATAGATGTGTAGTTTGCTATATATATGAGAGAGACAATGTGAGGATATTAAATTATATATATTATGAATTATTAGTTATGAAATTAGGTCTCCATTTACTTACCAAAGTATTAATGTAAAAGAAGTCAGTATTCTTTAATTAGGAGAACGAAACCAGTGTGCTAGAATTGAAGACATAATCCAATAATTTTTGTGTGGTATTCTATAAGAGAATCATGAACTGAATGTCAATTTAATTGTAACTTTTATAAATTCCATTAAGCATTCCCATGGATAGGAATGATTTTCTCAAGATCTCCCTCCATTTGTAGGAGGCGGTCCTGGCATTCCAACTCCAGGCCTGAGTAGTTTACTAAGAAATGCAAACCATTAGAATGACACTGTGAAGATTTCAGATTGTCATGAGAAAAATAGAACGAGAAAAATAGAACAAGAAAAAGAAAGTCAAGTGTCAGTGGATCCTGCCTGTAATTCTAGCTCTTCAGGAGTCTGAGAGGTAGAGAATGACAATTTGAATTCAGTCAGGACAGGAAAGCCCAGGACAATCTTATTTCTAAGGATCACAGGAATCAAAAAAAAAAAAAAAAAAACATGAGTGGGGCTGTGGCTTAAGGGTATAGCACTACCTTTGAGCAAAAGGAGCTCAGGGACAGTGCCTAGGCTCATAGTATGACCCCCAGACTTGCCAAAAACAAAAAACAAAAAACAGTAACTCCATGTCTACCCATGTATGTATGCATGTATTGCTATCGGTGAAGATCCAGAGACCCTATGTTGAAAGGCACTCAGCTAGGAAATTTACTTTGAATAAAATGGTTTGATAGCACAGAGAACGTTTTCAAGACAGTGCATATTCCGGGGCTTCCCTCACTGTTCCCAGTGTAGCCTGAGGGTTTCTGCGAACCTCAGGCTGCTGGAGGAAGTCTGACTCATTGTTGGAACAGGCAGAAGAAAGGTCTCACTCTTGTACAGCTGTGTAATAAACAACTACATCTGGGGGCTGGGAAGGTAGCTCAGTGGTAGAGTGTATGCCTTGCAAGCATGAGGCCCTGGGTTCGATTCCTCAGGACCACATAAACAGAAAAAGCCGGAAGTGGTGCTGTGGCTCCAGTGGTAGACCGCTAGCCTTGAGCTGAAGAGCTGAGGGACAGCGCACAGACCCAGAGTTCAGGCCCCATGACTGGCAAAAAAACAAAAAAAAAAACAAAAAAAAAACAACTCCATCTGGGCCAATTAGTGAAGATGAGTGTGGGCAGGCTCTGAAGGCCAGGAGAAAAAGACCTCTTTGCATCCAAAGCTATCTCTTTCCCCAGTGCTCTGTTTGGACAAGAAGCCTTCACTTGTGCCACCTCCTCTGGCAGGCCAAGTTCCTTGTACTTATCCTGTCTTTGTTAGACTATGTCCCAATGTTGAAACAAACTGCTACAATTAATTCAAGGGTCCTTCTGGCAGACAACTAGAGAGCTGAACCGAATTAAAAGATTCCTAATTGGCAAAGTTGCCTCCTTAGGTTTCCAGAAGCTTACTGAATCTAAGCACATAGGTAATATCACAATGCTTCTTGTCATGTAGGGCTGGTGAAGCTCATAAGGTTTTGAAACCTTTGACCCCTCCTAGTTGAGCCTTGGATGGCTAGCTTTTGGGGTTGAACACAGGGCCTAGGTGCTAAACATGAGCTCAGAAGCGAAGCTCAGTGCTTTAACAAAATTTGGTGTAACAGCTTCACTTCTGATATGTGTGTGTGTGTGTGTGCATACACTTGTCCTGGAACTTGAGGACCTGACCACTGTACCTGAGTTTCTCCTGTACAAGGATAGCACTTTACCACTTGAGCCACAGGGCCACTTCAGGATTTTTTTTTAGTGATGTGGTACTGAGGAATCAAAACCCAGGGATTCATACATGCAAAGCAGTCTAAGGCTTCCTATTCAGGTTTTTTTTTTCTCTTCTTGTGTGTTGGAGGAGTTGACGTCTAGGCCTCGTGCTCTCCTTGAGTTCTTCAGCTAAAGCCAAGTGTGCTACCACTTGAGCTACAGCATTTCTTCAGGTTTTTGTTGGGTGACTGGAGAGTAGCGTCCATCTCAAGAATTTCCTGCCCAGGCTGGCTTTGGACCCTAATCCTCAGCTCTCAGGCTCCTGAGTAGCTAAGAGGACAGGCGTGAGTTAGTGGTGCCCAGCTTCCACTTCAATTTTCTAAGTGATGAATAGGAGATAATATTCTCTTTGTGTCTGGGATAGTTTGGAACCCAGATCCTCAGATCTCAGCTTCTTGAGTAGGCAGGGTGACAGACCTCAGCTACAGACGCCTAGATCTAACTCTCTGTTGCAAGAGGGTCCTCTGCTCCACGTGGTAGGGCGTTAGCCATGAGCCAATAGGGAAGAGTCAGTGCCTAGGCCCTGAGTTCAATGTTGATGACTGAGAAAAATAAATAATTGTCTGCAGGAGACAACTCACTAGATTTCAGTACATACATAATTTTGGTGAGCCTCAAGCTTCTCATCTACACCATCATCTTACTTGTAGAACTCTTACAAGGATCAGATGAAAGAATGAACCCCATGAAGGACTCAGCACACAACTTATGAAGGACTCATCACATAGCTGTATCCCACACGCAGTCATTAGAAGTAGGGTGCTTTCATCGTTATCACCATGCTTTCAGAAACACGTCACAAACCACACAAAATTCACATCTAATGATTTAGAGGGATGGGTCTTTTTGGGAGGGCTGGGGGTCAGCCACAGGGAATGCACTGGAAGGATGGGGGTACTGTTGTAAGATCTTTGCTCAAGGCTACAGCTCTACCACTGTGAGCCACAGCTCAGAGTTTTGCAGACTTCCTTCAAGGGCTGTGTTTTAAACCCACCAGTATCAAATCTCAGCCCCTGAGTATCTTGGATGACAGGGCTGAGTGAGCCAGTAGCATCTGGCTCCGTGGGGCTGGGTTGCAGTGCTTTACTTCTGGCTAAGTCAGGTTAGATGTCAGCTTTCAGCACCAGACTCCCTGTTTGCTCTGTGATGAGGTATTTGCAGTCCTATCCTCATATCGTTGCAGTTAGGACATTCTATTTTCTTTTTTTGGGTGCCAGTCCTGGGTCTTGAATAAGGGTCTAGACACAGTCCCTAAGCTTTTATGCTCAAAGCTAGTGCTCGACTGCTTGATGGACAGCATGACTTCCAGATTTTTTTGTGCATGCGGTAGTGAGGAATCAAACCCAGAGATTTGTATGTACTAGGCAATCACCCTACCACTGAGCCCCAGGAGTGACAAGAGTATGAACAGATAAATGTATAGATTGGTTGACAGATAAATGGATGTATATGTATACAACAAGAGAGAGATGTCTGTATACTATGTAACTGCATATAGAATATTACTACTGATTATTGGCAATTAAATTCCTTCCTTTTTAAAGTACCATGATTGAATGCATAATAAAATATTAATTGAAAATTAGTCAATGTAGTATAATTGTTGTGTATAATTTTATAATATAATCGTACACTAACTACTAATTTAATTGTTACTTTTATAACATTCCATTCCTATGGATGCATATGGGAATGGGTTTCTTAGAATCTCCCGCCATTCATTAGTGGCAGTCCTGGGATTCTATCTCCAGATCTAAATTGCTGGTTTCGGCTATGGCTTCCTTAATAGCCACCAAACATCAGCAATATAAGGTCATGTACACTTTCTGGGCCTTGGCATTTAGACCCAGGATGGTTACAATACAAAGGAAATAAAAATGTAAAACTACCTTCTTGAACGTCTCAGTACTATGCTTTTCCTTTCTATTTTTTATATTTTTCCCTGTCCCAAGATTTGAACTCAGGTCGTAGGATCCCAGTGCTGGCAGTGGCAGAGATGTGAAGACCTGACTTCAAGCCCTGTACTGGCCAATAATAATAATAATAATAGTAATAATAATACCCTGGCTTGAATTTGCACAATTTTTCTGGCAGGCACGGGATATGAAATCAGGGTCTGGGTAACTCTGTGACACTGTGGGTGAAGGGGAATGGCTCAATGTCCTTGAAGACAAGAAATTCAGACCAGTTCCTAGGGCCTGAATTGAAGCCCCAGCACTGGAAAAAATAATGTTCATATATGAGATATTTTTACATGCATGGGTTTACTGCGTTGACATTTATTACCCTTATTTATTTAGTATTATTACACATATAACATTTCTTTTATTATATCATATCACATAGGATATATTTTATACATCATACTGAGACCAAGGACTTTCGTTGAGAAGGAAAACAATGTGTCAAAATTGGCTTCTTACTACAAAGAATAAAATTTTGGCCATCCTGGGATTTCAACCCATGGACTACAATGCCCAATCCATAAATGGGGTCACAGTCTTAGCAGTCCAGATTCTGGCAAACTGAGCTGCCAGGAAATTCTGAGGACCTATGATCAAGCCCACTAGTCCCATATATATATATATATATATATATATATATATATATATATATATATATATATATATATATATATATATATATATATACACATATATATGTATATATATATCCTACATATATATACTAGTATATATATCTATATATATATACTAGTCCCATATATATATATACATATATACGTATATATATATATATATATATACACACATATATATATATACATATATATATGGGACTAGTGTGGCTTGATCATAGGAATGATGATATATATATATATTATATACAAATATACATATATATGTTGATAGATATGTAGATTGAGATATATATGTATATATCTATACATATATATATAGAGAGAGAGGGACTGTGAGAATATTAAATTATATATATATATTATTACCAACTATTAGTTATTAGTGCTTCCATTTAATGAAGTATCCTGGTTGAATACTTATGAAAGCATTAATTAAAAATTAGTCAATATCCTCAATCATACCATGATGCTAGAATGGAAGATATAAATCCAATAATTATTCTGTGGCATTCTAAAATAGAATCATGAAGCAACTGCACATTTAATTATTACTTTTATAACATTCCATTAGCATTCACATGAACAGAAATGAGTTTGTCAGGATCTCCCTCCATTTGTGGGTGGCAGACCTAGCATTCAAACTCCAAGCCTGAGTAGTTTAATTTGAATGCAAACCATTGGAATGACACCATGAAGATTTCAGATTGTTATGATTTAAAAAAAGAACAAGAAGGAAAGAAAGCAAGGTGTCAGTGGCTCCTGCCTGTAATCCTAGCTCCTTAGGAGGCTGAGATGTAAAGAATGCCAATTTGAATTCAGCCGGGGTGGGAAAGTCCATGATACCCTTCTTTCTAAGAGGTCACATGAAAAAGAAAAACCATGAATGGTCTGTGGCTCAAGGGCAGAGTGCTACACTTGAGCAAAAGGAGCTCAAGGACAGAGCCTAGGCTCATAGTACAACCACAGACCTGCCAAAAAAAAAAAAAAAGAGGAGGCAATAACTCCTTGTATCTTTGTATGGATGATGAGCATTCAGCAGGTTGCCCATGCCCAGACTCCCAACCTGGGCAAGCTGGGACAAGCCCTCAGAAAGTACTAAGTCTGAGCCGGCAACTTGAACAAAGCATCCTTCTCTGCCATTTAAAGAACTGGAGCATTATGTTCTGGCCGAGGTGTCCCATTGGGACACCTAGAAGCCAGACACTGCCTCCATGGAGACCACAGTTCTAGACTATAGGAGTTGTTGAAGGTTCTGGCTTCATATTCTCTATCCCTCTGTATGATGTGAGCCTAGACCTCCGGGGCCGGGTGTCTATCACTCATTTATCATTCCTCATTGCCAAGTCACAGGCTGGTCCCATATATTGGCAAAGAAATGAAATAGTCAGTGATTTCTACAACAAAAGGGCTAAGCTTATAACTCCCATTAGAAGTGAGCCTTGGGTTGTGTATGTGGCTTAGTGGTAGAGTGATTACATAGCATGCATGCACGAAGCCTTGGGTTCTATTCCTCAGTACCACAGAAACAGAAAAAGCCAAAAGTGGCACTAGGGCTTAAGTGGTAGAGTGCTAGCCTTGAGCAAAAGTAGCTCAGGAACATGCCCAGACCCTGAGTTCAACCCCCAAGACTGGCAAAAAAAAGTCAGCCTGGTGAGATATATTGTTCTGGGACTCAGAGGAGGGCCGAGGTTATAGGTAAGAGGTAGGGTAGAGGGCAGGTGCTAGTGGCTCACCCCTGTAATCTTAGCTAATTAGGAGGCTGAGATCTGAGGATGACAACTGCAAGCAGGAAAGTCTATATGAGCCAATTTTCTCCAATTAAACACCCAAAAAGCCAGAAGTAGAGCTCTGGTTCAAGTAGTAGAGCGCTAGCCTTGAGCACAAAGGCTCAGGGATAGAATAACATCCAGGCCATGAATTCAAACCCCAGGAATGGCACACACATGCACACACACACACACACACAACCTCACACACACACACACACACACACACACACACACACACACACATCAAGATAGAGCATTTGCCATTCAGCCTGCACAAGTTCCATCTCTAGAAACTTAATACTAAAAAAAAAAAAAAAAGAAGGAGATTGGAAGGAAAGACTTGCTCCATGAGGTGATATAACCAGTGCCAAAATTCCACAGGAGTTCTAAGATGTGAAAGAGGACAGAGAGCCTCAGGCAGAAGGTCCAGCATGGGCAACGGTCCTTAGGTGTGGTTTAGAGCAGGTGGTGTGGTTGGTTCTGTGAAGAAGAAGGTTCTGTGAAGAATGAAAGTTCTGTGGCTTCAGACAAGTCTGACAGGACATTCAAGGCTGTGTCAAGGTTTGCACTTGAGTCACAGGTAGGGCAGAGGTTGGGGTCACAGAATGGGGCCCAGGGGGAAGATTATCTTGTCTTTTCACCATGGACCCCAGCCATTTCCTGTGGCTGGAAGCCTATTTTTCATAGCTCCTGACCCTCAGGCCTCATTTGCATGGAGGAGTCAGGGCAAATGCAGGGAAGAAAGCTTGCTTAAGAAAAGCTTCTAGGGGCTGGGAAGGTGGCTCAGTGGTAGAGCGCTTGCCTTGCATGCCTGAGGCCCTGGGTTGGATTCCTCAGCACCACATAAGCAAAAAGAAAAAAGCCGGAAGTGGCGCTGTGGCTCAAGCGGTAGAGCGCTAGCCTTGAGCTGAAGAGCTGAGTGACAGCTTCCAGGCCCAGAGTTCAGGCCCCAGGACTGGACCCCCCCCCCAAAAAAAAAGTAAAGCTTCTAGCCTAATGCCACCAGTGGCTCAACCCCTGTAAATCCTAGCTACTCAGGAGACTGAGATCAGAGGGAAGAAATTACTGAGACACTTCTTGCCGATGAACTACCAAAAGCCAGAAATGGAGCTGTGGCTCAAGTGATAGAGTGCCAGCATTTAGGGAAAAAGTTGAGAGACCAAAGCCCAGACCCCTGAATTAAAGCCCCAGTACTGGCACCTAAAAAAATAAAGTTTTCAGGAGCTCCAAGTCCACTGTAGTGAAACTCCAGATCAGCCAGGCACCGGGGGCTCACACCTGTCCTCCTACCTCCTCAGGAGGCTGAGACCTGAGGATCGTGGTTCAAAGCCAGCCCAGGCCAGAAAGTGTGGGAGACTCTGAACTTCAAGTAACCTCCAGAAAACTGGAAGTGGCGCTGTGGCTCAAGTGGCAAGCTGAAGAGCTGCGGGACAGCGCCTAGGCCCAGAGTAAAAGCCCCATGACCAACACCTGGCCTGCTTGGACCTCACTCTGTGGCAGAGTACTTTCCAATGGGCCCCTGATGGTCTCCCAATGTCTAGGTGTCCCACCAGTCTTCAGAGCAGCCTCTTTGGAGGTCTTTTCCTACAGAGTAGGCCACAGTATCAGAGAAGGGTCAAGCCTTGGGGCACAGAGGTCATCGGTCGAGTCATCAGAATGGCATCTGTCATGGGTGCTGTATGGATCTGAGCAGTAAATCTACATCTCATACCAGCGTTCTGGGCCAGGAGGGGCAGGAGCTGCAAGATGTCACAGCAGGTAATGCCCACTCGCACAAGTATCACAAAAGTGTGAATCTGTCAGGCACACCTTTGACAGGTGTTGAGTTGGGCTCATGAAAGACTTGTAGGCTTAGAAATCCACAGGTGGCTGGCTGCTGCTTGTAGCAGTAACTACCCCTGGAGTCCCAGGGCTTGGAGCCTTGCTTTCCTCACCAGTGCTCAGGGGCAGATGAAGGTCTGAAATCATGGGCCAACTACAAAGGAGCATCCATAGTGTCCTTCCCTCGGTCCTGTGGCCCCATGCATGGATGGAGGGGCAGGTTCCATGGGACTTACTGCCATGACCCAGACCCCTCAGCCCAAGAAGGACTTAGGGAGAAACAACTTGATCTGCCTTGAGAGTTTACTATGATTATGCCTCAGGACTGCCCACAGTTCTACCTCAGCTCATCATTAACACCTCTGTGTGTGTGTGTGTGTGTGTGTGTGTGTGTGTGTGCATGCACGTATGCATGCACATATTTGTACAGGGGTTTGAACTCAGGGCTCAGGCTCTGTCCCTGAGTTTTTTTCATTGAGGGCTAGCACTCTACCACTTGAGCCACAGCTTTTCTTCCAGGTTTCTGTGGTTATTTGCAGATGAGAGTCTCACAGACTTTTCTAGCTGGGCTGCCACTGAATGGCAATCCTCAGATCTCAGCCTCTGAGGAGATAGGAATATAAGAGAATGAGTTATTAGTACCTAACTGGCCACACTTTCCTTCTTGGATAAAACAGAGTACCTCTCTGTCTCAGCCGAGCACCCATGTACAGCTACTTCTCCAACCCAGGCTTCAGACAAAACATACCCTCCACTGAGAACAAAGAAATGGGATCAGGTTTGAGCTTTATGTTCTCCACACAGTCATGGGCTGCTAGGAGCTGATGTAGAGATCAGAGATCTAGGCCAGGGCAAGTAGACAGCTGTTAGAACAGAAGAGCGTATGAAAAGACATCCTTGCAGCTGGGTGCCAGTGGCTCATGCCTATAATCCTAGCTACTCAAGGCTGACACCTCAGGATCAATCAAGATTCAAAGCTAGCCTGGGTAGACTCTTATCTCCAATGAATCATCAAAAAGCTGGGAAGCAAAGCTACACTAATTCACATGGTACACCACCGCCCTTGTGCAAGTCCCGGTAAGCACTCACACACACAAACACACATACACACACTAACATCTTTAGCAGGTGCCAATGTCTCATACCAGCTATCTAGTACTCAATAGGCTCAACTCTTAGGATGGCAGCTTGAAGCCAGACCAGGCAAGAAAATCTGTGAGACTCTTCTCTCCACTAAACTACTAAAAAAGATGAATGGTGAGCTGTGATTCAAGTGGTACAGTGTTAGCTCAGGGACAGTGCTTAGGCCCTGAGTTCTAGTTCTGAGATTTTTTTGGGGGGGGAGGGTCCGGTCATGGGGCCTGAACTCTGGGTCTGGGCACTGTCCCTCAGCTCTTCAGCTCAAGTCTAGCGCTCTACCATTAGAGCCACAGCGCCACTTCCGGCTTTTTCCTTTTTGCTTATGTGGTGCTGAGGAATCGAACCCAGGGCCTCAGGCATGCAAGGCAAATGCTCTACCACTGAGCCACCTTCCCAGCCCTCTGAGATTTTTTAAAATAAATACCCTTTGCCATCCCCAACCACACAGGCCATAAATCCAGATTTTGGTCATCCTAGATCTCACTTTCGTTCCTGCCACTTCCACAGCACTGTCACATGTAGCCTGTGTGTGGCTAGCACTGGGTTAAGAATTGAACTTACACAAGGGGGTCATAACCAGGTCAAGGTTAATGCCCCAGAACATTGAGGTACTGGCCATACCAGTCTCTCACCCCCTCTACCCTGACCCTGGAATCTAGTCTGTGCCTCTCTATTATGATTATCCGGAATTGTTTAGAAGGACCTGAGAGGCCCAGCTGGGAGGGGGGAAGATAGACTTTCCTGCAATAAGGTACATTTACATTTCCTAGACACCAATGGGTACTTCGAAGACAACTTGGCCTCACCTTCCATGTAGCCCAGATCCTCTTGTTTGGGCGGCCTTCAGTCAGCTATCAGGCTGAAGTTGGCCAGAGGCATTGGCAACCACCCTTCCCCTACTCCATTGCCAGCCTGCTAGGATGGACATGCATCCAGAGGCCCAGCTGAGGAAAAGGAAAGGACATGGCATGACTGAGCCCCTCCCCTCCAGGGACAGGGAGAACCTATGCCAGCTGGCCCTGCTGACCCAGAATCCTCTGGAGGCGGCCAAAGTTATGGACAGCCAGACTTGGGCCCCAACAAAAAGCTAGAATATACGGGCCTCTGGCAATTTAGGACTCATTGTAGACCCAGATAGGGGGCTATAGGCAGGGTGCCATGGAGGAGGGGCCACCTCTGAAGTCAGGAAGAGGCAGACAGGTGCCCAGGAAGGGGACAAAGAAAGGTGAGGGAAACACACACACACACACACACACACACACACACACAGGGGTAGCCCAAGGCCTCAGCATTCCCTCAGCATCTGAACATCCCAACCCCCGCGAGAAGATAGCACTACCATCCTCAGACCAACTGTAGACAAAACTCAGCGCATCTCACACATCTGGAATGGCTCATAACACAGCATGGTATTTCCTACTTTATACACTGCTATGCAGAAAATTCAGCTACCTTATTTTTGGTTGTTGGTCATGGGGTTTGAACTTTGGGCCTTCACACAGTCCTTTAGCTCTTCAGCTGAATGTGTGCGCTCTACCACTGGAGCCATAGCACCACTTCTGGTTATCTGGTGGTTCAAAGCCAGCCTAAGCTGGCTTTGATCCGCGATCCTGAGATCTCAGTCTCCTGAGTAGCTAGGATTACAGTTGTGAGCCACTGGCAGCACCCGGCTTCAGTTACCTTCTTATACCCAGGGAAACCCAACTTGTCAGGCTACAAATCACATGCAGTCCTTTGCTTGGGACTTTGACACCAGCATCCAAAACCATACTTCCATGGATGGAGAGAATAAAATTGACACTACCATCCCACCCCTGCTCACATTCACCCCACTCCCTGCCTAAGACAGGCCACAACCTCTGAAGTTCTTGGTAAGACAACGCCCACCCTGCTGTGATTTCACACTCGGGCAAACCTGGGAAGATCTTAGAAATTTCTGTACATTGAGGCCAGCACCTGGTCTCCCAATCACAGCACCCCAACTCCTTCACCATCTCTTGCAGGCAAGGGATGTCTTTACGGTTTTTTTGTTTGTTTTTGGTTGAGGGGTTGAACTCAGGAATTGGGTACTGTCTCCAATGATGATTTATGCTCAAGGCCAGTGCTCTACCATTTGAGCCATGGAACCACTTCCAGTTGGAGATTGGAGATGAGACTCTCATGGGACTTTCCTGCCTGAGCTGGGAAACGGGATCCTCTGGATCTCAGCCTCCCAAGTAGCCAGGATGACAGGTGTGGGACAGCAGCCCAGGGCTTATGGTGTCTCATTCTTTAGAATTTCCTCCTAGTCCTCCTCTAGACACTACCACCTAGATACTCCTCTACTGCCCTCAGGGACAGAAAGGGAGGCTTGGAATCTGGGTAGGGCCATGGGCATTAAAGGTTCCCCTCCGCATCTCTACCCCTCTCTAAGCTCCCATCTGCCTCCTGTGGATGGTCTGGTCATCCGGAGCAGATCAGACCCACTAGGACTTCTAGGGCCTGCCTGTATCCCCCTGCCCCATCCAACAGGTACCTGAGTATTTCTAGGGCCAGCTGCTTCATGTCCTGGTGGAAGATGTTGGGAGGGTTGCTGATAACCGGGTCCAAGTTTTCAGGACAGAAGGAGTGTCCAGTTCCCCTCTGTCAAAGAAGGAGACACAAAGCATGGATGGAACTACTAAGAACTACAGGGCATAGCCATCCACCAATCACCAAGGTCCCTTTGCGTGCTGTTTTATGTTGACAGTTCTGGGGCTTGACCTGGGGGCCTGAGTGCTGGGTAGGAGCTTCATTTGCTGGAGGTGAGTGCTCTTCCATCTGAGCCAAGGTGCCACTTCTGACTTTTTTCTGTGTATGTGGTACCTAGGAATTGAATCAAGGGTTTCCTGTTTGCTAGCGAGCCCAATACTGCTAAGACACAATCCCAACCTTGGATAGCTGTTTTACTGTGACCCCTTGGACCTGTCTCGGGACAGTCTTGTACATCTGTACCGAGTTTCTCAGCAGCAGCCATGGCTGGAAATGATCATGCATAGCTATGTTGTCTTTTATCTACAGCATCTTTGCACTCTGTGCTTCCTGTCTGATCCTCCTTGTTAAGTAAGATCCCCTTTCAAGTCCTGCTTCTAAGAAGCCCACTCCATTTGCCCTGGCAGAGAGGGACCTTCACTCTGCAGGCTGCCGGCCTTGTCACGATCTGCCTTCTGGCCAGTGTGGATTGAGAGTGCATGAAGGAGAAGGCCTGGATTCCACCACCCACTACCCTGGGACCGATGCTGTACCACACTCCATGAGAGGGCACTCGAGGCCCAGGCAGTAAGGGGCAACAAGATGGGACCATTTTTTGTGTGGGCTTGAACTCAGGATCTGGGAGCTCTCTCTCTGAGTTTTCGTGCTCAAGGCTGCTGCTCTACCACTTGAGCCACAGCTCCACTTCTGGCTTCTTGGTGCTTCCATGGAGAGAAGAGTCTCTCTGGCTTTCCAGTTTATGACTGGCTTTGATCTTTGATCCTCAGATCTCTGCCTCCCAAGTCAACAGGATGTCAGGCTTGAGCCTGAGCCAGAGGTGACATGCACCAGAGCCTTTCTTTTGAGCTTCTGTTTAGCTCGTGTGAACTAGCAAGCCCCAGTTAATATAGTCAATTTCAGGGGTTCAAGTTTGTCGCCTAGATCAGTTAATCTAAGGAGATAAAATGTATTTGGAAAAGGCTACTTTGAATTGAATTGGCCTAGGTGAGTGTGTGTGTGTGTGTGTGTGTGTGTGTGTGTGTGTGTGTGTGTGTGTGAGAGAGAGAGAGAGAGAGAGAGAGAGAGAGAGAGAATGAGTTTCAGGGATACTTACACCCATCTCTGTGGTGCCTCATCCTCCCAGTGGTGAGTCCATCCTGGATCCCAAGGAAGGTGGGTAGAGAGGGTATGTAAGGTCACATCGACTGGAATGATCTGAATTCTATCCTGCAACTGAAGCCTGGAGAGATATTGAAGAGAAGGAGAGGTTTAGAAGAACATCAAAGGTAGCCACTTATCTTTGGCTACAAGTACCAGAGAGAAGACTGAATCCATCCTTTTCGGTAGTAAGATAACAGGTAAGATAACATTTATTTTATTATTTTTTTTGTGAGTCCTAGGTCTTGGATTCAGGGCCTGGGTGTCATCCCTGAGCTTCTTTTTCTCAAGGCTGAGGCTCTACCACTTGAGCCACAGCACCACATCTGGCTTTTTTGTGTATGGGGGGAGGTTGTTTATGGGAGATAAGAATCTCACAGACTCTCCTGCCTGGGCTGGTTCTGAGTCACAACCATTAGACCTCAGCCTCCTGAATAACCATGATGACAGGCAGTAGCCACCAGCACCTGACTGCCACCATCCATTTATAATCTTCTAGGGCCAGGTCTGGGCCACCCACACTGCACCTCCTTTGTGGTGAGTGGGAAGCCGACATGGGTGGGTTTTATACTTCAACAGCCTACCTGCTTGTGAGCATTGTTCCGGGTCAGTCTGATGGCAGCTTCCTCCTTATTGACAGCAATGACTTGGCTCTGTCACAAGAACAAATGTCCCCCAAGAGGTATCAGGCCTAGTGTCTTTCCTCTGCATACTGCCCCTCCAACCCAAAACAACACACTCCAGCAAAGCGAAGTAGACATAGAGTGGATTCATTTTCTTATAACCAGGGTCTGGCAAGATAAGTGGTGGTGAGGATCAGAGGCCCTGGATCGTGCTGGGTGGGAGGAAAATGCGATGCCTCCTTATATCCACTTTTTTTTAACTGTCTTAGCAGAAGGTAGTGGGGAAGGACTCACGGGAGGGACAGATGATGAATATCTGACACAGTCTAACCCAGGCACAGAGGGGCTTACCTCAGGGAGATAGTTCAATAGGCTGAGCAAGACAGCTCCTGACCCACAGCCCACCTCCAGAATGAGAGGGCCACCTTGACTCCCAGCCACATGGGGACCCTGGGCCACCTCCTCCAGCACCCATTCAACCAGTTCCTGTGTGAGAGAGATAGGTAGGGAGAGAGACAGAGACAGAGAGAGACAGAGAATGTGAGAGAGAGAGAGAGAAAGAAAGAAAGAAAGAAAGAAAGAAAGAAAGAAAGAAAGAAAGAAAGAAAGAAAGAAAGAAAGAAAGAAAGAAAGGAAGGAAGGAAGGAAGGAAGAAAGAAAGAAAGAGAGAAAGAAAGAAATAAAGAAAATCCGAATTACACTTTAGCCATGTGTCGGTGGCACAGGACAATAATGCTAACTACACAGGAGGCTGAGATTTGAGGATCATGGTTCATAGCCAGCCCAAGCAGGAATTTCTGTGAGACTCTTATCTCCAAAGATCCACCAGAAAATTGGATGTGATGCTGTGGCTCAAGTGGTAGAGTGCTAGCCTTGATCTGAGGAGCTCCGGGACAGTGTCCAGGTCCAGAGATCAAGCCTCACAACTGACAAGAAGTGGACTTGCCACCACAAGAAGTGGACTGAATAACATCCACTGTCTTAGGGAACATGGCAGAGAAGTCAGGCTGAGCTTGCTGTCAGCTGGGGGTCATGAGTAGGTCACCTAGCATCTCCATGCCTCGTTTTCCCCAGCTACAAAACTTAGCACAGTGAAGGATCCCTTTCCTCATGGGGATAGGGTAAGGATGAAAGAGAGCCATGTTTTGTTTCATAATCCCGTACCTGTTGCAGGCCCCATCTGAGCGTTTTCTGGGTATCTTCCTGTCATATGCTCATAGAATTTCCAAGAACCATATCTGACAGCCTCTCCCTCTATGCCTGGCTCTGCCCCAGAGATCCCCCTGTATTGATTCCTTGTTTCGTCAAAATTGTCTCGGGAGGAGACTGAGGACCAATGGTCGAGGCCCAATCCAGAGCTTCACGTTAGGTCAAGAATCGGCTGCCATGGACTAAGAGTTTGGGACAATCCATCTAAACCAATGACTGAGCGTGGCACTACATGTCTAACATTCCAACTAAAGAGGACCAGGCCTGCTGGCACATGCTTGTCACAGATAGGAGGCCTGCGATCCAGCCCAGCCTGAGCATATATGCCCAAGACAGAAAGGCTTAGCTCACATGGTAGAAGACGTGATTGGCAAGTCTAAGGCTTTGAGTACAAACCCTAATATACCAAAAAGAATCAGAGGCCTTGTGCCAGATGCTCATGCATGTAATTCTAGCTACTCAGGATACTGAAATCTGAAGATCACAGGTCAAGATTTAAAATGGCATTGGCCTCACCCATGAGACGTCATTATGAGAAGAACCGGACTCTGACCCATACCAGTGCACTCCATACTAACAGGGCTCACATTCTTACTAAGAGCTGGCTATGCTGTCTGTCCCCCTGGGGAGTCACCCCCTGAGGGCCCCACGCCCAGGTCTTCCTGAGCTCTCTCTGCCACCAACCAGGCCTAAGGGAGTAGACACCTCCAGGGCACACAGATCCTTTGGTCTTATAATTTAATGGTGCTGAGTCCCCTTCAAGTGTTCCACCCTTACAGGCCCCTAAACCTCTGCCAAAAAAACCATGCATCCCCCAAAGATAGCAGTTATAAGTTACCAAAGGGTCCAGTGCTCCGTGTTACAACCCACTTCTACACACAGACACACAGACACACACACACACAAACACACATACACACAAAGCCGGCACGGGTGGCTCATGTCTGTCATCCTAGCTACTCAGGAGGCAAACATCTGAGGATCACGGTTCAAAGCCTGCCCATACAGGAAAGTCTGTGAGGCCCCTATCTACAGTGAACCACCAAATAGCCAGAGGTGGAGCTGTGGCTCAAGTGTCGGAGCACTAGCTTTGAGCACAATAGCTCAGGAACAGCACCTAGGCCCTGAGTTCAAGGCCCAGTTCTTCTACCTCCAAACACACACAGACACAGACACAGACACACACACACACACACACACACACACACACACACACACACGGACAGCCCAAGGCTTCAGCAGTCTCTGAGAAGAGAACCATGAACTCCCTCCATTAGGATCACATCCCACCCCCGAGAAGGTGGCACTCCAGACTTCAGACCCACTGTAGACAAAACATTGAGCTTCTCACATACCTGGAATGTCTCATAGCCCAGCATGGCATTTCCTACTGTACACACTGCTATGTGGAAAACGTAGTCACCTCTTTTTTTGTTGTTGGTCAGGGGGTTTGAACTCTGGGCCAGGGCACTATCCTTCAGTTCTTCAGCTGAAGGTGAGCACTCTCCCACTTGAGCTACAGCGCCACTTCCTATTCTCTGGTGGTCCACCGGACATCAAGTCTCACAGAACTTTTCTGCCCAAGCTGGCTTTAAACCGTGATCCTCAGATCTCAGTTCCTAAATAACTAGGATGACACCCATGAATTACGGGCAGCCGGCCAAAGATACTTTTCCATGCCGTTCATCCTATCTCCTCAGGAGACTGAGATCTGAGGACTGTATTTGGATGCACCCTTCTCAGCAAAGTCCATGAGAACTCTTTATTTCCAATTAAACACCCAAAAAAGTTGGAAGTGGAACTGTGGCTCAAATGGTAGAATGTTAGCTTTAAACATCAAAGACAAAGGATAGGACCCAGTCTCTAGTTTCAAGCTTTTTCTAGCAAAGACCCACCCAAGAAAAGGAAGCAGATGGGCACACTGGAGCTCAAAGTTCACACATAATACTCAAGACTCCCAGAACAGACCCAATCCTGCTCTGATTCTCTAGATTCTATGTCCTACATCATGGCAATCTTAGATGGGACTGACCTTGGACCAAGTTAGGACGTTCAAGTACAATCTCATACTGAGGATCCCTGACCTTATCAGAGACTCAGGATCTCTCACTGTCCTGCATTGACACTGGACAGTGAGGTGAGGTCTAGTTATCCAACCACAGGATGTGGGAATGAAAGGATTTCACAGCCAAGAGAAGCAGACTGGAGGGCTCTATGTCCCTCTCACTCAGGAAGGAGAAAAGGCCTGATCCATCCCAGCAATGTTCCTGGGTTGTGAGTATACTCAAAAACAACCCTGCTCAGAGCCCAGGGCCTCTGGTTTTCCCACCAGCCTCTACCCAAGCCTGCACCAACTTCAGTTGGCCCTCTCTGAATCCCAGATCTGCCATCTAGACTAAAGGGTGAGCCAGAAGAGAGCCCCACCTCTGCCTCTGAGAATGGCAGTCAAGAGGTCCTAGTGCCCCCTAGAGGAAGTCTCGGGGCTACATGGGTCCAGACTCCAGTCCTCATTCCCTGTTTGTCCTGTGCCATTGGCACAGTTACTTCTGTCTCTGGTGTAGGAATGAACACCGGGGGTGTTGTAAAGCCTAACTCGGAAATCCTTACCCAAAAGACCATCAGAGACTATCACCAATGTAAAAGCAAAGGAGTCTTTATTGGAAGCTTGAGCTTGGTCCCCGCAGCGTACATGGCAGCAGCCCATGATGCTGAGAGGCCCCGAGCCCATAGTTACAACACTTTTCATACACTTTTTTAGGGAATGTAGGGCTTTGCGTACATCATAATTTCTTGTAACAAATCACTACAAACCCCAGGAAAATCACAAAACAATTCTATAGTATGATTGGCACACTACAAAGAGGGAAAGGACCAGAAACAAGTTGTTGGTTAGATCAAGGGGGCCGACATTCTTTAAACTGGTTGGCTTGCACCACAGGGGAGTCTCAAGAGGATACATGCTAAACTGCAGAGTTGCTTTTTTAAACAAACACCAACTGTGGCCTGACTGCAGGGTCACCAAGCACTCCAGCACCTGCTTGCCTGCGGTTTTCCCAAGGATTGTTTATGTTCCTAGTCCCCTGGGAAATGCTTCTTCTGTTCATTCCCAGGTCGGGTTCATGGTCAGCTGCATAACTCATACCTCAGAAGATGCTCACTAGCTCAAGATGGAGTCACCCAGGCCTCAGTCTTCTCAGTGTCATCTTCAGATTGAGCCCGGGCATGTCCAAGTCCCCAAGGATGTACTGCACAGGCATCCTGTGGCAGATGACAGCCAGGTGGTCAATGGTGAACCCAAGATGCCAGGACTTTTAATAGTCATGTGGCTGGGTCGAAGGCTCTATCACTGATGGTTGAGGTTGTCAGGCTAGGTCACGGCTCCAATGTCCTGACACACCTGACCTAGGATCATCCTCCCTCTTCATCTTCCTTGCCCCACCTCCCCCGCTTTGACACTCCCTCACCCCCAAACTTCCCTAGATCTTGGACCAGAAAATAAACTTGTTGGGGCTGGGGATGTTCAAAACATGGTGAAACACCCTGAGCCCTATGGTCTACCCGAGGCTGCTTCCCTCTGCAGTCGGTGACCACAAAGGCTTGGATGTCATAAAGTAGCTGACAGGTCATTGGCTTGGTCCTACATACTGTCTTTAAGCTCTCAAACTGTCCCCACAGAGATTGTGAATGGTTGGCTGCCTTGATCCAGGGACTCCAAACCAAGGCTCGCATGCTCCCTTCTTCCCTTTCTTTCTTCTTTTTCTCCCACCATCCTCCTCTCTCTTTCCTTTCTTTCTCTGACTCCTGGGCCTTGAACTCGGAGCCTGGGTGCTGCCCCTGAGTTTTTGTACTCAAGGCCAATGGACTAAGGCTTGACCAACACATCCACTTCTGGCATTGTCTTTTTGGTAGTTAGTTGGAGATAAAGTCTTACAGGCTTTCCTGCCCAGAACTTAAGCATCGATCCTCCCGTCTCAGCCTCCTAAGTAGCTAGGATGACAGGCATGAAGCACAGGCATCCAGCTCAAACCAAGGTGTCTTCATGTGTTGTGGAACCAGCACTGGAAATTTTCATCATCTATGACCACCCCTCCCCCCCCAGCCTGGCACACACTGTAACTCTTTGTTGGATAAATAAATAAGCATCTGTCTATGACAATACTACAGAAAAGTCCCATCTGATTCTAGTAAGCATCTTGGGTGGGCAAAACCTGATGTAGCTCTCCCACAGTTCTCCCTACTCCCTCTTCCTGTCCTTCTGGTGCCACCGCACTTAACTCTTTTGGCTCCGAGGACGTGAGCCACGATGTACTCGCTGGATTCTGGGGCCTCTGGGATGCCTATCTTCTCAAAGATCTCTGTTCAGAGGCTGACCAGCTTTGTGGCACTCAATTCCCCACTCAGGTGTGAACAAGGTTGCCATCAGCTGAACGCCTGGCTCAAGGGGCATACTCTCCACCGCCTGGGGCCAGACAGGATGGTCCACCATATCCGGCCCCCAAGTTTCATGCTGGAGACAAAGGATCCTTGAGGCATCCCAGGCCTCTGAAACTCCCAGAGTCAAGTACAGGTGCTAGGAATCGTCTCTGCTCACAGCTGGCATGCTGGGGATGGTGAGGTCACAATCTCTGCTCCTCATGACATTCTCAACTGTGGTGTCCACCCTAGAGAGAGCTGGAGGCTAATCAGTAGCTGCTGGAGAAAGGCAGTCAGGGCACGACGTTCATAGCAGAAGACCATCTGGCTAGGGAACTCTACCTGTGCTGCTTTGAACATCATTGTTTGGCAGCTGAAATGGTCCAACTAATTTGACCCATAATCCCAGGTGTTAGTGGAAATTGCCAAGTTCAAGAAAAAAAGCCTTGGAAAAGATGACATTTCACTTGTCCCAATCAAACTTAAAGGGTTCCAAAGTCAGTGGACCCTTTTCTTTCCAGACAGCCTACAGTAGGTTACAGAAACTGGCATTCAGAGAGCCCTAGCTAACTGCCATGTCCTGATACTGAGCAGGCTCCAGAAGAGAGAACACACGTGCCTACCACTGCCCAGCTGGAAATGGCCCAGGCTGGACACAGATTGGAGTCTGCAGGACTCCAGGGAGGACTGCACAACAGTGCACTGACCCAGAAGGGAATCCACGCCACCAGTGGGGGCCTGTAGCCCCCTGCCCAGATGCCCACAGACACCATCAATGCCCTGGGTATGGTTCCCCTCTCATCCTTTGTCGTGGTGAGCCATCTGTCATATCACACCATTCACCACTTCCCAGACCCTCCTAGCTTCACAGCCCCTGCCCTCCTCCTCCGCATCTCATTCCCTAATTATGTTTGGCATACTGAGGCATGAAGGCATGAAGGCATACTGAGACAGGTGGCTCCTCAGAACCAGGAGAGAAAACAAAGAAGGGGGTTATGGTGCCTCCAGAGGGGTGTCTGACCTGGAGTGGGGGCATTGTTGGGGAATTTGATGGGTTCCTAAAGGCTATATACATGGATGGACTCCCCACTTCCAGCCTAGATGCTTCTGGGTGACTTGGTGGATTCTTGAGGAGGACGAGGAGACCAGATGGACCAGGAGCACGATCAGAGCTGGCAGAGCTGGGAAATGTGATCACCCTGGAAAAACTGTTAAAAACTGGGGTGTGGGGGGACAGGACAGGTGTATGTGTGTTGGACGAACACACCTCCCAAATATTTACCTCCTATCTGACCCCCAGTGTCCTCACCTCCCTACTGGGCTCTTCTGGGGCCTCCTCAGTTGAAGGTGTGCCTGAGAAACAGAAGACAGACAAGGGCTCCCACAGCAATAAGAGGGCCACCCCCAGTAAAAAAGGAAAAGACCCGAGAGGTGCTGCTACCCACCTCTGACTAAAGACATCAGGTTCCCACCAGGGAGAGGAAGGGTGCAGATATGCGGCTGTGTGGCTCACATTGCTCCAGGCCAGGGGCTCTGTGGTTTCTCCACCTCACCCATTTCTTCATCTCCCCTTTTCCTGGGGACACTGGCCGCTAGGGATGGGGATGGGATCCCAGGGTCAACACCCTACCCCAGTAACTGGTTCTCATTTGTGGCAGAGCCAGGGCGGACTGTGGGGCACAAGGGAGGTGCAGGTGGGACAGGAGAGGGGAGGCACAGGTCTGGGTCCACTGCGGGGAGGTGACAGGGAGTCACGAGGTACAGGGGTCACGGGGTGTGGGCCCAAGGGGCAGCCACTTATTTGTGCTGCTGGGGAGAAGCTGTAGGCTGTGGCACCTGGTGCTTGAGGGCCCTGGAGTCTGAGTACCTGGGGCCGGGGTCAGGTCGGGGCTGCAAGCAGGCTAGGGCTGTGCCATTTCTGCCAGGCAACTGAGAGAGGCAACAAGGATCCAAGCTGGCAGCACCATGTGTGAAATGCGGCACTGCTGGGAGGGGGCGGGGGCATCTGAGGGTCTCTGGCAAGGCTGTGAGCTTCCTCTGCTCCTCCTCCTCAGCTGCTGCTGCTGCCCTTTTCTCAGCAGCCTCTGCCACCACCTCAGTGGTCTCCTCCCCAGGAGCAGCTACTTCCACCACCGCCCTGGCCTCAGCAGCCACCGTCTCCATTGCTGCACCTCAACCATCTCTGCCTTGCTCCCCTCGCCAGGATCTCAGATTCAGGGGCTCCGTGGCTGCTTCCTCTCCATGGGGCTGCTCAGCAATGTGCCTGCCGTGCTGGCTCCGCGTGCTTTCTGCTCCTGGCCAGGACCCGCACTATGATCCAAGTGGCCACCAGCCGCTGAAGCCGCTTCCCCTCCTGCAAGTGCTTGCTCTTCTCTCTGACTTCACTCTCTGCCCTCCACTCCTCTCCTCGGCTTCTCCACCCCCTCCAGTGCATGTGTGCCCACCCCCACAGGGCCCTGGCTTTGGCTGCCACTGCAGTGTGCCCCTGGGCTCCCCTTCCCCTGGGTTCGCCCCCTCACCCCTGATTGCAATCGCAGCTTTGACTGGCCATGGAAGCTTCCAGGCCATGGCAATTGCAGACTCAGCATAGCACTCCCCACCAACCCCAGTACCTGCCCGGGGGGAACTAATCTCCCCTCAGCCCCACCACTGTAGGAGACTCTCCTCCATGCCCCTCCACTCTACACACCAAGCAGGTTCATGGTGACCCTCGTGTGCATATGTGTGTGTGTATGTGTGTGTTTGTGATTGTGTTTGTGTATGTGTGATTGTTGGGGATAACTACCACTCAAGGACTCAGAACATAGCAACCTTTGGAATGACTCAGTACACAGCACACTTTCAAAAACAGCACAAAGCACCCTGTGTAAAGGACTCAGCACACAGTTAACTTTGAAGTACTCAGCAGATAGTACCCTGTGTAGAGTACTCAGCACACAGCACTTTTTGAAGGAGGGGGACCATAGCCTGCAGTGTAAAGGACTCAGTGCCTGACATGTTTGGAAAAACTCAGCATGTAGCACTCTTTCCCAGGTACTCATTACATAGCACCCTGGGTTAAGACTCCACACACAGCACCCTCTGAAGGGTTGACTACATAGCACACTATGTAAAACACTCAGTGCACAGCACCCTTTCAAAAACTCAGCACATAGCACAATTTTGAAGGACGCAGCACAATCACATTGTGGAAGGTCTCAGCACACAGCACCATTTGAAGGACAGTACAGAGCACCGTGTAAAGGACTCGGCACACAGCACTCAAAAAACTCACCTCATCCCTCTCTTCCTAAGGGTTCAGCACATAGCAGCACCCTTTGGGATGAATTAGCACACCACACTTTTTGAAGGACTCAGTTAACAGTACATTGTGTAATGGACTCTGCACACAGTACCCTTTGGAAAACCCAGAACGGCCCAACATTCTTAGGGACTCAGCACATAGCACCTTTTGTGATGACTCAGCAAACAGCACCTTTTTGAGGACTCAGCACAAAGCCCCCATGTGGGAAGGACCCAGCAAACAGCACCCCGTGAAGGAATCAGCACATAGCTGTAATGTCACAAGTTCAGCTGTCATTAGAATTAGTGTGCTTTCTTCAGTATCACCATTCTTCAGAAATACTTCACAAATCCTACTAGTTCACATTTAGGTAACCTGTATTTTATGGAGGAGGGTCAGTTGGGGGTCTTGAACTCAAAGCATAGGGGCCCTGTCTCTGAGCTCTTTGGTTCAATGCTAAAGCTCTACCATTTTGAGACACAGCTCCAATTTTGTTATTTTGGGGTTGTTCTTTGACAGGCCTTTCAGTGATCAGAAAGGCCAAGTAGGGGTGTCCGTGGGCAAAGGCTCTTAGGCTGGCCTGGAGCTGACCTCTTCCTTCCTTGTGCCCCTCAGAGCCGGGCCTCCTGGAGCTCTCTTGGCCTAGGGTGGAACAGACTTGCTCTGGCATCAGCACTCTGGGTGATCAAAAATCAGCTTGGCCCTGGTCACTTTCCCAAATTGAACTGTAGAGGACTATGGTGGGGGGGGGGATGTCCCGTGTCTGGCCACCAGGGGTCAGGAGTCTCCCACCATAGAGATTGTACTTGTGAGTTGTGTTTACTCTTGCTTCCCTGGGGCCCCCATCATGCTTCAAAGCCACCATGGACAGGAAAGTCCTTGAGGCTCTTACCTACATTTAACCATAGAAAAGCAAGTGGGGCTGTGACTCAAGTGGCAGAGCACTAGGTTTGACCAAGAAAACTCAGAGATAGAGCCTAGGCCCAGAGTTCACACACACACACACACACACACACACACACACACACACACACATATACACACACACACATATACACACACACCACATGCATGCAAAATCAAAAATTTCTACACTGCAATCTTTGGGTATTCTCTACCTTTTCCCCACTAAGTCTGGTGTTTGTTTGCCTAAGAGTTTGATGCATACAGCACCACCTGGTATCTTTGATTTTAGGGAACAGAATGGATAGAAGGTCAGCTTTCTCCCATCCCAGGTCCTTGGTTGGGTCAAGGTCTATCCAGGCCCTTTGGGGGTCCTTTAACAGACTCACCAAGAAGCCTTGAAATGGTATCACATGCTGGGCATTGGTAGCTCACTCCTGTCATCTGAGCTACTCAGGAAGCTGAGATCTGGAGCATTATGGTTCCAAGCCAGCATGGACAGGAAAGTGTGTGAGACTCTTATCCTCGATGAACCTTCAGAAAACAAGAAGTGGCCCTGTGGCTGCAGTGATGAGTGCCAGGCTCGAGAAAAAAGCTCAGGGACAATTCTCACAGCCAACAACAAGGAGAGGTATTGCATGTTGGCTTTGGGATTAGCATGGGCCAAATGTAATTGGAATTTTCAAGTGCTCCAAGAAAAAGCAGTACCTCCTTTAGTCCCATGCTCCTCCATCTCGTCTCACCCCCTGACCTTGGCCATGCTTTGGGTCAGCATGGTCCTGGCTGGAAGAGAGGGCTTCAAGGAGGAAGATCCCAGAGCAATCACCTCACCTCCTTCTGCTCTGCTCACTCTGCTATTTCTGCTCTTTGTCATAGACCTTCTTCCTGGAATACATCTGTGAGGTCATCACCACCAGCATAGTGGTGAGTGGTTGTGGTCCAGGCTAACACAGGCAGTCAGAGGTGGAAGTGGGTCTGGGACTAAGAACTTCCACCCTAACTGTGGGTTGAGGCCAGGACTGACCTTTATTTCATCCTGAGCCTTGCAGGAGTGGGAGTCAGTGTAGAATCCACATAGAGTCAGGTAAGATCGGAATCTGGAGAACCACTTGTTTGGGGAAGGATGTGGGGCTCAGGGGGGCACTGTTGTTGGTACTCCTCTCTCAGGACTCCCCTCTCCCTCTCTCATCCCTCAATGGTAGAAGAGAAACTTCAACTAAGAGTGTGGGAGGAGGGGGCGGAGGAATATTTCTGTGTGAACCAGACTTGTGCTTCATATTCATCCTAGCCCCTACTTCCTATTTATCTGAGGAATGGCTATATGGGTTTGGGAGGACAGGAGATCATCCTAGTTGAGAACGTGTCTTAGCTGTAGAGTGTGTGCCTAGCATGCCTGAATCCTTGGGTTTGATTCCACACAGAAAAAGCTGGAAAGAGAGGTGCCGCTCAACTGGTAGAGCAACAGCCTTGATCAAAAAGAGCTCAAGGATAGTGGCCAGGCACTGAGTTCTAGCCCAAGGACTGGAAGAACAAATCTTTGTTGGAGGCTTTTTTTCCCTTTGAAAACAAATTATTCTTTGTGATAAGCATAATATGGGCCTCTTCCCTGGTCACCAATGGTCCATTAGATGTCCCTTGAATTTGGGCAGCCTCCTGGCAGCCTCTGCCCTACATGACCCACAGTTTACCCTTCCCATCACCTGGCAGATGGAGGGCTTAAATATGGCCAACTGGCAACCTACTTCTGGTGGCTGCTGAGGCTTTTGAGAGTCATTATGTCACATAGAGAGTTATCATCCTCATGAGTCTACAGAAGAAAGGGAGAGAGTGCTACTTGCTCAAGCCCTTGAGCTGTAGGCTTCTCTGGTTCTGGGGCATCTGCTGCAGGACGTGCTCCGTAGGGGAGTCCTCTATGTGGTCGGGAACTCCGACCTCTCCTTTGGCAGTTTCCAAGCTGTCTTGAAGTTTCAGTTCTTCAAAACCTTTCTGCTCCAGGCTCATTTCACACACTCCGGAGCCTGAGGCATCTGAAGGAGCGGTGGTGGCGGGGGGCTCAGCCTGTGCGGCATCTGGAGCCTTCTGTCAGCCCCTTCCCCTGTGAGGACCAACAGCAGCTCTCACAGCTCTCTCTTCTTCTCATCTTCTGGGAGAGCTGGCACACATGCTTGGCTTTCTCCAAACACAGCTCATCCAGGACGAACATCTGCTCTTTACACGCCACGAGGGACTCCTCTATGGTGCAAATGTGTGCCGACAGCTAGCTGCATCAAAGGTGGAGTTAATCTGCTGGACTATGGAAGTCCACCTTATCATGCAGGTCATGGAGGAAGCAGATTTTCTTCTCGGATGCCCACGTGTCCCACTTCCCATCCTCATGCCTGCTGTGGTAGCAGCTCTGTGGCTCCAGCTCTATCTTGCACTGAGCTGCTGTGTTAGCAGGGAGCCTGCAGTGGGGCCACCGCTCCTGCAGCAGGAGTTTCCCCCTGTGGATCTCAGCCTCTGAGAGTGCTTGCAGAGCCATGTCACTCTAGGTCTGGGGCATGTCTCTGTCTTCTGCGATGGTCACATTGGGAGAAGTCACTCCTCACCTTTTGCTTCTCCAGGGCTCACAGCTTCCCTCCCCAAGGAAAGCCAGGAAGCTCAACTGGGCCTGCAGGCTCTCCTCCTGTGGTCTGGTCAATTCCAGGCACTTAAAAGTGTCCTGCCACATTGGGGACACCACCTGGTCCCCCCAGTTGGTTGGGCAATGCACTTGCTTCAGCTGCTCCAGCAGGTGCTACTGCAGGACCTACTACCTGGAGCACAGCTGCTCATTGGAGGTGATGTGCTGCTCACAGGTGGCTCTGAGCTCTGGCAGCTGGGCCAGGGACTGCTCCTGCTGCTCCTGCAGCTCCCAAGCTGCTTGGCTCTCTCTCTCTCTCTCAGCCACCTCTTTACATTCGTCTATCTTCTCCTCTGAGTGGACTAGATGTTCCCACAGATGTTTCTTCACCTGCTGCTCTGAGTCCAGGATGCTGATTAGCTCCTCCTTCTCACCACTTACCCTGTGGAGAGCATCCCACAGCAGAGCCAGCTGCTCCTCTTGCTATGGGTTACACACACATGTGCATCGTGGTGTCTCCTGCCAATCCTTGGACTTCTTCTCCAGGCTCTGTAATTGCTCCTGCTGCTCCGGATTCTGGAGACAGAGCCTCTGGTTTTCCTTGACCTGGATGTGAAGTTGTTTCTCCAGGTTTTTCAACTCCATTTGTCCATGGTATTCCTGAGCCTGCAACTGCCGCTCAGCCTGAGATGGTTCTGCCAGCTTCCTCCTTAGTTCCCCCAGCTCATTCTCTAGGTCCATCACCTGACTCTTCCTTCGCTCCTTTTCCTCTGTCAGTTGGTACACCTGTTCGGTGAGCCAAGGAACCTCTTCCTTCCATGCAGACCTGTGAATGCTCAGGTCCTCCGTGAAGGTGTCTCTCTCCAGATTTGTTGAGTTCACCATGCAGCTCAGGTTGTCCAATAGTCTCTTCAGTACCCTCGCCTCGCCAGCACTTGTGGGAACTTGCAGATTCTGTTCTTCCTGTTACTCTTCTGTGTCCAGAGCACTTCCAGCTTCTCCTGAAATTCTGTGTTCACTTGCTCCAGGTCATCAAAACTTCTGGTCATTTCCTTGAGCTGAAGTGTCACATCTTTCAGCTGTTTGAAGAACATTTCTATCTCCTTCTGTGTAGTAGTGACAACAGAAACCACTATCTCCAGCTCTGCCATGCACCGCTTTCGACCTATAGGTGGCTGGTGAGAACTCCTTGCTCTATTTCTCTGCCATTGGCTGCCTGCTTGACTTGGGCTGGTGCAGATGGTAAATCGCTTTCTGCTGAAACCAACCTCTGTATGGGTGGCTTGAGGATCTCTAGCTCTGTTTTTGGTGTTTCGTGCACCTGAGCTATCTTCTCCCTCTCTTTCTCCAGTCAGTCCCTCAGGTCTGTCTTTTCCTGCTTCAGTGGTTGGATCTTTGCACAGAGCGCCTGGTTTCTTTTGCTGCATTCCAGGTGGGTATCACATGTTGCTAGCACCTCTGCAGATCCTTGGTAGTATCGGGAACATTGACACTCTGACCCTGGTGACTGTGACTGTGTCCAAAGGCAAGGGAGGCTCACAATCAGCATCAGCTTTGGCCAGACACTCCATTGAATCATGCTCCCTAGTGGTGTTTTTCTTGAGGATCCCTCCCTTTTCTGTGTTCTTTGTTTTCTTGAATGTTGCAGGTCTGATGGAAGGATTCCTTTGCTGATGTTCTGGCAGTAGTTTCTTGCCTGCAGGTCTTTCATGGAGTCCGGTTGTTTCAGACATCTGAGCACTGGGATGGGAAAGATGGGCTGGCCATGTTCCCAGGATTTGAGAAATCCTCTATTTTCCCACTCACTGATTAGGACGTCAATTTCCTAATCTACTCCAAAGTCTCCTCAAGTCTCCTGTTCACCACTCAGCCACCTCTACCTTCCTCAACTGCTGTTGTTAGTGTCAACCAACTGAGGGAGTCCTGGTGCTGGGAAGCGTGGAATGTGGGGATGGCTACAATTCTTGTATCGCATTGGTCAGAAAGAACCATGAAAAATGGGGTTGTGGCAAGAATTCTGTGATGCAGGCAGCATGGGTGGAGTCAAGATGACAGCGTCTCCCCCAGCCCCTTTCCCAGGGAACTCTGTCCAATTCAGTTGGGTACAAAATGGTGACCTGCTTTAGCCAGATGGTTGCACATATTGTTGTGTATGTCTGTTTGTTGCAAGTCCTGGACCTTGAACTCAGGATCTGGGCACATTCTTTGAGCTGCTTTTGCTCAAGGCTAGCCCTCTACCACTGGAACCACACAGCTCTACTTCTGGCTTTGTTGACACTGAAGTTGGACCTGGGTCTCAAGGACCTTCTTGCCTAGGGTGAATTTGACCATGATCCTCCTATCACAGACTTGTAAATATCAAGGAGGACTGCTGAGAGCCACTGGTTCTTGCTTAATCATTGATCTTGCTGTTCTTGGACAGACCAGTGAGTTCCCTATCCTAGGGTTTAAGTGGTGGGAGCTGGAGCCCACAGTTTGAATCCTGGTCCTGCCACCTCCAAATGGCAGGAGAGCCTTAGAAATTCATTCCTATCTATACGAATACCAATGGAATGTGATGTATGTTATGACTGAATGGGCAGTTCTTGAATTATTCTACGATAAAATTATACACAATTTTATTATAAAACACTGATTATTTTATTCAATACTTTATGAAGCATTTAAACAATCATATTCATTAAATAGAGGCATAATGAAATACCTAAGAATTGGGCCTCACATAGTATAAAGGTGTCATTTTTTTTCTGCCAGGACTGAGATTGGAACTCTTAGTCTGGGTAACTCTGTTGCACAGTGTGGAATGGGGAAGCTGGCCTCCTTGAAGTCAAGAAATTCATGTGTACACCTCAGGTCTGAAATGGATCCCCAGCACTAGAAAACATCCTATTCATGTACATTTTAAATATGTGATTTATATTTACATACATATGTTGACTCCAGATTACTTTCAGTGTAGTTATTCATTTTATGTTTTGTTTCATTCATGTAGTGACTGTTTATTTTATTAATTATTATGGCACATAGAACATTGATTACATTTATTACATAGGATATAGGTCTGCACACGTATTACACTTATACCTGACACCCAGGACTTTCACAGGAAAGGAAAACATGTATCACCATCAGCTTCTTACTCCACGATTCGTTTTGTGGGATTCATTTTGTGGGGGAGAACTCAAGGCCTACAAGGCACAATTCATGAATGGGTGAGTGTCAACACACCATCCTGGGGCAAATTGAATTGACAGGCAGTTCTTAGGACCTTAACTCAAGCCCCAGGTTTTGAAAAAATAAGAACAGAGTGACACCCAGATGGTAGTATGATAATAAATATATATCTTTATAGAGTGTCAGAGATATCTATCCATTACTCAGTTATAAAGACTACATTCCTACCAATTTTTGGATATTTATTATGCCTCCATGTAATTAATGTTATTATTTTAATAAACTATTAAGCAAATCAGTGTCCAGAAATTATTGCATCCCTGTGAGAAATAGTATTCTTTTAATGCTTCATAAGATAATTAAATAAAATCAATCAGCTGACTGAAATCATGTAGTCTAATTTTATTGAAGTATCATTCATGACCAACCTTTCAACCATGACATTGATAACATTCCATCGTTATTCCTGTGAATGGGAATGAGTCTCTTAGGATCTCCCACCATCCAGAAGTGGTGTGACTGGGATTCGAACTGTAGGCCTATGTTGCCATGTGGGACTATGGCTTCTTCAAAAGCCCACAATTAAAAAAATATTTAGCTCCCTGGTTCACAATTCGTGCCATTTTTTCTGCCAGGCCAAGGATTTGTACTCAAGGCCTGGGTAAATATGCAGCACTGTGAGGGATGGGAATCTGACCATGCTTGAAGACAAGAAAGTCAGGCCTGTTCCCTAGGCCTGAATTCAAGCCTCAGGCCTGGAAAACATACTCCTTATAACCATTTTAAAGATAGAATTTATATTTTCATACAGATATTCAGTCCATATTGTGTTTGGTGTGGTTATTCATTGTATGTCTTGTTTTATTCATTTATTTACCAATTATTTTATTGACTCAGATGACACCTCTACCATTTATTACATTGTTTACATCCTATCACATAGCATCTAGATTTGTAGATATGTTCTCCATCATATCTGACACCCAGGACTCTCCCAGAAAAGGAAATCATTTGTCACACTCGACTTCTTACTCCAAGATTAAATATTTGGCAGTGCTAGGATCTGAACTCAGGGCCTAGCAGGCCCAATTCATGAATGGATGAGTGTGAGCATGGCAGCCTCTAGCCAATGAAGCTGGCAGGTGGTTCCCAGGTGCTGAGATCCATCCCCAGGTTTGCACAAAACAGTGATACATGGATAGGCAGATGGTGCTATACATGTAAATATACATAGGTAAAGAGCACCAGAGCCGTCTATGATTGAATGACACCTACTACGTTCCTACCAACTCTTAGGCATGTATTATACCACCATTGAAGGAATATTATTCTTTTCATGCTTAATAAACTATTAATTAGGATCAATTAGTTTCCTAGGATTATTGCATCCAATTTTAGACTAGACCGAAGCATGAACTACTCTTTCAATTGGTATTCCTATGCATAGGAATGAGTCTCTTGTGATCTCCTGCCATTGGTAGGTGTCAGGACCGGGATTTGAACCCGGGACCTATGTTGACAGGTTTGCCTATGTCTTCCCTGATACCCCACTAGTCTTCAGCAATGGCAGATCAGGTCCACTTTGCAACCGTTTCATTCAGATACAGGATAGTCACTGTGCAAAGAAAAATAATGTAAAACTCCCAGCCCTCTGCAGCTCACCACTTTTTTCTATGCTACTGTTTTTTCTTCCTGCAAGCAATGTGGGCCTAGGATCCCAGGATCGACTATGCGTCCAGAGGCTACACTCCAGCCTAGGGCGACCGAAGCTGAGGCAGAGTTGCCACGACCAGAGTTCAAGCCCCCTGTTGGCAAAATAAAGAATAAATTAAAAATTAATTATTTAACTAAATTAAAAAAGAAAGAAAGCTCCCTGATTTGGAATTTCTGCCAGTTTTGTTTCCTAGCCTAGGATTTGAACTCAGGTCTCAGTAACTCTGTAGCAGTGTGCACGAAAGTGAAAAGTTGCCACTTCTTGAATTCAAGCCCAGTGCAAAGCCAAACATAAAAATTAAGTCACTGAGCTCGGCAGGGGGAGTAGATGTGGAGATGGGGGTGGGGGGATGGTAGGTGGAACACAAAGGAGGAGGCTACAATCCTCAATAGGAAATATAATCATTACCTTGCTCATTTAACTGTTACCTCTCTCTACAACATTTTTACAATAAAAAATGAAAAAAGTAATGCTCAGAGAAGCAGTTTGGGAGTAAGGTAAAGAGGTCTGAATAGATGTACAAAATTCCACACTGATTTTATTTTAATGTTCAGTATGGAATTGAATAATCATAGCTGCTTCCATTAAAAAGAATTAAGTCACTGTATTGGAAAAGGTGCCAGTATTTCTTTCAGTGCTTGGATTTGATCTCATCATCCAGATAACTCTTTTCTTTCAGTGCTTGGATTTGATCTCATCATCCAGATAACTCTTTTGCACCGTGGGTGAAAGCAAAGCTCACTGTCCCTGAGGAAAAGAAATTCAGGTTAGAGTTACCAGGGTCTGAATGAAGGCCCTGCAATGGAAAAACTTTTCTATGTATGTGTAATATATTATATATATTTTCTTATGTATGTTTATAACATATTATGATTTTTATTATTGATTTTGTACTTATTTTAGTTTTTACTTGATTCATATATTTTAGTTTTTACTTGATTCATTTACTTCTTGTCTATTGAATTTAGAATTTTTGGTGGGGAAGTCCAGTCGTGGGCCTGAACTCTGGTCCTGGACGTTGTCCCTCAGATCTTCAGCTCAAGGCTAGCGCTTTACCACTTGAGCCCACAGCGCCTCTTCTGGCTTTTTTTTCTGCTTATGTGGTGCTGAGGAATTGAACCCAGGACCTCATGAATGCAAGGCAAGAGCTCTACCAGTGAGCCACCTTCCCAGCCCCTATTTAGTATTATTATACACATAATATTTAATATATGTTGTACAACTATTATAAAATTATACACAATAATATAGGGCTGAGTTCCGGGAAGATGGTGGAGGAGAAGCTGGGGGCTAAACAAGCTCTCCCATAGAAAGCAGTTTTAGTGCTCCAATGAACAGTCCTAAGCCAGAGAATCACACAAAGTGTGCTATCACAGTAAAGAGTGTTAGGCTAGAGAGGGAAAATCCAGGCAAGGAGACAGATCTGAGCACTTGCCAACAGCCGTGGCTGCGGTGGCGGCGGCAGTGGCAGTGGCAGCAGCGTTGGCGGTGGCCATAGACCCCATACCTGCAACACAGAGAGTCCAAGACAAAGGTTCCAGACTTGGCCAGTGAGTGGATTCTACTCAACTCCAGCAAGAACTGACAAGGAGCACACATTATCATCCTGCATTTCACAGACCAGAGACGACCCAGGAACCAAGACTCTGGCTTGAGTAGAAGCCTGACATCCTCTCAGGGAGCAGAGGAGGGAAGGCCACCCCTCCCCCACCACTATGGGAGATCTCCATCTTTGATGATGACAAAGGCCTGGCTGAGCAGCTAGCTCCAACTCAGGCCTTGGAAGAAAACAAAAGAGTCATTAAGCAGGTCACAGGAACCTAACTTGACCTGCCAGGCTCAGCTCAACCCAGGGAAAAGTCACCTAGCCTGGGCTGCCAGCCCAGGAGTGTCTTTCTTCACTGGATAAACTGAGACAGAGGCTTCCCCTCTCTACAGCAGCCTTGACAATCAATTGAAATTCATTAAACATAAACCCTGAGAATGGCTCCAGGCAGAGCTCTGTGAGTGTCTCAGAAGCTAGCCCCTCAGAGAAAAGCTAATGTTTGATGAAAGGCCTCAACTCTACCCAGAACCTAACCTAATCACAGCATCTCCAAACGAGAAAACAGCCATCTCCCTCTTCTGTGATACTCAAAGTAGATCTACCTCCCATTGAACTAGACTAGGAGGAGGATCACAAAATCCTGGGTAAAGCAGAGCATTTTTCTGCTTGCTCAAACAAACTGACTTAAGAAACCAACCAAGCCACAGGAAAATCAGACACCACAAGCAGAGAAGAGACTCCAACTAGAGACTGGTTAAAGACACAAGAGAGATACAGGATCTTTCCATTCCACCCAAAAAACTCAAAGAACTCTTTTTTTGTACCGTTTATAAAGAACTTTTTTCTAAAACTGTTTTTAATTTTTAATTATTAACATTAAAAATTTTTGTTTTCTATTAACATTTTTCTTCCTCTTATAATTTTTATTTTAGGGGTGTATGTGTGTGTGCTTTTTTTCTCTTTTTTTTTATTTTTCTTAAAAATTTTTTTTGTTTAGCTTTATTGACCTGTTGATCATTTTTTGTTCTTTCCTTCTCATTTTTTTCTCCTTTTCATCTCTTTCATTCTTCTTTGCGTGACTTAATTGATGTTCTGCTCATCCTGAGATATACCCATAGTCGATTATTAGACCTTATCCCCCATTGTGTACTCATTTAATCCAGAAATTTATTACTCAATTCAAAACCTCTTAGACTAAAATTCCTTAATAGCAGTAATACATCTTTTTACTTATATATTTTAAGCATTTTTATTTTTAAGTTTTTCACATCTCCTTTCTATCCCTACCCTTCTCTTATCCTATGCATGTTCTTCTCGGAATATTATGTTTTTAAATTTGCATAATTTTTAAGTTTATAAGTGTTTCTTTTTAATTTTTAATTTTTTTCTATTTTTTCTTGTCTCTTTTTTCTCTTTCTCTTTCTTCTTCTTTTTCTCTCTCTATTATCATTCTATCCAATCTATTTCCCACTTTGAGATTAGGACTTAGTTAAGTGAACCTTTTCAGCCTGTCCACATCCCTCTATTCCTATTTTTTCCCACATCTCTCCCTAAACCTAACAATTTCTGGTTTACCAAATTCTTCTTTAAAGTTTGTAACCAATTAATATATAGTTGTTGGATGTTGAATAGATATATCTGTTGAACTAGATTGTATTTGCAGACTTTTGACTGTACAACTACAGACTTTGGTTGATGCTTGCCTTAAGAGAGTGTTCTAGCACAAAACGTGTTAATTTCATCCCAAGTGGGCAGGGTTAAGAACACTCAAAGAGAATTACAGGAATTGCGTGGACGTGAGGAAGCTCATCAAAGAGTAATACAGGAATTGAGAGAGCAAGATGAGAACACACAAAGATCGCTAAAGGCATTCATGGAATCCATAAACATAAAGTTGAAAGAAGTCAGGGAGACCACAAAGGGAATGCTGAATGGAACCCAACAGAAGGAATGGCAGTCCAAGGAAACCATAACCAATAAAATAAGTGATTTGAAAATAAACACTGAAAACCAAATTAAGGAAGTAAAGCAGTTCTTACAAGATCTAAAACAAAGCTCCAACAAAGAATTTGAAGCAATCAAAGCCAACCAACTAGAAGGCAAAGAAATAAAAAACAAAGTAGAAAGCCTTGATAGCAGCTTAGACCATGCAGAAGATGGAATTTCAGAGATTGAAGACAGCCTAGATATTATAGAGAAAGAACATACAACCATCTAAGACAAATCCAAGAAGTAGGATAGATCTATTCAACACTTGGAAGACACCATCAGAAGGCCTGATCTGAGAATAATGGGTGTAGAGGAGCACCTAGAGACAGAAGTTAATGGTCTGGGAAATTTAACAGGATCCTAGCAGAGAACTTCCCAAGCATGCAAAAAGATAGGTCTAGTCAAAAACAAGAAGCTTTTAGAACTCCAAACAGACCAGACCAGAACAGGACAACCCAGCATCACATTATAATCCTCACAGGATCAATTCAGACCAAGGAAAACATCCTTAAAGCTGTCAAGGAGAAAAGATCAATCACTTCTAAAGGGAAACCAATTAGAATTAGCTCAGATTTCTCAGCAGAGATGATTAAAGCAGGAAGAGCCTGGAATCATGTATGCCATGCCATAAAGACAAACAACTATCAACCATGTATATTGTACCCAGATAAACTCTCCTTCATAACCGAAGGTCAAATAAAAACTGTCCATATCAAAGAAAAATTGAAACAATTTATATCCACCAACCAGCCCTACAAATGATTCTCAAAGATATCCTACACATAGAAAACCAACAAGACCACAAAAAGGTGAAGAAACCGCAGCCAAACTGTGAATCCAAGAACCATAGAAAGAACCCAGTTGCCACACCCCCAAGAAGGTGGATAAAATAGCAGGAACTCCAAAATACTTCTCAGTTCTATCTATCAGCATTAATAGACTTAACTCTCCAATTAATCGACATAGAATATCTAGTTGGATTAAAAACCAAGATCCTTCTATCTGTTGCCTTCAGGAGTCACATCATGCCCATAAAAACAAACACATTTTCAATGTGAAAGACTGGAACAAAATCTACCAAGCAAACAGCCCCCATAAACAGGTGGGACACGCAATCCTAATATCAGATAAAATAGACTTCAAAGTAGAATTAGTGAGGATAGATAAAGAAGGTCGCTACATACATATTAAAGGATCTCTCCTTCAGGAGGATATTACAATTCTAAATATATATTCGTCAAATAACAGAGCATAAAAATTTATTCAAGAAACACTACATTCCCTCAAATCCCACATAGATCCAAAGGCATTAATTATTGGGGACTTCAACACACCACTATCCCCACTAGATAGATCAACTTGGCAAAAACTCAACAGAGAAACCACAGATCTAAACACCTGCATAGATCAAATAGATTTAATAGACATCTACCGAATATTTCACCCAGCAGCATCAGAATACACATTTTTCTCAGCAGCACATGGAACATTTTCCAAAATAGACCACATTTTAGACCACAAAGCAAACTTTTCCAAATTCAGAAACATTGAAGTTATTCCTTGCATTCTCTCTGACCACAAGGGAATAAAATTAGAACTCAACACTAAAAGCCACCAAAGAAAGTCCTGCAACACATGGAGGTTGAACAACACACTGCTAAATCACGAGTGGGTCATGGAAGAGATTAGAAAGGAAATGCAAAATTTCATGATATTCAACAAAAATGAACACACAAATTACCTGCTCCTCTGGGACAGAGAAAAGGCAGTACCCAGAGGCAAATTTATAGCTCTGAGTTCTTACATCAACAAATTGGAGGACCTGAAACCAACAATTTAATGAGATATCTGAGACTCCTTGAAAAAGAGCAGCAAGAAAAACTGCAATCCAGTAGACGGAAAGAAATAATTAAAATTAAATCAGAACTAAATGAATTAGAATCCAAATAAACCATAGAAAGAATCAACAAAACTGAGTTGGTTCTTGGAAAAAATTAACAAATTTGACAGACCCTTAGCAAATCTTATCAGAAAAAGAAGAGAACACACCCAACTAAATAAACTCAGAGGTGAGAATGGAAACATCACCACAGAACAACCAAAATTCAAAACATTATAATACTTCTCAAAACTTCTCAAATACTTCTCAAAACTTTCTCTAATAAGTTTGAGAACTTGGCAGAAATGGACCTTTTCCTAGCAAATACTGACATGCTGAAACTAAACCAAGATGAGTTAAGTCATTTTAACAGGCCCATATCATGCATTGAAATAGAAACAGAAATAAGAGACCTCCCTCCTAAGAAAAGCCCAGGACCAGATGGATTAACAGCAGAATTCTACAAGGCCTTCAAAGCAGAGCTCACACCAATACTCCTCCAACTCTTCAATGAAATTGAAAGAGAAAGTTCACTACCGAACTGATTCTATGAAGCTATCATAAACCTCATCCAAAACCAGGCAAGGACTCATCAAAGAAAGAGAAGTATAGACCCATTTCTTGGATGAACATTTATGAAAAACTTCTTAACAAAATTTTCACCAATCTTCTTCAACAATATATCCAAAAAATCATATACCACGATCAAACAGGATTCATTTCAGGGATGCAAAGCTGGTTCAATATATGGAAATCAATTAGGATGATTCATCACATCAACAGGAGCAGGGATAAGAACCACATGGTTATCTCAATAGATGCAGAAAAAGCATTCGACAAGATTCATCACCCCTTTATGATGAAAGTTCTGGAAAAATTAGGAATTCATGGAACATTCCTCAATACAATAAAGGCTGTTTATGACAAACCTACAGCCAGTATTATACTTAATGTTGAAAAACTAAAGCCATTTTCTCTTAACTCAGGAATGAGACAAGGTTGTTCACTCTCTCCACTTCTCTTCAATCTACTATTAGAATGCCTAGCTACAGCAATAAGACAAGATGCAAACATAAAAAGGATCCAAATAGGGAAAGAAGACATAAAACTCTACCTAGGTGTAGATGACATGATCCTGTATTTAAAGAATCCAACAGACTCCACTCCTAAATTACTCAAGCTTATTCAAAACTAACCCTCAAAAATCAATGGCTTTTCTGTATGTCAACATGAGAAAAGTGGGGCTGAAATTAGGAAAGCAACTCCATTCATAATAGCCACTCAAAAAATAAAATACTTAGGAATTAACTTAACCAAAGAAGTGAAGGACCTCTAGGATGAAAATTTTAAAAACCTGAAAACGGAAATCAAAAGAGAATTTAGAAAGTGGCAAAAACTCCCATGCTCCTGGATTGGGAAGATCAACATCGTGAAAATGGCAATACTTCCCAAGGCTATCTACAAATTCAATGCAATACCTATCAATATTCCAACCTAATTCTTCAAGGAAATATAAGACACAATCCAAAAATTCATATGGAATAATTGAACACCCCGAATGGCAAAAACAATTTTCAACAGAAAGAACTGTGCTGGAAGCATATCAATACCAAATTTCAAACTCTACTACAAAGCCATGGTAATCAAAACAGCTTGGTACTGGCACAAGAACCAACCTCAAGACCAGTGGAATAGAATTGAAAACCCAGAAATGAATGCACAGACTTATAGCCATCGAATCTTTGATTAGGGAGCTCAAAAAATAGAATGGAAGAAAGACAGCCTCTTCAGTAAATGGTGCTGGCAAAATTGGTTAACTACTTGTAGAAAACTATAGCAAGATCCTTATATATCACCCTGAACCAGAATCAACTCTGAATGAATCAAAGACCTCAGAGTCAAAGCAGACACTCTGAAAACATTACAGGATGGAACAGGAGAAACCCTAGGTCTTCTTGGCACAGGGCAAAATTTTCTTAATGAAGACCGATAAACACAACAAATCAAAGAAAGTTTGGACAAATGGGGTCGCATGAAATTGCAGAGCTTCTGCATGGCAAAGGACATAGCCAGGAAGATTAATAGGAATCCCACGGATTGGGAGAAGATCTTCACTTTCCGTACAACAGACAAGTGTCTCATATCTAAAATGTACCTGGAACTCAAAAAATTAAATCCCCCAACAACAAATCTTGAATAAAACAGCTGCCCAATAAATAAGTGGGCTAAAGACTTAAAGAGAAACTTCTCTGAAGAGGAAAGAAGGATGGCCAATAGACACATGAAGAAATGCTCAACATTCCTAGCCATAAAAGAAATGCAAATCAAAATAACATTGAGACTCCACCTTACCCCAGTTAAAATGGCAGTAATCAAGAACTCTAATAACAACAGATGCTGGAGGGGATGTGGACAGAAGAGAATCTTTCTGCATTGTTGGTAGGATTGTGAACTTGTTCAACAACTTTGGAAAGCAGTATTGAGTTTCCTCAAAAGACACATAGAACTCACCTATGACCCAGAAATCCCACTTTGGGGCATTTACCCAAATATTCAAAACTAGACCACATTAAACCTACCAGCACGACTATGTTTATTGCTGCATTATTTACCATAGGTATGATATAGATCAGCCCAGATGCCCCTCAGTAGATGAATAGGTCAATAAAATGTGGTACATATGCCCAATGTAATTCTATGCCTCCATCAGAAAGAATGACATTGCCCCATTTGTTAGGAAATAGAAAGACTTGGAAAAATTATATTAAGTGAAGTAATCCAGGCCCAAAGAAGCATAGGTCCCATGGTTTCCCGTATTTGCAATAATTAGTATATATCTGAGTCAAGCAGAAAAGGTCAGATAAATTGATGTTAGGGAAATTAACCCTAAGATATGTATTCAAATGTTTTTTTTTCTTTCATGCTATTGTTTCTAACACATTTATAAGATTATTTCCTTGTTGCTTTGTATGTCCCTCCCCATGGTATAAACCCTGCTTTCACTGTATTTGATGTCAGTGCAATTTGTGGAGGGGAAAGGAAAAAACAAATCGTTTAAATAAGGATACAGGTGGACCCACTGCAACAATGAGATGTACAAGTCGTTATGTTGAAAACAAACTTTACAACTTTGGGGTGGGGGAAGATTTGGTGGGGGAGCCGGGGGGGAGGGGGAAGATGGGAAAAGATGGGAAGTGGAAACAAAGGAGGAGGCTACAATGCTTGATAAGAAATGTACTCATTATTTTGCCCATGCAATTGTACACCCCTCTGCACAGTATTTTCACAATAAAAAATATTATACAGCAAAAATTTAATAATATAGGACATTGACTCATTTTTCATTAATACTTTTTTGTGTTGAAACATGATACATAATTAAATGGAAGCATTGTCATGGTCTTCACATGTTTAGAGTCTCTCTCAAGTATGAGCTTTGTCTTCTGTGTTTTTGGACACCTTCCTATAGAGATTTCTTTAAATGATTTATACTCAGAAGCAAGTTGAGGGATAAAATTGTAAGGGTGGGGCTAGTAATGTGGCTTAGTGGAAGAGAACTTGCTCAGCATGCATGAATGCCATGGTTTGAATCCTCAGTGCCACATACAAAGAAAAAGCCAGAAGCTGTGGATTGGCTCAAGTGGTAGAGTGCTAACCTTGAGAAAAAGATGCTCAGAGACAGTATCAGAGCCCTAAGATAAAGTCCCAGAACTGTCAAAAACTATCAGCCAGATGCCAGTGGCTCACAACTGGAACACTAGCTTCTTAGCAGGTTGAGATCTGAAGACCACAGTTCAAAGACAACCTAGGCAAGAAAAGCCTCTTAGCCTCTTACCTTCAATGAACCACAAAAGACCCCATGTGGTGCTGTGGCTCAAGTCTAGAGTGTTCGCATTGAGCTAAAGGGCTCAGGGACAATGCGCAGGCTTGAGTTCAAGACACACAACTGGAAAAAGTGAAGGTTAATCAAAGTACTTTTCCTATCTGATAATTAGGAGAACATTCTCTGGAAAATGAATCCCGATGTACACCAGAATTTGAGTCAGAGCTCAAGGTTCAAGTGTAGGTCATCAATATGACCAGACTTTCAGGCTCTAGCATTATAACCTTGTGTCCTACTGGGTTCTGAAAGGTCCAACGTTGAAAGGCTTAATATGCTCCAGAAGCCTTTTGTGGTAAACATTTGACTTGTATTGTCAATGTAATTACATTTCTGAACCTAGCAGAAAACCAATAGCTCACGAGTGTCACCCTAGCTCAGGAGGCTGAGGTCTGCGGATAACAGGGTGAAGCCAACCAGGGAGGGAAAGTATATGACATTATGACTTCCACTGCTAAAAGATCAGACGTTCAAGAGCTTCCTGGGTTTTCCTTGGTGATAAGTTACTTGTACTCTAAATGTTCTTAGACTTCTTGAGCTATAGAAGCATGAAAGAAACATTATTTACCAATCCTGGGTTCAAATGAAATTCTCAGGATCTAAGCCTTAGCCCTGTTAGCAGGAAGAACTCCAGTGTAACACTGTATTTGAAGGACAAGAAACAGTTTCAAAAGCCAGGCTGGGTGAAGAGACCCAGGCTTCAGGATTAGGGGGAAGATTGTACACACTCAACAGGGAAGTGAGCTGCAAAAGCACTTCATTCATTCCAGGCATGCCAGCAATGAGGGGAAACCTAAAACATTTGTTAGAGTTACACCAGGGTCAGGCTTTTCTCAGCCTCTTCAAACAATGACTAATTAACCTTCCTCCCTTAGGTGAAGAGAGCCTCAGGCTATCTTTAGGTTAACAATAGAGAGCCATTCATTGGGGGAGGAACAGAATCCAAAAACCCTGCTCTCTGATCTTAGCAAGTGGGTTTTTGATTCTGTATCTGTCAGATTTGAAGGCCCTTCTTCTACTCTGGCAGTCCATTCTCCTTCCTTCCTTCTCCACATACTTAATGCATATACCCAGTCCAAGGAGAGGCAGGGCCCTTTCTCTACTGACTCCAAGCACCTGAGTTAGAACCTGGCTCTGCCCTCTTGGCTTTGGTGTCTTCTGCTGCCTGAGAAGTGGGACAGAGACAGTCTTCCTGCTCTGTGTTTGTGTGAAGGTGATGCTGGAGTCCTTTAACACTGCAGAAGACCTCATGACTGGGACTTGTTCCCTTCTTTCCTCCTGAAGTCCAAGACCATATTCATCTATCTATCTATCTATCTATCTATCTATCTATCTATCTATCTATCTATCTATCTATCTATCTATCTATCTATCTATCTATCTATCTATCTATCTATCTATCTATCTATCTATCTATCTATCTATCTATCTATCTATCTATCTATCTATCTATCTATCTATCTATCTATCTATCTATCTATCTATCTATCTATCTATGTAGCTATCTATCTATCTATCTATCTATGTATCTACTTATCTATGTATCTATGTATCTATGTATCTATCTATGTATCTATCTATGTATCTATCTATGTATCTATCTATGTATCTATCTATGTATCTATCTATCTATCTATCTATCTATCTATCTATCTATCTATCTATCTATCTATCTATCTATCTATCTATCTATCTATCTATCTATCTATCTATCTATCTATCTATGTAGCTATCTATGTATCTATGTATCTAGGTATCTACTTATCTATGTATCTATGTATCTATGTATCTATCTATCTATCTATCTATCTATCTATCTATCTATGTAGCTATCTATGTATCTATGTATCTATCTATCTATGTATCTATCTATCTATCTATCTATGTAGCTATGTATCTATGCATCTATCTATGTATCTATCTATGTATCTATGTATCTATGTATCTATGTATCTATGTATCTATGTATCTATGTATCTATGTATCTATGTATCTATGTATCTATGTATCTATCTATCTATCTATCTATCTATCTATCTATCTATCTATCTATATATCTATCCATCCATCCATCTCTCTACCTACATACCTATCTACATAACTAGCTATCTTTTTGCCAGTTCTTGGGTTGAACTCTAGGCCTGGGCACTGTCTCTAGCACTCTGCTACTTGAGTCACAGCATGAATTCTCATGTTTTTTTTGTGTGTGCTACTTAGGAATCAAACCCAGGGCTTCTTGCATGCGAGGCAAGCACTCTCTCACTAATCCACATTCCAAGCCCCCTCATCTTTTTCTTAGTTAAAGTTTTTGCATAAGTATGCCACCATCTTACATCTCTAAGTTTAATTTTCTGAATACTGGTTATTTCTACGAAACCTAACCTTCTCTTCCCCTACCTGATTTGTGACTGTACCGGCCTTGGCCTCATAATGAAATATAAATAAAGGCTGCTGAGAGTTTAAGTGCATTATATAAGGACACAAGCCTGGAACCCTAGAAAAGAAAATCGATGGGTGTGAAATGAAGAGAATGATGTGGTATGTGCAAGAAGAATATCTGAAAAATTAATCAGTAATTAAAAGCAGAAGCATTGCATATGATCTGTTTGCCCTCAGGGAGGTAATATACACACATAAATAGGTAGAGCATTGATACATAACATGACCTTCTTTTTTTGAATTTTTTTTGGCCATCCCAGGGCCTAAAGTCAAGGCCTCATGTATTCCTCAGATGTTTTGCTCAAGGCTGAGTCTATACCACCACCACAGTTCCACTTCCAGCTATCTGGTCATTAATTGGATATAAGGACCACCCAGGCTTGCCTGGTCAGACCTGTACTTCCTGCTCAGCTCTCTCAAAGCTGGAGCTCTACTGTCTGGGCCACTGATCCACTTCTGGTTTTCTGGTGGTTTATTGGAGTTAAGAATCTCACAGACTTTTCTGCATGGGCTGGCTTTGGATGGCGATCTTCTGAGGAGGCTTCAAGCAGCTTTCCTCAGGGATTCACCAAGGAGCCACTCCACACAAAACCTTAGTCTAAATCTCGGGAGGTACTAGAGAAAAACAGAAACATGAAGATATTTCTAGTGTGTTCTAGATATTTAAGCTTGGAGACACATAACACTCATAACTATTACATCATTTCATAGGCAAAAGGACAAATGAAGACAGTGTGAGAATCACCTCAGCTTTTGGTCCTATTATCCGGAGACAGTAAATTCACTGCAGCTCAAAGCTAAGTGACAGAGCTGGCATGAACTGTGGACCTTAGCTCCCAAATCCTATGACATTCATTTCTCACTTTTGGCTTCTAACCTGTTACCAGAGGGGAAGATAAGGATAGTGAATCCTTCTCAGAGAAAGCAGCTATAAAGAACATTGGGTAGTTTACTTATAAATTCAAACCATTGGAATGACCCTGTGAAGAAGTCAGTTGTCCAGATTAAAAAATGAAGAAAAAATGAAAGACAGGTGCCAGTGTCTGCTGACTATAATCCCAGCTCCTCAGATAGATGAGATGTAGAGATTATCAGTTTGAATACAGCCCAGGCAGAAAAGTCCTTAACATGCTTATTTCTAAGAAATCAGAGAAAAAACCCAGATGTGGGACTGTGATTCAAGGGTAATGAGCTACCCTGGAGCAAAAGGAGCTCAGGGACAACCCTAGGCTCATAGTTCAACCCCAGGACCTGCCCCACCAAAAGAGCCTGTACCTCCATGTCTTTGTGTATGTATGGATGCATTCCTATAGGGGAATCTCCAGAGTCGCTTTTGTGAATGGCACCAAGCTAGGAAATTTGTTTTCAATACAATGATTTCATAGCACAGAGATGGCTCTCATGACAATGTATGTTCTGGGGCTCCCATCACTGGGCCCAGTGTAGCTTGAGTATTTGTCTGCACCCCAGGCCTGCTGGAAGAAGTCTCTCATATAGTCTGAACAGGCAGGCTAAAGGTCTCACTCCTGTATAGCTATGTAAGAAACAATTCCATCTGGGCCAATTAGTGAGGATGAGTGTGGGCGGGCTCTGAAGGTAAGGAGAAAAAGGCCTCTTTGTACCCCAAGCTCTCTCTCTCCCCAGTGTTCTGATTTGACAGGAAGCCTTCATCTGTGCCACCTCCCGTGGCAGGCCAAGTTCCCTACACTTGTTCTGCCTTTGTGAGGCTATGTTCTGGTGTTCATATACAGTGCTAAATGTAATTCAGGAGTCCTTCAGGAACACAACTAGGGCACTGAACCTAAGGAAATGTTTCACTGCAGATGATGATGAGCCTATGATGCCTCTCCTAAGTTTCCGGAAGCTTGGGAAATCCAAGCACATGTCAGATATCACAATACTTCCTGTCATATGGGGCTGGTGAAGGTCATCTGGTTTTGAAACCTTTACATCTCCTAGTTGGGCCGTGGATGCCTAGGTTTGATTGTGAACACAGGGTCTGGGGGCTGACAATGAGATCAGAGCAGAAGACTAGTGCTTTACCATTTTATGTCACGGCTTCACTTCTGCTTTTGTGTGTGTGTGTGTGTGTGTGTGTGTGTGAATACACTAGTCCTGGAGCTTGAATTCAGGACTTGAGCCCTGTACCTAGTTTCTCTTGTATAAGGATAGCCCTTTCCCACTTGAGACACAGAGCCAGTTCAGGCTTTTTCCTGGTAATGTGGTACTGATAGCCCAGGGTTTCATATATGCGAAGCAGTCTACCCCTAATGCACATTCCCAGCCCTGTACTTCAGGTTTGTTAGTTTGTGTTTGTCTTTTTGTTGTTGGTGGTGGTGGTTGTGGGAATTGAAGTCTGGGCCTGGGTGCTGTCCCTGAGTTCTTCAGCTAAAGTCTTGTGCCTTACCATTTGAGCCAGAAGCCACTTCAGGTTTTCTGGTGGTTCATTGGAGCTAAATGTCTCAAGGACTTTCTTGCCCAGGCTAGCTTTGAACCATGATCTTCAGATCTCATCCTCCTGAGTAGCCAAGATAACAGGCATGAGCCAAAAGCACCCAGCTTCCACTTCAGTTTTCTTAGTGGTGAATTGGAGATATAATCTCATGGGATCTTTTGTGTTTGGAATTGTTTGGAAACCTGACCCTCAGATCTCAGCTTCCTGAGAAGGCAGGATGACAGACCTCAGCTATCCACCCCTAGGCCATGGCACTCTGCTGCAAGAGGGTCCTTGGCTCCACATGGTGGAGTGCTATCCATGAGCCCAAGAGGTAAGAGTCAGTGCTGAGGCTATCATTTCAAGGTTCATGTCTGAGAAAAAACAAAACTAAACAATTGTCTGCAGGAGAGAACCCACCCACTCTTTAGTAATACAAAATTTTGTCCCTGCTATGGGGACATATCTGAGCCTCAATATTCTTGTCTGCATAATCATCTCAATTGTAGAGCTCTTACAAGGACCAGATGAAAGAATGCACCCTGTGAAGGACACAGCACATGACACTCTTTAAATGACTCAGCACACAGCGTCATGTGATAGACTCAGCACACAGCACCCAATGCAGGACTCAGCACACTGCACCCTATGAAGGACTCGGCACACTGCACCCTATGAAGGACTCGGCACATAGCTCTATTAAACAAGCTGTCATTAGAATTAGGGTGCTTTCATCAGTATCACCATTCTGTGAGGAACATTTCATAAACCATACAAGTTCAAATCTAATGGTTTAGTGGGGGTAGGTTTTTGGGGGGATTACCAATGGGGCTTGAACTCAATGCATGGGGATACTGTGCTAATACCATTTGTTCAAAGCTAGAGATCTACCACTTTGAGCCACATTTCCAGGAGTCTCACAGACTTCCTGTCAGGGCTGGGTTTTAAAGCCCCCAGCAGCCAGGCGGTAAACCAGCAGCGACTGATTTCTTAAAGCTGGGTTGCAGCGGTTTACATCTGGCTAAGTCAGTCTAGGTGGCAGCTGTCAGCGCCAGACTCCTAGCTTGCTCTGTGGTGATGTATTTGAGGTCCTGGCCTTCTATACTTGCGAAGCTGAGGCAGAGTTGCCACCAGTGAGTTCAAGCCCTGTCCTTGACAAAATAAAAATATATACATACATACATGTGGAGAGCTGCGGGAGCTGGCCAAAGATGGCGCGGCCGCATGGCACGGTCAAGCCAAAGATGGCACTGGCTTCCGCCTTCCGCCTTCCCGATGGCGAGTGCTCTCTGTGAAAAACAACTCCTTATATGGCTATGACTTGGTTCCTAGTTTGCTTCCGTGTTTGCAGCCCTATTGGTATATGCCACGTGGCACCTCGGGATTGGCCATCCAGGAGGCTTATAACGGGAGTGCGGGTGCGGGGTGAGGAAGAAGCTAATAATCAAGGTTCCTGAATAAACTGCTTTAAAAAAAATCCCGGGTCGTGTCTTCCTTGCTGGTCGAGGTGGATGCAACAAGTGGTGGCCCGTACGGGGAACTAACTCCACAAGGGATCCAGAACTCTTGGCAGTCAGGGTGGTGCACCGGTAAGTTCCCAGGTAAGTGGGAATCCGTGATTAAAGCGGGCATAATACGGGGCTCTTCTCTGTAGATAAAGAGAGAGCGGAAACCCGGGAGAAAATAAAGGCCTAAAGTAAAAGTAAGAAAATAAATATAAAAAATAAAAAAGGGAGTTAAAAAAAAAAGATAAAATTTTTATAACTAAGATGGGCGCCGCGACGTCTCATCCAATTTTTCTGGCCCTGAATGAGCTCCTACGCTCAAAAGGACTAAAGTTTAAGAAGGCTGTTTTACAGAGTTTCCTTGAAGAATGCAACATTGTAGCTCCTTGGTTCATAGTGTCCGGGAGCCTTACAGTAGCCTCGTGGGAAAAATTAGGGAGGGATTTGGACTTTGCCTATGAACAGGGCACATTAAAGGCAGGAGTCCGCACCATTTGGAAACTGATAAGGGGCTGCCTGGAGGACCAGCGCTGCTGTGAGGTTATAGAAAACGGACAGTCAGCACTGAAGCAGTTACAGGAGGAGAGGTCAGAGAAGGTGATCAGTGAAAAGGGAGACAGTAGACAGAGCAAAAGGGGACAACTATACCCAGATCTGTCTGAGCTAAAATCGGAAAGAGAAAATTCCAGTGAGTTAGAGGAGGAAGAAGTGAGAACACTTATTCAACAGATGAAAAGGAGTCGTATAAAAAAGGAAAAACATTAGCTAAGCCAACCTGTGCTTAATGAGGATGTAAAAAGAACTTTTGGTCAGGCCCCATTAGATGACGTAAAAGAAACTTCCGGTCAAGTCCCCTTAGGTCCTCCTCCATATCAACATGGAGCCAATGGGCAAACGTTTTGCCCGGATACTTGGCGGACTGCCCGAGCAGAACTCGCCTTCCCAGTTTTTCAAGACGGTAATCAACAGAGATTTCATGAGCCTCTAGAATTTAAAGTAATTAAGTCCCTGGCTAAATCTGTTCGGACGTATGGGATTACAGCCTCTTTTACCATAGCTCAAGTGGAGGCTATAAAGAGATACTGCATGACTCCCTCTGATTGGGCAAGCCTAACACGGGCATGTTTGAGTCCAGGCCAGTACTTGGATTGGAGGGCATTTATTCTGGAATTTTGTAGTGAACAGGCAGCCATCAATCAAGTAAACGGAAACCCGGCTAGGGACAGAGATATGCTCTTGGGACAAGGTCTCTTTGCTAATGCTCAGATAGGATATCCCCCTGAAGTGTATCAACAGATAAATGATGTTTGCATTAGGGCGTGGAAATCACTACCAAATAAAGGGGAAGTTAGTGGCAATCTCACCAAGATCCTGCAGGGGGCTACTGAGCCTTTTTCAGATTTTGTGGCCAGAATGGTGGAAGCAGCAGGCAAAATTTTTGGGGACCCTGACATGGCCATGCCTCTTATAAAACAATTAGTCTATGAGCAATGCACCAAAGAATGTAAAGCCTCCATTACCCCACATAAACATACAGGGTTGGAGGCCTGGATAAAAGTGTGCAGAGAGCTCGGAGGACCTCTAACTAATGCAGGCCTTGCCGCTGCAGTACTACAGTATTCAAATAGGCGGGGGAGAAACTCTGGAGCGCCATCTGGAGTATGCTTCAGGTGTGGCAAGGCTGGTCATCTCAAGAGAGATTGCCTAGAGAGAAAAGGACCCGAAAGAGTTGGAGGAGTTACAACAGGTAAACAGCCAGGGCTGTGCCCCAGATGTAAAAAAGGAAAACATTGGGCCAATAAATGTAGATCAGTCAGAGATGCTAATGGCCAGCCCTTGGGCCTCATCACGCAGCCAAAAAATGGGCAGAGGGGCCCCCGTCCCCAGGGCCCACAAATGTATGGGGCAATGGAGAACTCAAACGAGGAAATTCCCCAAGAAGGATGGCCCACCCTGAGGCATCCCAAGAACCGCGGAGAGCCACTACAGGCTCAGCGGGACTGGACCTCCGTGCCACCACCAGACTCGTACTGACCCCACAAATGGGTGTTCAGTTAATAGAGTCAGATTTTCAAGGCCCTTTAGAACGGGGCACGGTGGGGTTACTAATTGGCCGGTCTTCTGTTGCCCTTAGAGGGCTTAAAATTCACCCAGGAGTTATTGACCGAGATTATACAGGTATAGTTAAAATTATGGTAGAAGCCCCAAAAGGCATTGTAGCAATTTCCCCTGGAGATAGAATTGCCCAATTGTTACTCTTACCTAGCCTACATAAAAAATTTCCTGCCATACAGTCTGAGAGAGGTGAAAAGGGTTTTGGCTCCTCCGGAATTGAGTCAGTGTACCTAGCTCTGGATTTAGATCAGAGACCCATGCTTGAGCTGGAGATTGAAGGAAAAAAGATTATAGAACTGTTAGACACAGGGGCCGATCGTAGCATTATTGCAAAAAAGGATTGGCCGAAGGGGTGGCCATTACAGGCCTCAGAACAAACCCTGAGAGGGCTAGGCTATGCCAAAGCTCCTGACTTAAGTGCAAGACCCCTCAACTGGAAGGATGGAGAAGGACACTCTGGAAACATCCAGCCTTATGTTTTAAAATTGCCTGTCTCCCTGTGGGGTAGAGATTTACTAAAAGAGATGGGGTTTTGCCTTAGTAATGAATATTCTCCCACCTGAAAGAAAATGATGTTACGAATGGGCTACTGCCCAGGGCAAGGACTGGGAAAAAACTTGCAAGGCTGTAAAGAGCCTATTGATGTCCATCAAAAACTTGATAGACATGGGCTGGGTTTTTCATAGGGGCCGCTGAGGATCAAATTCCCATTACCTGGAAGACGGAGGAACCGGTATGGGTAGCTCAGTGGCCTCTATCCTCCGAAAAGCTTTTAGCCGCTCATAAACTGGTAGAAGAACAAGTAGCCCTGGGTCATGTGAGACCCTCAGTTTCACCATGGAATACTCCAATATTTGTGATAAAGAAAAAGTCAGGTAAATGGCGATTACTTCATGATTTGCATGCCATAAACGCACAGATGCAAATTATGGGCCCTGTACAAAGAGGGTTACCTTTGCTTTCTACACTTCCTGCCCATTGGCCTATTGTGGTAATAGACATAAAAGATTGTTTCTTTTCTATCCCCTTGCATTCGGCTGATTGTGAGCGCTTTGCTTTTACTGTGCCCTCTTGTAACCATGAGGAACCTGACCAAAGATATGAGTGGGTCGTGCTGCCTCAGGGTATGGCCAACAGCCCCACTATGTGTCAGTTGTTTGTCGGCAGGGCTATAGCTCCTGTTAAAAAAAGGCATCCAAAACTCAGGGTGGTCCATTATATGGATGACATTTTGTTAGCTCATAAGGAGGAGGCTGGATTACAAAAGGCCTATGCAGAATTGGTTTTTGCCTTAAGAAAACAGGGTCTTTATCCGGCGCCAAAAAAAAACACAAACAGGCAAAGTGGTGGAGTATCTGGGAGCTAAGATACATCCCAGGTCAATTGTGCCTCAAAAATTAACCCTGAGAAAAGATAACTTAAAGACTTTAAATGATTTTCAAAAATTGTTGGGGGATATTAATTGGATAAGGGGGTATTTAAAATTGCCAAATTATAAATTAAAACCCTTATTTAACATGCTAAAAGGAGATATAGATTTAAACTCCCCACGAGACCTGACTGAGAGTGCCCAATTTGCTCTCAAAAGGGTGGAGGAAGCTTTAAGTGCCGCCTGTTTAAACAGGCTACAAGATGGCCAACTTTTTGATTTATACATTCTTCCTACTAAAGCCCAACCAACTGGGGTACTTTGACAAAAGGGGCCATTGATGTGGTTACATTCTCATGTTTCCCCCGAAAAGGCGCTGGAATATTACCCTGAGGCAGTAGCAAGCTTAGCTCTACAAGGAATTCAACAGAGTTTACAATTTTTTGGAGTTTATCCACACTCCATCATTGTTCCTTACAATGCCTACCAAGTTCAGACTTTATGTGCCACTATTAATAATTGGTCCATTTTGAGATGCATGTTTCCAGGAGTTATTGATAATCATTTGCCCAAAGACCCCCTACTAAGATTTGTAAAGGAACATCCAGTGATTTTTCCAAAGGTAACTGTCCAAAAGCCTATTAGAGGGGCTATAAACATATTTACGGATGGCTCCAAAACAGGATGCGGGGCATACGTTACAGGTAACCAAGACCCCGTGCAGCATCAATTTGTCCCCGGTAACCCACAGATTGTTGAGTTGATGATTGTAATTAAAGTATTTAAAGCTTTCCCCTGTCCTTTTAATTTAATATCAGATTCAGCCTATGTAATAAATGCTTTAAAAATATTGGAAGCGGTTGGTACAATAAAGGCTACCAGTTCTGTTCTAGCTCCCTTTACCTTGTTACAATCCCTTATATGGAAACGCAAGGAACCCTTTTTTCCAATGCATATTCAAGCACATACGGGCCTCCCAGGGCCACTGACAAAAGGTAATGCCTTGGCTGATGCGTACACTCGTGCTGAGTGGGCGCTCCATGCTTCTTCTGTTGACTTAGCAAAAGATTTTCATGCCAAATTTCATGTAAATATCAGGACTTTACAAAGTCGCTTTTCCCTTTCTAGAGCGGATGCAGTCAAGTGATAAAGGAGTGCCCCCAATGTATTATTTACCATCAACCCCCTACGTTTGGAGTTAATCCACGTGGCTTAAGACCCTTACAAGTATGGCAGATGGATGTAACTCATGTATCTAAATTTGGTCGTTTAAAATATCTACATGTTTCTGTTGACACCTTTTTGGGTGTTGTATTTGCCACCCCCCTGTCAGAAAAAAAGGCTACTGATGTAATATCCCACTGCTTGGAAGCGTGGGCAGCCTGGGGAATGCCAAACCAGCTAAAAACTGATAATGGTCCAGCCTATACTGGGCAGCGCTTTGCTTCCTTTTGCACTCAAATGGGTGTTTCCCTGGTACATGGACTGCCCTATAACCCTCAAGAACAAGAAATTGTAAAAAGAGCTCATCGCACTATCAAGAAAATGTTACAAAAACAAAAAGGGGGAGCTGGACCCCTGATGGCTACGGCAAGACAAAGAATAGCCATGACACTATTCACCCTAAATTTTCTGAATTTGGATAACGCTGGTTGCTCAGCGGCGGATAGGCGTAACAGTTCCACTCCTTAGGCCTTAGGATCGGCTTTGTGGAAGGATGTGCTCACCGGGCTCTGGAACGGGCCTGACCCCGTGCTGGTATGGGCACGAGGATCTGTTTGTGTTTTTCCTCAGAATCGTTTGGATCCAGTGTGGGTGCCTGAACGACTTGTGCAGCGAGTCCAAGATGAACGAAACCCGGAAGAAACAAAAGATTGCGTTGCTGATCATACAGCTCCTGATGATCCAACAGGGACAGGCGGTACCGAGGTAGGGGATACTGTCTACATTCCCGAGGCCCATGCCCGTGAGACATGACGCCTCTCTTTTCCCTAAGTTTTTCACCACAAGTAAGACTCTTAACCTTCCCTTTTACCCAGAGGATAAAAAAATGGCAGGGGTTGGTAAAGCTAAAAAAATTAACTTGATGGGCACGTTATGCTTTCGCTTAAGTGATGTGACCCTTAATGGTAGTTGCATGCCTTGACTCGTTCCCCAGCTGCTTATGTTAGATATTGGTATGGAAATCCGAGATCAACTGAGGCTTGGACAAATGCTACTGGATTCATTGGTACTGTTTTAGGCAGATATTATGAAAGTTTAAAGTTAAGCAGAGACCCGTGGCCTGTAAAACAACCTAAATTGGCCCCTTTTTGCCTGCCTGACCGTATCGGGGAGGCTTGGCCCTGGACAGGTTGCCAATCACGACAGGTTATTTGGGCTGATGAGTCTGATCGTTTTTCATTTTCCCCTAGTGTCTTGTCTGATGCTAGTGTACAATTTAGGGCTGGAATTAATCCCTTTAATAATTGGCTGTTATGTGGTCTTAATGGAAGTTGCTTGCAGGCTGAACCTATAGTTATGCTGCAAGGGGGTCACTTTTTTATAACAAACATGACTTGTAATTTGATTAGTACTGCCCGTACTATAGGTGCCAATTGTCGTTTCAGTAAAAATTATACAGTAATCAGCTATCAGCTTACCCCCGTGTGTGTGGTTTCCCCTTTTGTGTTTTTGGTAATTAACAACATCTCTATATGCTCAGATGATGTGTGTGCTTGCACTAATGAAACCTGCTATTATGCTACCTGCTGGAGTTCTCAGTATCCGTTAGCCATAGTTACACGCATTCCGCGTTGGGTGCCTGTGCCAGTAGATGCTTCTCAAGCTGTAACCTTGTTTAGACATAAGAGAGATTTTGGCATCACTGTGGCCATTGTAACTGCTATAGCTGTGGCTGCTGCAGGTGCGACAGCTGCCGCTGTCGCCATGTCACATACTGTGCAGACGACTCAAACTTTAAATAATTTGTCGGCTACTACAGCCAGAGCTCTGGATTTACAACAAGTGGCCTTTACACAATTAAAAGGAGGACTGATGCTGTTAAATCAAAGGATTGATCTTGTGCAGAAACAGGTTGATATCATGTGGCAGTTGGCTCAGCTGGGATGTATTCAAAAATATGAAGGGCTTTGTATTACTGCTATTCAGTACTATAACTATACTCAGACAACAAATTTGTCTAAACAACTGTCAAGTTATCTTTTAGGCAACTGGACGGGAGAATTCGACCAATTGATGTTGCAGCTACGATCGGCCATTGTCGTGGTAAACTCTACCCGGATGGATGATGCCCTGTTACAAGATGTTTCCTCCTGGATTTTGACAGCTGTGGATCATTTGAAGGAGTGGGTGGGATTAGGCTCCCTTATCGATATCCTGGCATTGGTGATCTTGCTGTGCCTGTGGTACATATGCCGGATTAGGAGCTTGCAGCACAGGAGTATGGCTATGGTGGTCCAGGCCTTCACTGCCATTGAGGCCAGACAGTCCCCCCACGCGTGGCTTGCCACATTAACGAAATAGCACAGGGTGTAAGGCAAACGCACTGCACTTGGGCAAACACACTACACATGGGAATCACTTCCTGGCGTAAGCCCAAAAAGAGCATGTTGGGTTACAAGTGGGTTGATGCCCAAGGTCCCACCTCTACAAAAAAGGCATCGGACGGGCCTGGTCGTCACTGGAAAAGGCGCCCCTCAGGCAAAGACCAGTGCAAGGTCCTCTCATTAATGTTTTAGACAGAGGCCCAACCTCTACTCTTACCTGTCGCTTAATAAAACAAAAAGGGGGAGCTGTGGAGAGCTGCAGGAGCTGGCCAAAGATGGTGCGGCCGCATGGCACGGTCAAGCCAAAGATGGCGCTGGCTTCCGCCTTCCGCCTTCCCGATGGCGAGTGCTCTCTGTGAAAAACAACTCCTTATATGGCTATGACTTGGTTCCTAGTTTGCTTCCGTGTTTGCAGCCCTATTGGTATATGCCACGTGGCACCTCGGGATTGGCCATCCAGGAGGCTTATAACGGGAGTGCGGGTGCGGGGTGAGGAAGAAGCTAATAATCAAGGTTCCTGAATAAACTGCTTTAAAAAAAATCCCGGGTCGTGTCTTCCTTGCTGGTCGAGGTGGATGCGACACATACATACATACACACATACATACATACATACATGCATACATACATACATACATACATTGAAAATATTTAAAAAATTTTGAGGCTCTTGGCTTGGAATTCATGCCATTTTTTTCTGTCAGAACTGGGATTTGAACTCAGGGTCTGGGTAAATCTGCAGCATAGTGGGGGAAGGGGAAGCTCACCATGATGGAAGAAAAGAAAGTCAGGCCTGTTCCCAGGGCCTGAATTCAAGTCCTAGCACTCATATACATTTTAAATCCATGGTTTATATTTCCATACACATGTTTACAGCATATATTGCAGTTAGTATAGTTATTCATTTTATTTTGTGTTTTATTTATTTATTATGTATTTTAGTGAGTATGATTACATATATAATAATATTTCTTACCTCCTATTACATAGGATATAGATTTGCCTATGTATTATACATCATTCCTGAGACCCAGGATTTTCACCAATAAGGAAAATAAGTGAGACAATTGGCTTCTTCCACCAGAATTAAGTTTTTGGCAGTTCTATGATTTGAACTCAGGGCCTAGAAGCCCACTTCATGAATGGTCAATGTTAGCCCACCAGTCTGATGCAAGTGAAGTTGTTGAGCTAATTTGAGGACCTGAGATCAAGCTCTAGGAGTGGCCAATATATAAACACATAGATGTGTAGATTGAAGTGTGTGTGTGTATTTACATATGTATATGCATCTATAAATGTATACAGAGACAAATAGGTATTTATGTAGATTCTAGTGTATAACTCTATATAAAGAGTGATGTCTATATCTTATTTTTGTATGTCCTATTACTACCGATTATTTGGTCTAAAATTATGCCTCCATTAATTAATCACAACAGAAGACTTAAGAAAGTATTAAATTAATCAATGGCCTGTATTTATTGCATACAATCTTATACTAGAATGATTAGCTAATTAGTAATTCAATTAGTATATTTCAAACATTCTATTAGTGTTCCTATACATAGGAATGAGTATACTAGGATCTTCAGCAGTGTGTAGGTGCCAGTCCCAGGATCCAACTCAGGGCCTAGGTTTGTGGGTTGGGCTCAGACTTCACTGATAGCCCACCAGCCTTCAGCCATGCAAGGTCACGTTCAATTTTCAATTTTCAAGCTGAGTCACTGAGACCCAGGATGGTCAAGTGAAAAGGAAACAAAGGCAAAACGGTTATGTAAAACTTCCTGGTTTTTTCCTTCTCGTTTGTGTTGGTTTGATATTTTTTTGCCAGTGCTGGGAGTTGAACTCAGGCCCTAGGATCCCTGGATCATCTGTGGGTGTAAAAGCTGCACCCTATCCAAGGGTAATCATGGTTTAACATACAATAAAATGCTTCCTTGAGCAAAATCAGTTCAAGAACAATGTCTAGCCTAACAGTTCAAGCCTCAGGATCTGCCACACAAAAATAGAGCCAGTAACTCCATGTGTATGTATGCATGTATTTCTATTGGTGAACATCCGCAGTCTCTATGAAGAAAGGCACCCAGCTAGGAAATTTGCTTTGAATAGAATGATTTCATAGCACAGAGAGTGCTTTCAAGACAGTGTATGTTCAGAGGCTCTCCTCACTTTTCCCAGTGAAGCCGAGGGTTTCTCCATACCCCAGGCTGCTGGAGGAAGTCTGCCTCATTGTTGGAACAGGCAGACAAAAAGGCTCACTCCTGTAAAGCTGTGAAACAAACAGTTCATCCGGGGGCATTTAGTGAGGATGAATGTGTATGGGCTCTGAAGTCCAGGAGAAAAAGGCCTCTTTGTAACCCAAGCTCTTTCTCTCCCAGTGCTCTGTTTTGACAGGAAGCCTTCATTTGTGCCACCTCCCGTGGCAGGCCAAGTTCCCTGCACTTATCCTGTCTTTGTTAGACTATGTCCCAGTGTTGAAACAAATTGCTACAATTAATTCAAGAGTCCTTATGGCAGACAACTATGTAGCTGAACCTAATGAAATGATTTATTATTGGCAACGGTGCATCCCTAAATCTAAGTACCTTTGTAATATCACAATGTTTCTGGTCATCTAGGGCTGGTGAAGCTCATCAGGTTTTGAAACCTTTGACCTCTCCTAGATGGGCCCTGGGTGGCTAAGTTTTGTGGTTGAACACAAGACCAAGGTGCTGGTCATGAGCTCAGAGCAGAAGAACTTTGCTTTACTATTTGGTGTCACAGCTTCACTTCTGGTATCTTTGTGTGTGTGTGTGTGTGTGTGTGTGCATACACCAGTCCTGGAGATTGAACTCAGGACCTGTGCACTATACCTGAGTTTCTCCTGTACGAAGATAGCACTCTCCCACTTGAGCCACAGAGACATTTCAGGCTTTTTTTCTAGAGACATGGTACTGAGGATTCAAACCCAGGGTTTCATATATGCAAAGCACTCTACCCCTAAGACACATTCTGAGCACTCCACTTCAGGTTTCTTGCTTTCTTTTCTTGTAAGTTGGAGGAGTTGAAGTCTGGGCCTGGTTGCTGTCTCTGAGCACTTCAGCTCAAAGTTTAGCACTCTACCACTTGAGCTACAGCATCCCATCAGGCTTTCTGGTGGTTCACTGTAGATAACCATCTCAAGGAATTTCTTGCCCAGGCTGGTTTGGACCCTGATCCTCAGTTCTCTGCCTCCTGAGCAGCTAGGAATACAAGCGTGAGTCTGTGGCACTTGGCTTCCATTTCAAATTGCTAAATGGTGAGTAGGAGATAATAGTCTTATGGGACCTTTTGTGTCTGGGATAGTTGGAACCCAGATTGTCAGATCTCAGCTTCCTGAGTAGGCAGGATGACAGACCTCAGCTACAGATGCCTAGGTTCCTTGACTCCACATGATACACACTAGCCATGAACCCAACAGGGAAAGTTCAGTGCCCTGAGTTCAATATTTATGACCAAGAAAAATAAACCAAAACAATTGTCTTCAGGAGACAACTCATTAGAGCTCAGTACATACATAATTTTGTCCCTGACATGGGGACATATCTGAGCCTCAACTTTCTCATATGCACAATCATCTTACTTGTGGAGCTTTTACAAGGACCAGATGAAAGATGCACCCCGTGAAGGACTCAGCACACAACACCTCATGAAGGACTCATCACATAGCTGTATCCCACAAGCTGTCATTAGAATTAGGGTGTTTTCATCAGTATCACCATTTTTTCAGAAACACATCAAAACTGCACAAAGTTCACATCTAATGTTTTAAAGGGGTGGGTTTTTTTTAGGGGGAATTAGCCACGGGGATTGCACTCAAAGTTTGGGGCTACTATCCTAAGACCTTTAGCTCAAGGCTAGAGCTCTAACACTTTGAGCCACATCTCAGAGTTTTGCAGACTTCGTGCCAGGGCTGGGTATTAAACCCACCAGTGTCAGATCTCATCCCTGGGCTATCTTGGATGATAGGGGTGAGTGAGTCAGCAGCATCTGATTCCATGGAGCTGGGTTGCAGCAGTTTACCTCTGGCTAAGTCAGGTTAGATAGCAGCTGTCAGCACCAGACTCTCAGCTTGCTCTGTGATGAGATATTTGTAGTCCTATCCTTATATCATTGAGGTCAGAACATTCTTTTATTTTTTTTATTTTTGGTGCAATTCTTGGGTCTTGAGTAAGGGTCTAGACACAGTCCCTAAGCTTTTATGCTCAAAGCTAGTGCTCACTGCTCGTGCGATAGCAAAACTTCTGGATTTTTCTGTGCATGTGATAGCGAGGAATTGAACCCAGGGCTTTGTATGTACTAGGGGAGCACTCTACCACTGAGCCCCCAGGAGTGACATGTGTATAAACAGATAAATGTGTAGATTGGTAGATACATAGTTAGATGTATATGTATAAACTAAGAGAGATGTCTATATTATGAAATTGCATATACCATATTACTACTGATTATTGGCAACTAAATTATTCCTTCCTTTTTTAATTATCATGATTGAATACATAATAAAGTATTAATTGAAAATTATTCAATGTAGTATAATTGTGTAAAATTTTATAATATGAATACAATACACTACTAATTTAATTGTTACTTTTATAACATTCCATTTGTATGGATGTATCATCAGAATGGGTTTCTCAGAACCTCCCACCATTCATTAGTGGAAGTCCCGGGATTAGGCCTCCAGGCCCAAGTTGCTGGTTTTTGCTATGGCTTCCCTAATAGCCCACCAAACATCAGCAATACAAGGTCATGTGCACTTTCTGGGCCTTGTCATTTAGACCCAGGATGGTCACAATACAAAGGAAAAAAAAAGTAATATCACCTTCTTGAACTTTTCAGTTTAATCCTTATACTTGTTTTTTTTTTTTTTTTTTTTGCCGTCCCAATCTTTGAACTTGCATCCTAAAATCCAGGGTTGATTGTGGCAGAGGTGCCAAGACCTATGTTCAAGCCCCGTGCTTGGCCAAAAAATAAATAAATAATAAAAATAAGGCCCTGGCTTGGAATTTGCACCATTTTTTCTAGCAGGCCTGGGATTTGAACTTGGGACCTGGTTAACTCTGTGACATTGTGGGTGAAGGGAAAGCTCACCGTCCTTGAAGACAAGAAATTCAGACCAGTTTCCAGGGCCTGATTTCAAGCCTCAACACTGGAAAAAATAATATTCATATATGAGATCTATTTACATACATGTGTTTACTGCGTATGATGTTTATTACCCTTATTTATGTATTATTATTACACGTATAACACTTCATTTATTACTTCATATCACCTAGATTATATTTGCATGTGGTTTGTACATTGTACTGAGACCCAGGACTTTTACAGAGAAGGAAAAAAATGTGTCAAAATTGTCTTCTTATGCCACGAATAAATTTTTGGCCATGCTGAGATTTCAACTCACTGCCTACAATGCCCAATTCATTAATGGGGTCATAGTCTTAAAATACCAGCCTCCAGGAAACTGAGTTGCCAGGAAATTCTGAGGACCTTTGATCAAGCCACAGTAGTGCCCAATATATACATTGATAGATATGTATATGTGTATGTCTCTCTCTCTCTCTCTCTCTCTCTCTCTCTCTCTCTCTCTATATATATATATATATATATATATATATATATAAAGAGATAGAGATAGAGGGAATGTGAGGATATTAAATTATATATATATATATCTTATTACCAATTATTAGTTATTACATTATGCCACCATTTAATGAAGTATCATGGTTGAATACTTATAAAAGCATTCATTAAAAATTAGTTAATATACGTCCATTAGGGGAATAATACTATGGTGCTAAAATGGAAGATATAAATCCAATAATATTTGTGTGGGATTCTAAAATAGAATCATGAATCAACTGCAAATTTAATTATGACTTTTATAGTATTCCATTAGCATTCACATGAATAGGAATGAGTTTGTCAGGATCTCCCTCCATTTGTGCGTGTCAGTCCTAGCATTTGAACTCCAAGCCTGGGTAGTTTACTTCGAATGCAAACCATTGGAATGATACCGTGAAGATTTCAGATTGTTATAATTAAAAAAAGAACAACAAGAAGAAAAGAAATCCAGGTGTCAATGGCTCCTACCTGTAATCCTATCTCCTCCAGAGGCTGAGAATGTAGAGAATGTCATTTTGAATTCAGCTAGGGCAGGGAAGTCGGTGACACTCTTATTTCTAACAGATCACAGGAAAAAAAAAACAAAAAAAAAAACATGAGTGGGATTGTGGCTCAAGTTTCAGAGTGCTACCCTTGAGCAAAAGGAGCTCAGGGACAGGGCCTAGGCTCATAGCACAAACACGGAACTGCTCCCCCCCCCAAAAAAAGGAGGCAATCACTCCATGTCTCTGTGTATGGATGGATGATGTATGGATGATGGGCATTCAGCAGGTTACCCATGCTCAGCCCACCCAACTTGGGCAAGCTGGGACAAGCCCTCAGAGTTCCTAGGCTAGGAGTGGTTGAAGGTTCTGGATCCATATTATGTATCCCTATGTAGTATGTGATCCTAGACCTCTAGGGCCTGGTGGCTCTCACTCATTCATCATTCCTCATTGCAGAGTCACAAACTGGTCCAAAATCTCGGCAAAGATATGAAATAGTCAGCAATTTCTCTGCCGAAAGGGGTAAGCCAATAAATCCCACCATCATAACTCCTGTTACAAGTCAGCCTTGGGCTGTGAATGAGGATTAGTGGTAGAGAGGTTACCTAGCATGCACGAAGCCCTGGGTTCGATTCCTCAGTAATACAGAAACAGAAAAAGCCAAAAGTGGCACTGTGGCTAGCCTTGAGCAAAAGAAGCTAAGGAACATGCCCAGACCCTGAGTTAAAGCCGATGACTGACAAAAAAAAAAGTGAGCCTGGTGATACATATTCTTCTGGGACTCAGGAGGGCCGAGGTGAGAGGTAAGAGGTAGAGGGCAGCTGCTGGTGGCTCCCCCCTGTAATCTCAGCTATTCAGGAGGCTGAGATCTGAGGATCACAATTGCAAGCAAGAAAGTCTTTATGAGACACTTTTCTCCAATTAAACACCCAAAAAGTCAGAAGTAGAGCTGTGGTTCAAGTAGCAGACTGCTAACCTTGAGCAGAAAAGCTAACGGATAGCGTCCAGGCCATGAATTCAAACCTCAGAACTGACACACACACACACACACACACACACACACACACACACACACACACACACACACACCAAGATAGAGCATTTGTCAGTAAGCCTGCACAAGTTCCACCTCTAGAGAGAGAAAGGAAGGAAAGATTTGCTCCAGGAGGTGATATAACCGGTGCCAAAATTCCACAGGAGTTCTAAGGCTTGGAACAGGACAGAGAGCCTCAGGCAGAAGGTACAGAATGGGCAAAAATCCTGAGGTGTGGTGTAGAGCAGGTGGTGTGTGTGGAATGAAAGTTCTGTGGCTTCAGACAAGTCTGGCAGGATATTCAAGGCTGGGTCAAGGTTTGTACTTGAGTCACAGGTATGAAAGAGGGTGGAGGAAAGAGAATGAGGCCCAGGGGGAAGATTAGCTTTTCTTTTCACCATGGACCCCAGCCATTTCCTGTGGCTGGAAGCCTATTTTTCACAGCTCCTGACCATTAGGTCTCCTTTGCATTGAGGAGTCAGGGCAAATGCAGGATGAACACTTGCTTAAGAAAAGCTTCTGGCCTGGGAAGGTAGCTCAGTGGTAGAGCACTTGCCTTGCAAGCATGAGGCTCTCGGTTCGATTCCTCAGCACCACATAAGCAAAAAGAATAAAACCAAAAGAGGCATTGTGGCTCAAGTGTTAGAGTGCTAGTCTTGAGCTGAAGAGCTGAGGGACAGCACCCTGGCCCAGAGTTCAGGTCCATGACTGGACCCACCCCCCCAAAAAAAAAAAAGAAAGAAAAGAAAAGCTTCTAACCCAATGCCATCAGTGGTTCAACCCCTTTAAATCCTAGCTACTCAGGAGACTGGGATCAGAGACTGCAGACCAAAGCCAGCTCAAGGAAGGAAAGTTAGTGAAAATCTTCTTGCCAGTGAACTACCAAAAGCCAGAAATGGTGCTGTGGCTCAAGTGGTAGAGTGCCAGCCTTGAGGGAAAAGTTAAGTGACTGGAGACCAGACTCTGAGTTCAAGGCCAGTAACTGCATTAAGAAAAACTTTCAGGAGCTCCTTGTCTACTGTGGTGAATGACCAGATGAGCTGGGCGTCGGTGGCTCACACCTGTCCCCCTAACTCCTCAGGAGGCTGAGATCTGAGGAGCATGGATTAAAGCCAGCCCGGGCAGGAAAGTCCGGGAGACTCTGATCTCCAAGGAAGCACCAGAAAACTGGAAGTGACACTCTAGCTTAAGCAATAAGCTGAAGAAGTGAGGGGACAGCGCCCAGGCCCAGAGTTCCAGTTCCATGACCAACTCTCCTGTCCTGCTTGGAACTCACTTTTTGGCTCTAGCCAGACTACTTGCCAGTCTGCCCCTGTGTTTCTCCCAATGTCTAGGTATCCTACAAGTCTTGAGAGAAGCCCATTTGGAGGCCATTGCTTACAGAGTGGTCCACATTATCAGAGAAGTGTCTAGCCTTGGGGAATGGAGGTCATCGTCCGGGTCATCAGAATGGCATCTGTCATGGGTGCAGTGTGGATCTGAGCAGTAAATCAACTTCTCAGACCACGGTTTGGGGCAAGGAGCGCAAGATGGCATGGCAGGTAACGCCTGCCCATGTGGTATCACAAGAGTGCAAATCTGTCAGGCATACCCCGAGAGGGTGTTGAGTTGGGCTCATGAAAGACTTTTGGGCTCACAAATCCACAGCGAGCTGGCTGCTGCTTGTAGCAGTTGCTATCCCATGAGTCCCAGGGCTCAGAGCCCTGCTTTCCTCACCAGTGCTCGGGGGCAGATGAAGGTCTACAATCATTGACCTACTACAAAGGAGCATCCCTAGTGTTCTTTCCCTTGGCCCTGTGGCCCTGTGCATGAATGGAGAGGCAGGTTCCATCGAACTTACTGCCATGGTGCAGACCCCTCAGCCCAAGAAGGACTTAAGGAGAAATCATGTGAACTGGCTTAAGAGTTTACTACTATTCTGCCTCAGGACTGCCCCCAGTTCTGGCTCAGCTCATCATTACCACCTTTCTGTGTGCGCACGCATCTTGGTATTAGGGCTTGAACTCAGGGCCCGGGCTGTGTCCCTCAGTATTTTTCATTCAAGGCTAGCACTCTACCACTTGAGCCACAGCTTTTCTTTCAGCTTTTGGGTGGTTATTGGGAGAAAAGAGTCTCACACCCTTTTCTAGCTGGGCTGCCTCTGAATGGCAATCCTCAGATCTCAGCCTTCTGAGTAGCTAGGAATATGAGAGCATGACCTATTAGCACCTGGCCACACTGTCCTTCTTGGTTAAAGACAAAGTGCCTCTCTCCCAGCCTAGCACCCATGTACAGTTACCCTTCCTACCCCACCCCTACTTCTCCAGGCTTCACAGGAATCATACCCTCCCCTGAGGACAAAGAAATAGAATCAGGTTTGAGCTTTTTGTTCTCCGCACAGTCAGGGGATGCAGAGAGCTGATGTGTACTTTAGTTCAAGTGGTTGAGCACCAACCTTGCGCAAACCAGCTAAAGGATACCACCTAGGCTCTGAGTTCAAGCTGGTAACCTCACACAAACACAAGCCCACAAACAAACACACACACACACACACACAACACACACACACACGCACACACACACACACACACACACACACACACACACACACACACACAAATATCCTTAGCAGGGCCCAATGGCTCATACAAGAAATTCTAGCTACTTAAGAAGCTAAGCTCTTAGGATGGCATATTGAAGCCATCCCAGGCAGTAATATCGGTGAGACTCTTCTCTCCACTAAACTACTAAAAAAGATGAAAGTTAGGCTGTGTTTCAAGTGGTAGAGTGTCAGCTTTGAGAAAAGGAAGCTCAGAGACTGCGCCTAGGACCTGAGTTCCAGCTCTAAGATTTTTTTTAAGACACCCTTTGCCCCCACTCCACCCCCAATCAGGCCATAAATCCAGACTTTGGTCACCCTGTATCTCACTTCCTGCTGCTTTCTCTGCACTGCCACAAGTGGCCAGTGTGTGGCCAGCACTGGATTAAGAAGTGAACGTACAACAACGGGGGCATAGCCAGGTCAAGGCTAATGTCCCAGAACATTGAGGTATTGGCCATACTAGTCTTTAATCCCCCCAGTTTCCTGGACCTAGAATTTAAAGTGTGTGCATCTGTATTCTGGGCATCCAAAATTGTCTAGAAGGACATGAAAGGCCAAGCTGGGGTGGGAAGATAAATTTTGCTACAACAAGGTACATTGACATTTCCTAGACACCGATGGATACTTCCAAGCCACCTTGACCTCAAATCCCATGTAACCCCGGATCCTCCTTGCTTGGGCAGCCTTCAGTCAGCTATCAAGCTCGAGTTGGCCAGAGCCACCACAAACCCTCCTTCCCCGACTCCACTGCCAGCATGCAGGGAGGGACTTGAGCCAGAGGCCCAGCTGAGGAAAAGGACAGGACATCACATGACTAAGGCCCCCCCAGAGGCAGGGGAGAACTTATGCAAGCCGGCCCTGCTGACAGAATCCCTTGGAGGCACCCAAAGATTTGGACAGGCCGGACTTGGGCCCCAAAGAAAAGCTGGAATCCAGGCCTCTGGCAATTTAGGACTCACTGTTGACCCTGATAGGGGGCTAAAGGGCAAGGTCAGTGTGGAGGAGGGGCACCATCCAAGGTCAGAAAGAGGCAGCTCTGGAAGAGGACAGAGGAAGATGAGGGAAACACACACACACACACACACACACACACACACACAAGCACGCACGCACAAACGCATGCACACAGGTAGCCCAAGGCCTCAACATTCCCTGAGTACCCTGACCATCCTACCCTCAAGAAGATGGCACTACTATCCTCAGACCAACTGTAGACAAAACTCAGGGCCTCTCACAAGTCTGGAATGGCTCATAACATAGCTTGGCATTTCCTAAATGTACACACCATTACGCAGAAATCTCAGCTACCTTATTTTTGGTTGTCGGTCATGAGGTTTGAACTCTGGGCCTGTGCGCAGTCCCTCAGCTCCTCAGCTAAAGGTGAGTGCTCTACCACTGGAGCCACAGTGCCACTTCTGGCTTTCTGGTGGTTCACTGGAGATAAAGTCTCACAGATTTTCCTGCCCAAGCTGGCTTTGAACCGCGATCCTCAGATCTCAGCCTCTACCATCCCACACATGCTGCAATTCATCCAGTCCCTGCCTGCCACAGGCCACGAGCTCTGGAGTTCTTGGTAATGCACTGCCCACTGTGCTGTGGCTTCACACTGGGGCAAACCTGTATAGTGCGGCCAGCACCTGTTCTCCCAAACACAGCACCCCTACTACTTCACCATCTCTTACAAGCAAAGAACGGGTGGCTTTCTTTCTTTCTTTCTTTCTTCCTTTCTTTCTTTCCTCCTTTCTAACTTTCTTTCTTTCTTTCTTTTGGGTTGGGGGCTTGAACTCAGGGCTTGGCTATTGTCTCTGATGTCTATTATTCCTCAAGGTCAGTGCTCTACCACTTGAGCCAAAGCTCCATTTCCAGTTGGTTTGGAGGATTCCACCATGGTCATGATGTCATTGGGAATTTGTGATATCAAATGTCATATGTGAAATATAATTAGGTCAACAACAGATTATGAGGACAATAAGGCCTAAGGTATCAGAATTGCAGCATGGCACAAAAGTTATCATGAGAGGATATGTTTGTGATATCACGGCGGGTTAATAATATCACAATGGCAACATGATATACAAAGGGATTGTGATGTCACAATGATTATGAGTTCCTGCTTTGTTTATGATATCACCTACATGCCACATTTGAAATAGAATGAAATCACAGAAAAGGCATACATAATATGTCTATGATGTCACTATGACAATGTGAAGTTATAATTCTATCATATCATTTTAGTTTTGTGATTTCACAATGAGTAGATGGTATAAAAATGATAATGTGATGTCACAATTATGATTATCTCACAAACTGTTTTGGATGTCAAAGTGTCATGTCTGATTCTCAGTTGTCAATATTTCACAGTGGGGCTTTGGGTACACAAAGGGACTCTGATATCACAAAGCTATGTATTTTTCAAATGTTATAAGAGGTTATAATAGATTTGAAATGTCACAATGTGATCTTGGTATCAAAAACAACAATGTGAAGTCACAATGGGTTTGTGAGGTCACAATGGGTTAGTTATGTCATGAGTTTGTAATATCACAATTATTTTTCCAATTTCAATTGCTACTATTTGACCATGAGGACACTGTAATAACCAGCAATGCCCCTATAATCCACGGGAACAGATAGTCATCATGGCCTCCTAGTCTGGACCAATTGAAAGGGAGGGTGCATGCCACTGGAGGAGGCAGGACATGCTGCTGAAGGAGATAGGATGTCAAGCCCCACATGGTGAGCTGCCAAGAAGTGATTGGACATGGACATTTGGTAAGTGATAATTGAAAACTGGAAGGCAAGAAATTATTTCAGTTGGGGAAGGATACAGCCTATATATAAGCTTCATTTTCAGAGCAAGAGAAGGGGAGAGAAAAAGGTTAAAGGCCTGGATGGAAAGAAGTGATGAGACTGCTGGAGGGCAAAGACCTGGGAGGAGAGGAAATTGAGAGAGAGCAGGAGGTGAAGGATGACACCTGGCCACCTGGACAAGGCAGGGCAGGCCTGTCAAGAACAGAGCAGCCTGAAGAGAAGAATGGAATGTTGGAAGGAAAAAATGAAAAGACCTGAAAGGTAGGAGAGACCTGTAGAGAAAGAGAATGAAGACAAAGGAAAAAGCCTTGTCCCTTGAAGTGTGGAGCTTTGGACATCGTTATTTTGGTGGTTGGTTGTTTGCAGACCAGTTAACAAATGGCTGAACTGCTCTTTGGAGGTCTGAGGGTTCAAGGTTGAGATTGAATTTAGCTCTCCGCATCCAGCCCGGCCAAGGTAGTCACTTGTTACAAAATTTATGAGGACAAGACAGGTTTGTGATATTACATTGCATTAATAATATCACAATGTCAATATGAGGTCACAAAGGGAATGTAATGTCACAATTATGGTGTAGTCACAATGGGTTTCTGAAATCAACCTATATCCCACATTTGTGATAGAATGAAAACACAGACTAGGCAATCGCATTGTCTCTAGGACCTCACAATGAAAATGTGATGTCATAATGCCAAGATGTCATTGTCATTTTGGGATGTAACAATGGGCTGATGGTATCATAACAACAATGTGATCTCACTCTGGAGATGATTTCACAACGTGTTTGTAATGGTACACTGCCATGTCTGATGTCAGTTGTCTTTGTTCATAATGACATGGTTACCCAAAGGGACCATGATATCACAAACACCATGTGCTTTTTCAAAGGTGATAAGGGGTCATAACAGTTTTGGGATGTCACACGGTGATCATGATATCACTGTGGCAATATGATGTCACAATGGGTTTGTGATGTCAAGTGGTGATAAGGTCACACTTGGATAGTGATGTCACAATGAATGTGTAATATCACCATTACATGTCCAATTTCATTCTACTAGATCACAATGAAGATACAAGTTCATGTAAGGAGGTAGAAGTCAGAAAGGCCATGAATTTTGTAAAATATTATGAGGACATAATAGGCTGTTGAAAATGAAATGAGATAGAGATATCCCATTGGCAATATTGGCCATTACATGAGATAGTATTGTTTTGAAGTTACAAATGGTGATGCCATACAGGTGATGAGGACACATAGGTTTGTGATTTCACAATGGGATGGTGATGTCACAATCTCATGCCAGATATCTAATTGACAATGAATATATAAGTTCACAAGGGATAATGATATATCCAAAGGCATATGTTGGCACAAGTGTAATGAGTCTTAACATGTTTGTGTTGTCCTCATGTGACTCAGTGTCAAGAAATCTGGCAGTGTGATGTCACAGTGGATTTTTGATATCACATGTCATGCCTGAAGTATTATGAGTTAAACAATTTATGAACTTAGGGAGCCCAAAGAGATCACACTGGCAGCATGTCAAAAAATTTATGACTGTTTTGTGATGTCACAGTGCATTAGTGATATAATAATGGCAATGTGGTGTCATCAAGGTATTGTGATATTATAATGATTATGTGGTCACAATGTATTTCTGATATCAACCCACCAGCAATATTTGAAATAGAATGAAATCACAGAATAGGCATTCCAATGTATCTGTGACATCACAATTACATGTGATTTGATGTCATTGTTGTTTTATGATGTCATGCTGGGCTGATGTTATCATAATGACAATGTGATGTTACACTGGTGATGATGTCACAAAGGTTTTGTGATGTTAAATGGCATGCCTGATCTCAATTGTCATTAGCTCAACATGAGGATAGGAGTATACAAAAGGCCTGTCATGTCACAAAGGCCATGCTTTCTTTCGAAGCTTTTGAAGTCATAATAGTTTTGGGATTTCACAATGTGATCATGTTTGTACAATGGCAATGTGATAACACAAAGAGTTTGTGATGTCTCCGAGGTGATGAGGTCACAAAGAGTTAAAGATGTCTCATCAAGTTTGAAATATAACAGTGACATAGACAATTTCAATTTCTTCTAATTCACTATGAGGATACTATAATAACCAGTGGGGCCAGAATTACCTGTGGGAGCCGATATTCATTGTAAATTCTTGGCTTGGGCCACCGGAGAGTGTGGGGAATGCTGCCAAAGGTGGAGGTGTCAAGCCTCACACGGTGAGCTGTCAAGAAGTGATTGAGCATTGGGCAGTTTTGGAAGTGATGGCTGAAAACTGTTAATCTTGAGATCCGTTGGAGGTAGGAGGGGTACAACCTATATATAAGTTGCATTTTCAGGGCATTGTAAGGGGAGATAAAAATGGGAGTTACCTGGATGGAAGAAAGTTGTGAGACAGCAGGAAAGGAAAAACCTGAGAAGGGGGAAAGCTGAGGGAGAGCAGAAGGTTGGCAATTGGTCACTGGGGCAGAGTAGGGCAGGCCTGTGGAGAGTGGAGAGGCCTGAAGAGAAGAAGGAAGTGGTGGAAGGGAAAAAGGGAAATATGAGGAAGGAATGACAGGTCTGTAGAGAAGGAGGGAAGAATGGAAAAGAGAAAAGCCTTGCCCATTGAGCTTTGGAGCTTTGGAGATCATAATTTTGTGGTTGGTGGTTTGCAGAACAATTAAGAAAGGGTGGAGCTGCCCATTGGAGGTCTGGGAAATATATATCCACTGTTTAATTATGAATTTATGACTATATTGGCCCCCACCAGGGCTCCATCTCAGGTCCCAGGAATGGCCTAGTTCCTTAGTGGCTCAAAGCCTGGTGTGCTCACCATGACCCATTCACCAATTGGGCCTGCTAGGCTTTGAGTTCAAATTCCTGCACTACCAGAAGATTCATTCTGATGTAAGAAGCCTCTGGTGGCACAGGTTTTCCTATCCTGTGAATGTCCTGGGTCTCATTGAGGCTGGAGAATGCTATATAGGCAACTCTTAGCCATGAGAATAGGTTGTCATCCATGTCAGCACAGTTATATCTGTCACCCCATATGCAATAAAATACACAATACATCCATGAATAAGACACAAAATAGAACGAATAACTACACTGAATGCAAGATGCATACCACACCTGTAAGTATAGAGAAATCCTATGTTTTAAAAAGGTGGGCTTGTTATTTTGTCCAGTGCTGGGGCTTCAAATCAGGCCCTGCACGAGGCCTGACATTCTACTCTTCAAAGATGGTGAGTTTCCCCTTCTCCCACAGTGCAACAGAGTTACCCAGACCTGAGCTAAAATCCCAGCACTGACAAAAGATTCATCCTGATGTCAGAAGCCAGTCATTGTGCCTTTTATCCTCTTCTGTGAGAGTCCTGGGTCAAAAATACGATGGAGAATGCATAGACAGCACTGTATCCTTCTGAACAGATTGTCATCCATGTCAGCACTGTTATACCTGTCACCATACTTATTAAAATACACAATACTTCCATGAATTATAGACAAAATAAGGCGAATAATTGCACTGAACACAAGATGCTGACCACACATGTATGTCAATATAGATCCTATGTTTAAATTATTAATTTATGACTATAGTAGACCACCCAGGGAATCAATGTCAGATTCTGGGATTGGCCACACTTCTTAGTTCCTCACAGGTTCGTATGATCACCTTGACTGATTAGCAAATTGGTTTTGCTCTGCCTTGAGTTCAGATCCCAGCACTACCAACAAGTGGATCGTGGAGTAAGGAGAGTGTGAAAAATTTTTTTCCTTTTCTCTGAGAATCCTCGGGGTCAGGCATGAGAGAGAACATTTCTACAAATCTAGATATTCTGTGATAGGTTGTCCTCAATATAATAAACAGAATGGGTAAATAAATGAATAAAACAAAAGATACAAGGAACAACCACACCAAACATGTATGGACTGAACATCTATAGGTAAGTATAAATCCTATCTTTACAATATATAGAAATAGTATGTTTTCCAGGGCTGGGTCTTGAATTCAGGACTAGTGAACATGCCTGACTTTTTTATCTTCATGAAAGGTGAACTTCCCCTTTAACCATATTGCTGCAGATTTACCCAGATCCTGAGTTCAAATTCAAAGCCTGTAAGAATAAACTGTGTGAATTGCATGCCAGGGAGCTAATTTTTTTCTCAGCATGGGGCTTGAACTCAGGTCGTGACAACTCTGCCTCAGCTTCGATCACCCTAGGATGGGGTGCCGCCACTAGACACACAGATGCTTCTGGGATCCTACACCCCCACGTGTGGCGGGAAAACCATGCACAGAAAAAAATGTGGCCTTTTGTGTTTTCTTCCTTTGCACAGTGACCCTTCTGGGTCTGAATGACACTGTTGCAAATGGTACTTCACCTTGCATTGCTGAAGGCTGGCAGACTATCAGGGAAGCCATAGGCCCACGTGGCAACATAGGCCCTCATTTCGAATCCCGGTACTGACACCAATCAATGGCAGGAGGTACTAAGAAACTGGTTCCCATCCAAAGGAATAACACTGGAATTTTTTCAATGTCACAGTTGAATGAGTTGATTGTGAATGATGATCCTATAAAATTAAACAGCATCATTTCAGAAGGCTGATTGATGTTATTTAATATTTATGAAGCATTACAAGAATATTATTACTTACAGGAACACAATTTCAGGACACTGAGTGCTTTCATTAATATTTTAAGGATGAAAACAATAACGTTAATTACATGGACGCAAAATAAATATCCAGGAATTGGTAGGAATATAGTCTATATAACTGAATAATGTATAGACATCTCTGGCACTCTATAAACATATATATATATATATATATATATATATATATATATATAAGCATACTGCCATCTGCATGTCAATCTGTTCTTCTTTGGTTTACACCTGGGGCTCATTCTCAGGTCCTGGGAACAACCTGTCACCTCAATTTCCCCAAGGATGGCATGTTTGCACTCACCCATTCATGAATTTGGCCTTGTAGGCCATGAGTTCAGATGTCAGCGCTCCCAAACAATGAATTGTGGAGTAAGAAGCTAATGGTGACACATGGTTTCCTTTCCTGTGAATCTTCTGTGTGTCAGGTATGAAGTGGAATACATATGTAGACCTATGTGCTATGTAGTCAATGTTCTATGTGCTATAATAGTCAATACAATAAATGGTCAATACATGAATAAAACAAAAAATAAAATAACTACACTGAATGCAATATGGAGTCAACATATGTATAAAAATATAAAACATATATGTAAATTGTACATGAATAGGGTGTTTTCTAGTGCTGGTGATCGATTTCAGGCTTAAGGAACAGACTTGAATTTTTTGACTTTAAGGAGGCAAGCTTCCTCTTGCCACACAGTGCAACAGAGTTAACGAGACTATGAGTTCCAATCCCTGTCCTGGTAGAAAAAATCGTCACCTTTATAGTATTTGAGGCCCAATTCTTAGTTATTTCATTATGCCTCCATTTGATGAATGTGATTGCTTAAGTGCTTAATAAAATATTAACTAAAATTGATCAGTGTCGTGTAATATAATTGCGTTTAATTTTATCCTAGAATCATTCAAGAACTGTTCATTCAATCATGACTTACATCATATTACATTGGTAACCATATGTATAGGAATGAGTTTCTTAGGATCTCCTACCATTTGAAGGTGGCACGACCAGGATTCAAATTGTAGGCTACAGTTCCCACCACTTCAACCTGAGGATAGGGAAGTCACCAGTCTGCCCAAGAACATCAGCAAGAACAATGATTAGGCAGGCACCAGTGGCTCTCAGCAGTCCTCCTTGATACTTACAAGGCTGTGATAGGAGGATCATGGTCAAAGCCACCCTAAGCAGGAAAATCCTTGAGACCCTTGTCCAACTTTAGTGCCAACTTCAGAAGCCTTGTGGCTCTAGTGTAGAGGACCTGCCTTGAGCAAAAGCAGCTCATGAACTGTGCCCAGATCCTGAGTTCAAAGTCTGGGACTGGCAACAAACAGAACTACACAACAATCTGTGGAGCCATCCAGTTAAAGCAGGTCACCCTCTTGTCTCCAACTGAATTGGACAGAATTCCCTGGGAAAAGGGCTGGGAGAACTGCTGTCATCTTGACTCTGCCTATGCTGCTTGCTTCACAGGATTCTGGCCACACCCCCATTCTTTCATGCTTCTTTCTGACCAATGGGATACAAGAATGCTGGCCACGCCCACATTCCAAGCTGCCAGGTAGCACTGGGATTCCCCCTGTTAGTTTACACCACTACCAGCAGTTGAGGAAGGTAGAGGTAGCTGAGTGGTGAGGAAGAGACTCGAGGTGACTTTGGAGTACAATAGAAAATTGATGCTCTCACCCCCACCCAGCCCCTCCCCTCCCTTCATGCAATGCCAGGTTTCAAACCTCAAGCAATGTCGTGCTGCCAACTGGCCTAAATCCCCAACCTGGTCCCTGCACCTAGTCTTCTGCTCTGGGCCCGTGTGTCCACAATGCTGCCGCCATCGCTACTGCCCCAATTGGAGCAGCTGCCAACAGCTTCTCCCAGCAGCACAGGTGAGTTTCCGCCCCAACAACAACCTACCCTGTGTCAAACACCCCTCTGGGGGCACCATGACCCCCCTGCTTGTTTCCTCACCCTAGCTTGTATGAGCCACCTTTCTGTCTTGAGGATTTCTGAGATAGAAACTAAATATATGCTCAGGCTGGGCTGGATCGTGGTCCTCCTATCAAAGGTATGCTCTACCAGGCCTGGTCCTCTGTAGTTGGGATGGTAGACATGTGGTGTCATGCTAAGTCATCGGTTTAGATGGATTATCCCAAACTCAGTCCATAGCAACGGATTCTTGACCACAAGTGAAGCTCTTGATAGGGCCTCAACCATTGGACCTCATTCTCCTCACAGGACAGTTGTGATGAAACAAGGGATTTATAGAGAGCGATCTCTGGAAAATGGCTAGGAAGAGAGGGAGCGGCCTTCAGATAAGGTTTTGGCAATTCTGTGAGCATATGACAGGAAGATACCAGAAAGGGCTCAGGTTGGGCCTGTTATTAATCATGCAACAGGTGTGGGATTATGAACCGAAACATGGCTCTCTTTCATTATTACCCTATCCCAATGAGGAAGGGGATCCTTCACTTTGTTCAGCTTTACAGCTGGGGAAACTGAGGCACAGAGAAGCCAGGTGACCTACTTACGACCTCAATTTCACAGGAAGCTCAGCCTGACTTCTCTACCATGCTTAGGAAAATGGGTGCTATTCAGTCCACTTCTTGTGGTGGGAAGTCCACTTCTTTCAGTCGTGGTTCTTGAACTCTAGGATTGCTCACTGTTCCCGAGCTCCTCAGCTCAAGGCTAGCGCTTTATCACTTGAGCCCACAGTGCGACTTCCAGTTTTCTGGTGGTACTTTGGAGTTAAGATTCTCTCAGTTGTTCCTGGCTGGGCTGTCTATGAACCATGATCCTCATATCTCAGCCTCCAGTGTAGTTAGGATTAGAGTTTTATGCCACTGGCACCCGATTTAAGTGTAATTCTGGTTCTCTCTCTCTCTCTCTCTCTCTCTCACTGTTGCTCTCAGAAACTGGTACAATGGGTGCTGTAGGAGGTGGGCCAACGTCCCCAGGTGGTTGGAACCCAAGATGGCCCACTCATTCTGGAGGTGGGCTGTGGGTCAGGAGCTGTCTCATTCAGCGTGTTGATACATCTCCATGAGATAAGCCCTCTATGTCCTTGCAAGGCTGTGAGGGTTATTCATTTTCCATCTAGCCTAACTGGATTTATTATATTGTATTCTTTTCTACATTATTTTCTAGCACCTGGCCAATATTATGGTACATAGTTACTGAATGAAAATGTAAAGTCAACTTAAGAAAGTCATTTAGGGATCTGGGAATATGGCTTCATGATATGGTCATTGCCTAGCATGCATGAAACCCTGAAATCAATTCCTCAGTACCACATAAACAGAAAAACATTGGAAATGGTGTTGTGCCTCAAGTGGTACAGTGATAGCCTTGAGCAAAAAAGCAAAAAAAACCCCAAAACCAAAAAACATTTAGTTAGTAAATGCAAAATAAAGAACCCATACTTGGAATATATAATTGCTCCTGCAATACTGACACCTGACAATAGTCCCTAATTCATGTACTTTTACTTATATTAGGATATTGTGTTGAAAAAGTTTTGTTCATTAGGTCACAGCAATTAATGTCTTGAATGTGCTTAGATGTCAGTTGAAGATTAATTCTGGAAATTCAAAGATTCCAGGTTTTTGAATGGTCTCTGCTAATCACAATGAGAAGGGTAGTCTAAGTGAGATTTGGATATCTCTTTGGTTATTCATGGCACCAAAACGGCAGAGGCAAATTAACAGTTGTGACAGAAGAGAAGGAATAACTCCAGAGTTAAGTAATAAATGATAGTAACCAAGGTATACCAGAAACTTTTTTAGAGAACCATTGTTGGTTATTGAACAAATAGTTATCAATTAGTCTTATTCCTCATTACCTTTAGCATTCTAAATCTCTTAGGCTACTTCTTAATCTCTGTGTAATAAATGTATCTCCTTCTGTGCTGTTTTTTCTTCCTTAACTTCTTTGCTTTCTAAAAAATCTGTCTTTCTATATTTTTCTTTGAACATTTCCTGATACTAAATACACCTACACAGATGGCAGAGAATGCTAATTAAGGGTCCCCTAGCTCATGAATCATTAATGAAACAACGTGAAAAAGGAGGACATATGTATTGTTACCTCAAATTTTCTGGAAAGCTGCAATGCCATCATTTGATTCAAATTTCCATTATTTGTCTACATAGTGTCATTCAGTGCACATAAACGCAAATATGAGCTGGGTGCTGGTGGATCACGCCTGGAATCCTAGCTATTCAGGAGACCAGACGATTGTGGTTCAAAACCAGCCTGGTCAAGAATGTCCATGAGACCCTTATCTTCAATTAACCACCAGAAACCCGGAATTGGTGCTGAAGCTTAAGCGGTAGAGTGCTCAAATTGAGCTGAAGAGCTGTGGGAGTGCGCCCAGGATCAGAGTTCAAGCCCCACAACCAACAAAAAGTGAAAATATTACCTTAAATTTCCCCAAAAGGAAGGACAAGATCAATAATCTTCTCAAGCAGAAAAAATAATTTCAAATTGATTCAGTGCAACGACTTTTGCTGAGTTATTTAAGTTATGGCTTCTTTTCTAGACATATCCTCTTTCTTTATAAATTGTCAAATACTGGCTTTACAATAAATTTCATCTAACATTTTATGTTTTAAAAGAGAAGTCTATACAAATGATGTCACTTAGCTTTCTTACTATCTTAATTCAAAGCCAAACCAGGCACGAGAGTCTGTCAAACTCTTATCGCAAATTGAACACCAAAAAACCAGAAGTGGAGTTTTGGCTCAAACAGTAGAGTACTAGCTTTAGGGGCAGGTGGGCAGGAAAGACAACTGTTCAGGGACAGGATCCAGCCTCTGGGTTCAAGCCCCAGAACCAGCACAAACTAAATAAACAAGCAAACAAAAATCCCAGATATTTCTTTGGGACCCTCCTTAAAGGTGTACTGGTCAGAGAAGAGGCTTCTTTTGCTGATCATATTGACAGGATCCTGCTTTTTTGGAATACTTATTGCTCTGGAGAACTCAGGACCAGACCAAAGGAATTGATAACTGACTCCTGCATCAAGAGAATCATCTCAGGGGTGAAATATCCAACCATAAGACACTTTAAAACCTCCATGTCTTTGTTCCTTTGGAGGAGAACACTTTTAAAACAACATTATTTCCTTTTGTTCTATGCTTGCCTTCAAATTCTATATTATTTCTTCTTGTAACACTATGAACTAGAAGTTTACAGAAAAAATTTATATGAGTAAAGAACACACTCGAAAAAGCCAGGGATAGAGTTTCTTTCAAGCCTTGGGATGCTTTTCTTGTACAGTAAAAAGGAAAGCACAAGGTAACTTGAACTTTGTTTTTCCTCTATGTTCCATTCCTCTCCTGGGGTCAGTTTCCACATCCAGTAACAGTTACTTCCAGTAACAATCGGTGGTGCTGCTTGAGGTGTAATGAATGTTTTCTGGCTTCACTGCAATAACACTAGAACACCTATGGACCTGAGGTAACACGTGTTTCAAGACAACTTAGTAAAGAGAAAATATGAAATTTATATTGTTGATAAATACATTATACATGAGTACATTGAGTTCAAACTTTGTAAGTTCTCTGTAAATTAAGGCGAATTTTAAATGGGAAGAAGGTTTTCAGAATATTCTTTTTGTGAGTGTACGTGCTGTTTATTATTTCCCAAGTGTACATGAGCTAACAGTAAGGGAAACAATAGCAATAATAGGAGAAAGAGAAGTTCTGTGTTTAAGTATGAAGGTTCAATACAATATAGAAGACTACAAATAAGGCAACATTGAAACAATAAAGCCAAGTCCAGTATGTAGATTTATGGGAGTGATATACAGAAAGCAAGACTCCTTCGTGGAACATGAAGTATGAGGCCACTCCCATTCTAAATCATGCTTGCTAATCATGCAACATTGTAGAAAGTAGAATGGAAGAATAATTCTGTTTCCAATGCAAGTCAGATATAAGAGCATGGATTTAACTGGAAAAATGTCCATCTTGTGAGAGCAGGGATTTTGCTAGCAATGAACTGGTGGCTAAGATCACATTTCTTTTTTTTTCTTTACACACACAGACACACTAACACACAGAAACACACAGACACACACACACACACACACACACACACACACACACACACACACACACACACACATATATATATATTTGTTGGAAGTGGTCTTGGCACTTGAACTCTGGGCCGGCGAGCTGTCTCTCTGCTATTCAGTTCATGCTAATGCTCTACCACTTGATCCACAGTGCCATTTCCAGTTTTCTTTTAGTTAATTCGAGAAAAGATCTCTGGGACTTTCCTACCTGGGCTGGCTTTGAACCTCAATCCTCATATCTCACCATGACCCAGTTTACCATCACATTCCTAACAGTGTACACTCAAGATATGTAATGTGTGTGTTCATATATCTTTATAAGAATTCTTTAGCTGGGGAGGTGGCACAGTGGTAGAGCGCTTGCCTCGCATGCATGAGGCCCTTGGTTCGATTCCTCAGCACCACTTAAGCAAAAAAGAAAAATGCTGAAATTGGCGCTGTGACTCAAGTGGTAGAGTGCTAGACTTGAGCTGAAGAGCTGAGGGACAGAGCCCAGGCCCAGAGTTCAGGTGCCATGACCGGATCCCCCACCAAAACAAAAAAAAAAAAGAATTCCTGAGATAAAAATCTGAGCTACAGCTTAGACATTACCCTCACAAAAATGTTTGTAGTTTAAAAGTTGATACTCCTGGAGAAATAAAACTTAAGAATGTAAAGGAGTCTGGGAAGTTCAATTTGCATCCAGCCTGGGCAGAACACTCTTTGCAACAGTATATAAAACTAAGCAGTCAAAATCTGGATTGGAAGAATGGCTCAAGTAATAGAATACCAGTCATGAGCAAATTGCTGAATAAGAGCTTGAGGCTTTTGCATGTATACATACAAATATACACATACACTCAGAGGCACTTATATGTGCACACACAAATACACAAATGAAACAACTCAGAATGTGTAGAAAAGTTAGAAAACAATAAATATATGTCCTGAGTAATACTAGAATCAAGTGATAATTTTTAATATTAGAAAGTCCTCAAATGAACTTCCTTCAAATAAGTTTGAGAATATTACATTGGTAGGGATCAGAGATAGTAAGAGAGTCAATAATCATTATTAAAGGGATCGGATCCATGCAGGAATGAATCAGAGATCCCACAGGTGCATCTGAAAATGTTCGTATCCTGTATCAAATGTTAGAACATCTTTGAAAATAGTAAAAGTCTAAGCAGTCACTCTGGTGCATAAAATCACTGGAGAAGTTCAGAATTGGTAGTCTGTATCTAGGTTAAATAAAACAAGAAACGATGGCAGGGCAATGTGATACAAGCTTAGAATTCTAGCACTGAGATTTAGACAGGAGATTAGAGAATGAAATTACATAGTGATACTTTCCCTGGACCAAGGTGTATAATTTTGTCTTAATAAAACAAAACAAACAAGAAAGGAATACATCGTTGGACGTTTGGGCTAATTTTGTCATTATATTTTGAGAAGTCAAATTTCCTGTTGAAATGCAACTCATACTTAATCCTCACTTGTGTTTTAAATTCTCTCTTCATTACAGAACATTCCTACATGCAAAATGACTCATGATTCCCATCCAAAGTTTGAAAAAGTAAGTTATCATCATTCTGTTGTGTCCCAAAGAAATGATGAAAAATTACAAAGGCTTAAGCCTGGAAAAATAGCAAAGTTCGTCTAATGTAGGATTTTGAAAATCTTGCTAAATTAGAATTTTTTATATTCTATAGGATTCTACAAAATTCTTTTTAAGTAGAGGGTTTAATTGACATTCACAAATGATTTTGCATTATATGTGCCTAGAATATTCTTTCAGGAGAGTTATAATTACAACTTAGTTAATAGATAATTCCAACAGTTCATGTATAAAATGATAATGTGAATGTTGTAGACAGAGTTGCCAACAAATTGATAATATTAATTTATAAATTTAGAATAAGAGCAATTTTTGGAGTCTTTGGTATAACATGGTATGAAGAGAATAATTGTGTGACATCTTCTTTCTTCTACCTGTATGTAACACAGGAAGCAATGTCCTTAATTATTTGCTACTGTATACACTGAGAAAAATGTTAGGTTTGGGATTTGTTTTTATTTTTGTTTTTGTTTTATTGGTTTGTCCTAGGGTTTTTACTCTGGGCCTGGACACTGTCTCTGAGCTTGTTTATGCTCAAGGTTCGTGCCCTACCACTTCAACCTCAGTGCCACTTGCATCTGGCTTTTGCGGAGAAGTTTATTGGAGATAAGAATCTAGGGAATCTTCCTGCCTGGGTGTGCTTTCAACTGTAATCTTCAGATCTTAGCATCCAGAATTTATATGATAGCTAAAAAATTATAAATATAAATAATATTTGCAAGTGTTCCGATCTCAAGAATACCAGTCAGGGGAAAATGATGCAACCCAGTTTATTGTGGTGTTCTTACCAGAACATGTATGGCATCACATTAGCAGAGTTGTATTTTTTCACAATAGAGATAAGTTATTCATATGAATTAAGGGAAGCTTGAGGTACACCCTAAAAGTTGGAAAATTTTGGGCTAAGATGACTCTATATCATAAATATTGGTATTGGTGGTCATAAAAAATAGCTTATTGTGATAAATAATTGCTTACTCTTGAAGAATTAATTATTACCGATGCTACATAGTTTTATCCTCTACCAGAATGTGGTAATTTTTCTGTTGCCTCTCAATCTGTAACACCCCATTGGAAAATGCATCTATTGCAGAATTACATAACATGCAAGCCGGTATTGTTTTGAATCTCTCAGGTATGGAATCTTCCGAATTTGAAAATGAGTAGTTACTAGTCATTGGAATGTTGACGAACACATATATTCTGTCTTCTTAACAACTTATTTTCTTTTACAAGTTATTTGTTTCCATAGAATTAAACTGTTTTCGCTTTTAGTATGAGAAAGTACTTTATTTATTCTTTTTTCAAACTATTGGTAAGTATATTGTGAAAATATTGTCTAGTCGGATAGCATTCAAGTTGATAGTCCTCTGATTTAAAAGGGGTAATTAATTCAAATTAGACAACAAACAGTATGGATTTTTAAAAAGTTACTACATAAAGAATAATATGTACTATACCAATACAGTGAAATTTTATTTCATGCAGCTTATTTTTAAAATTTAATTTTATTGTCAAAGTGATGTACAGTGGGGTTACAATAATTTTAAGGTAGTGAATACATAACTTTTCAAACTTGTTACCCCCTCCCTCATTTTCTTCACAGTTTTCCTTTACCCCAATACCCCTCACAAGTTGTAATGTACATTTCCAACATATTGTCTTGTGAGTATTGTTATTGCATTGGTTTGCCTTTGTCCTTTGTCTCACCATTTTGTGGTTACTCTTCCCTTCCCTAATTAAGGTAAATATATACACAATACACAGGCTACCAAAATCAAATACAGCAGGGAATAAAGCATAGGGGAAAACCCCAAAAGAAAATAGAAATCACATAGTACATTAAAAACAACAACCGTACATCGTACTCTCTATTTCCATATCTTGGAGTTCATTTTGCTTAGCATCAGCTTATAAGGTTATATATATGCATAACAAAGCCACTGGAAAATAATAGTTTCATGGACACTGTATCATGAAAACAACATGTTAACTGTTTTTGATGATAAAGGTGGAGTTAGGATTGATGAATTCACGGTTCTAATAAAGGAATTTCAAAAGAGATTTAAAATTATGACAGGTGGGCATGGGAAGGTGGCTCAGTGGTCGAGTGCTTGCCTTGCATGCCTGAGGCCCTGGCTCAGTGCTCGAGTGCTTGCCTTGCATGCCTGAGGCCCTGGGTTCGATTCCTCAGCACCACATAAGCAAAAAGAAAAAAAAGCCAGAATTGGAGCTGTGGCTCAGGTGGTAGAGCACTAGCCTTGAGGTGAAGAGCTGAGATAAAGCGCCCAGGCCCAGAGTTCAGGCCCCACAACTGGACCCCCCCAAAAAAACTATGACAGGTAAATTTTAATTTGTTCGAACTTTTTAACAACTTAGCCTATTATGAAAATTTAAAATTGCTTGGGAAAATAGGCTTTCATGCAAAGTAATCTATGGAGACTTAGCTGAGAGGGAGCAAAGTGGGTGAAGATGCCTCATTTTCACACTAAACAAACAAACCTCAGAAACCTTGCTATAAATCCTGTAGGTTCCCTTGAGAATTGTCCTTACCCAGGAAATCTACTCACTGTTTGAAACAAGGTTGTAGTGGAATTTAAATTCTATGTTCTTAGAAAAAAGACATCAAAATTTTGAATTGACTTTAATTACTAACCAGTAATTTTCTGAAAAAGATAATGTGGCTCAAAATATTTAGGGAGAAAGTGCCCTCAACAATGAAAGTAGGTATTGGGTTTACACTTTTCTGTTTGTAATACTTTCTACAATGTTTTTGCATGTGAAGCACTGAACTACAGAAAAACACCTGATTGGATACTTGAAACCAACGATTTCACATTTCTTAGTAGCTCAAAAATAGAATATCCTTATTAACATGAGATAGTGAAGACTTCTCTTATTACATAAGCCAAGTAATTTGAGATCAGAAAAGAATTGAGCAAATTGAAAAGGCAAGAAAACGCGTTCTTAGAAGCCCTAGCTAAGCATATTGGCTTCATCAGTGGAGGGAGACCAAAATTTTTGATACATTTTCTTAATATTTTTGCTACCTAAAGTGATTTTACAGAGCCTATTTAGCTCACTACAATTTAGAACGGATTGAATGAAGACACGAAAATAAATTCCACATCCAAATAAAAGAGTTTTAAAAGAGAAACCATGAAGATGTAGCAGTGGGGAAGGACTTATAGTCCTTCACCTTCACTAGACTTGAAACCAAGAATCTGTGATTAGTTGGAAATCAGGCAAGAGCTAAGAGGAGGACAGAGAAATAGGACATAGGAGCATTGTCCTTTTGTAACAGACACTGTCATCCAAGGTATGAATGATTTAACTCTGTTGTTTTCCATACATCCTTCTGAGCAAATGCAAGACCAAGAGAAAGATAATCTATTGAAATAATTTTGGAACGAATAACTTCACTGATCCTGATATGGTATATAGGGAGAGTCTTAAGAGAGAAGATAAAATTGAAGTATTCTTCAGTTTCCTCTAAGCATCTTGTTAGCAAAGTGTATCTTTGAGGTTAGAAGTGATTGAACCAAAAAGTGGTGGAGTACCCATTTTTGAGGGCACTTTAGACACAAGAAGACTTTCAAGGTAAAAGAAAAAAGAAAAAAAGTAAAGCTAAATATTTGTGATCACAGCTTCTTGGACTGGTATTTTGGAGACAAAGTTTTACATTAGAGATTATCCTCATTAACATTGATGCTGGGTTTCCATGGCAAACAAATGAAAGGGGGAAGTTTAATGGACCCACTTGGACAAGTAAACAGCATGATAGAAAAAAATGGCAAATAATATTTAGTAAATTACTTTGAACAATTACTTTACCAGAACAAAGAAGGAAAAAATATAATTCAAAATCACTTGACTTAAAATTATGAATAAAAGTAGTCAAGAGAAATGAGAGAAAGCATAGAGGACTGTTTCCTCTCCAGTGGAGTAATGGGTTTTTGATCTTGTTTCTTCCTTTCTATCTTCACAAGCTATCAAGTGTGGCTCAGGACTGGATTATCCAGTTCAGGCCAAGAGAATTCACAGAAGAAAATATTTGCAGCAGATGTAGGTGATTTATAACCTTAGACAATCTATTTAAATCTGTTAAAAATTCTCCTCAACCTACTGCCTACTTTAAACAGCTTTGTATGCTTTTCCCAAGATTGTCCTTCATTAACTAAAATTTTGAGAGATCATAATCTTACTCTATAGAGATGCTGTTTGGTTGTGCTTTTTGTGTGTTTTTTTTTGTTGTGTTTTTTCACTGAATTTCAAAAGGTTGTGCAAGTGTGTTACAATTAAGTATGTCCATCAAATTTTCCAATGTTCCGGGATCAGAGTCACTCCTTCTATCTTCTCAACCAACCCCTTCTACAAGATTTATTTCCGATTTACCACGTCCTTTCTCACATGTGTACATTGAGTATTCTAGCTGTACTTGCTCCTTGTTCCATTTTCATTCATTCTATGTCCTTACTATTATTCCTCTCTGGTTTCAACTTCCTGATAGTCATTCTGTTAAACTGTCTGCTAGTACTTTGAAAGGTTTATATACATTCCATGGAGTTTATATCCTGCATATACTTGAGCTGATGTCAGCTTATATTTCCATAAATCATTCATCTGAAGTAACAATTTGTAAGAGTGGAGACATGAAGCACCTAGACATGATTTTATTCCCCTCCATTTGGAAGATTAATCTGTAGTCAACAAGAAAGTTTAAAAATGGCTTAGAATGTATTCCTAACTACCAGTTTTAAAAAGGGTGTTGTACAATGGTTTGTGATTATTTTATTTTACATGAAATGATATTTTCTACTACCTATAAGTTTTGGAAAAAGAAGAAAACTAAAATTTACTACTGTAGAGGAATATGATAGAAATAGAAGACAGATTTTATGTTTGTCAAATCTCTGATGAATACCCATATTCACGACTTAAAGTCATATTTCTTACTATGTTAGACAGATAGGGAAAACATAAAACACCATATGATAAGGCAACTATTCATGACTTTTTAAAATGTACTTATTATGTGATGAAATTTACTTTATTAGCTAATGTTTTGGTTTGAAATATGGGAGGCGGATCTTTTTAATAAATTTTCGAAGTCACCTACTGAACAACACAAATGGTGGGGGGTACTATTTCTACACTTTAATGAATGGTTGAACCTGTTTGGCATTAATGCTGGGTAAATAAATCAACTCTATTGTAACTTACTCCCTACACTTGAAAAACTGGTAACGTCACTAAATATTATCTACTTGTAAAGTGTTACTTTGGCAAATGTGATTTTAAAAAGTTTATTTGAAAAGGAATATACTTTCAGGAGATTAAATCTAGGTTATCATTTGTTTGAGAATGACAACATTTTTATACTAAAGAACCAAGTTTTACTGAAGTACCAGTGTTTTGAAGCACTAAGGATCTTCTCAATTAATGTTTTTCTGAATTATATTTGACTTCTATGTCAAGTTTTCCTAGCCTAGGTAGACCAATTATGGATCTATCGTTCCAGGAATTATTTTTTGTCCTGATGATGCTGGACTGAAATCATTCATTAATCATTAGGAGAGGGGTATTACAAATAATCTTGTGACATTTGTGGTCTTGTTCACTCATATGGGGTGGTCATCTGAAAATTGAAAATTAGAATTACTGTACTTTCATATTTTGTGATTTCATCTTGCATTTTAAGTTGCCTTGCATTTCCCAATTGCTTACTGCTAATTCCTGAATTTCAAGGAATTGGAGCCCTGAAATATAGGAAATGAGAAATTGAGATGGGTTTTCAATTACTTTCTGTTGGCATGTTGCATGGGCCTAGGTAAGAACTCTTGCCCTAGTTATCTGATGATGAAGATAACTGGGACCTGGGATCCTAGGACCCATGGATCCTGTACAAGAATAATACCTTTTAGATATCATATCAGCAAAATTTGGGTATAATCAGTAGGAATGCTTCTGAAATATGGAGAAAAACAGTTTGGGATCAGCGAGTTAAAACAAGAAACAGAGCAGCAGAGTAAAATCCCTTATAGATTAGAGGAAAACAACATTGTTTTTTTACCATATGAATTCAGAAACAAAGAACACTTAGAAGGTATCACAAGTTTATACCGAAAACATTGTATTGATAGTTTTTATATTTTAATATATATTCTAATCCTGATTATTTATATTCCAATCTATTTATTGGAATAAATATCTAGTAATTTGTCAAATTATCAATTAATTCCAGTAAGATTCATTGTGTGAAATATAAAATCATCACATATATATATATATTTATATATAAATATAAAATATATAAGTATATATAATATAAGAAAATATTTTACATTTTTCTGTTGTGGTTAGGGTAACAAAGGCAACTGTTTTAAAATATTATTCCATTACCTCTACCTCAGTGTTTGGTAGAATTAGACCTAAAGCTTTACCATTCAGAGATGTACAGCCTAGAAGCAAGAGGAAACACTGTGATTAAAACATTACCAATTTAAGGCCTAATAACGAGGACATACATATGGACTTCCCCGGAGCTATGGAATATATTTGGTGATAGAAAATCAGTGGTGTAAGTTTCTGCCTGGTTGGATTGTAGACAGGCCAGGACATTAGGTAATCATGCATATGAACAATTTTTTCACCTTCTTGGCTTTAGCTACTTTTGAAATGGTAGGGATAATAAATAATTATATTTTGAAAAAACACGTTCTAGTCTGAACAGTTCTGTGTGAACTGTTCATCTCTCTATGACCTCTTGTAACTAAATTTGTTTTGCTCCAGTATGACAAGCTATGCTATCAGGGTAAGATATTCTGGTTGGTCTGTTCCTACATGGAGCACGGGTAATGGGTCAGGCAGACATTTGGGCCAGTAAGACCTCATTTGGGACATTTTAAGCTGGAGAATTTTAGAAGTAGCTCTTAAGCAAGGCTTACTTTGAATACATTAGCTCCACAAAGCTAAATCAGTTGATAAATAAGTACTTGAAAAGCCATCACCTTTAGACCTAGCTATAAAGGCTTCAAAGTATGATAAAATTTCAAATGAAAAAGACTTAAAACAGTTATTGACAAAAATTGCAAATGTGAGCAACTGAACAAACAATATAAGTTTTTTTCCACCATAAACAGAATTTTACAGAAATAAGATGAATAGCAATTTAGGTAACAATAAAGTTTCCTTGTTACAAAAAGGCAACAAAGGATATATGCCTGTCTTAAGATTGCATCATTAAATACTTAAATTTACAGGATACTACATGCTTCAGCACACGTCTACCCGAATTACAATACAGAGATTAACATGGCTCTTCCATAAGAGCCATGTTAATGATATGAAAATTTGTGAAGTATTCCATATTTTTCATTCTTCAGATTCAAGAAATGAAAAACAGTTATTAAAAAGTTGATTACAAATATACAAGTGTAATAATACATGTAATTCATAGAAAAAAAGTTAGTTTGACATCAGTGTATTCAATCTTCACCTTTTCAGAAAGGCCTTTACATAGTATAACCTTTATAAAACTTTGGAAATAAGGTAACATTGTTATTTTATCCCAAAGATATAAAATTCTATAAGGACCTAGGAATTAAAGGAATCTTAAACTGTTTCTATATGGAATGCAATCTGAAAGGACACATTTATTAAGAACCTATATATTATAAAACAATGTCGAATTCAAAGTACTATATCTAGGAGAGAATGAAATAGATTATGGATATTATACAAACAGAATACTAAATATTTTAAAATATACATTTTTCAGACAAGCATCAGAAATATCTTTAGTTTCTGTACTACTCATTTCAACAGATAAGTTAAAATTATTTCTTATTAAAAATCACAAACTCTACAGAAATCATTAGTATACAAACAACTCGAATATATTTTGACATCAAAGACAGGCAATTCACTTGGAAGAATACCATGCAATCCATGAATTTTTAAAGTAAGATATTGCTGTTGCTTTGTATTGTGAAAATATTTTGTATGGACACATAGGATGGACTGGCAATTTTGAAATTTAAGAAACTTAACCAAACCATTAGTACTTTGGAGAACAATTTGTACAGCCTTCCACAACTTCAAAGAGGTAGTGATACATACTTATCCTTTTGGCAATATCAAATGCAGTTTCTTCCAAGTTGTGCTTCAGATCTGGTTTGATATAATGGTTCAACAGAAGGAGATCTAGCAAAATTTTGCTATTTCTATTCCCAGCAGCAAGAAGCAAGGGGGTCAAGAGGCCTTTAGTTTGGCCATTGGTATCTGCATCATGATGAAATAAAGAAGCCTAAGTGTCCACTGTAGGCTTCTCGATGAAGAGGAGTATACTCATTGTTATCCCTAGTATTCAGATGAGTGGCCTTTCTGGAAAGTAGTTTCTGCACTGTAGTAAGGTGATTATTTTCGGTAGACCAAAGAAGAAATTTGCTTGAATCCTTCTCCATTTTTTCTTGCAATTGATACAATTTCTCACTTTTTCAACTTGTTCCTCATCTTCATTAGAATTGCCTAGCCAGAGACTTTGAGTGCCAGTGAGAATGAGGTGTCCATGTATTTTCCCAATAGTTCACATTGGATAACCTGGTCAGAAAAATCCGATGAATTTTCTGCATCTGTTTTTTTTCACTATTATTTATTTTCTCTCTTTTTTTTTTTTTATCATATTTACTATTCTAAATGATTCTAACTGGGAATTGGTAGAGAGCAGAGGAAAGATTTTCCTCCGTATTCAAAGGTACAGACTGAAAATGAGGGCCAGTGGTGTCTTGATGTGCAGCTTATTCTAGGAATGAGAAAATAGGAAATAATGCCTTCTATGTAAATTAGTTGGGAAATGGCGGAGGAGAAAGTGAAATGATGCAACCAAAAATATAAAAGCAAAATAAATTAGGATAATTATGGAGCAATCATATTACCTATGAAAACCATGAAAGGGAGAGAAGAAGAGAGAGACAGATGTGCAATGATCTAGCTAGCCACAAAATCCATCCCTCTGATCAATTTATAGAGCAATTTTATTTTTTAAAAGAGATTTAAATAGAATTTAAGATCATATGTCTCCATTGTTTTTAATTATATTTTTTTTATCTTAAATACTTGGACAATGGAATTTCCATTCAACAAACCAATTTTTTTAAGTATAAAGGATCTTTATATAACTTTTCCACACCCTTCCAAATCTCACCCCACTTTAATTTTTCCTAGTTTCATACTATCTACATTGAATATTATACTTTTACTGTCTTCCTCCATAACTCTCCTTATTCCTTCCTTTTGACTTCCCCTCACATCATCCAGCTGATAGTTTCCTGATATATATTTTATTGGATTAAAAGTTCACTTTTATAAGAAATTACACCTTTGAAATACTCCTCCGCACATAGCACGCTTTGGTTAATATTTTTGTATAAACTTGTAATAAAATTCTAGCTTCCAAATATGAGACAGAACATGGGTCCTTTGTGTGTCTGGCTCTTAGTTCACTTAATATAGTTTTAGATCTATCCATTTCGTTGCAAATAATGTAACAGTCTTCATAATTGATGGTTGAAATCCAATTTTGTATATGTGCCACACTTTCTCCAACCATCACTCCACCAAAGGGCATCTGGGCTGTTTCTGTAACTTGGCTACGGTGAATAGTGCAGCAGTGAACATGGTTGTGAAAGTGATTTTACTGTAACTTTTTGGAAGAATTCATCACTACCTTTATGTGAGCAATCCTCTAGCCAGTTTTCCAGAATAAGCACATCCCTCCCTTCATCACAATGTATTGCAAGTCTTCAGAAACACAGGTCTCAATAAGCTAAAACCACACTGTGCCCATATTCTTTCAATACATTATTTCATAAATGTACACATAATTTAATGAGAACCTTCTATGTACTTTCCTAATGTGGAAATGAGGGACATTACAGAGTAAAAGTAAGAAATATGCAATTTAATTAGGTATTATAACATTTAAAATCATTTTCAGCTCTAATTCATAACCTCACATAATATTATTCTAATCTTTATTTGATTACTTCAACTAACCCATAAATTATAACAAGTGAGTTAAAAGCAAAGGCAAAAAGTGTGGTTTGATTTTGACACTCATGTGTGAGGTTGCACAATATGGGAAAATAGATGGATTGGAATTAATACCTCTTATCCATTCTGTTAACGTAGAGATGGTTTTCCCAAACTGATTCTCGCAATTCGTATTCCATTCAACAACAAAAAAAGTGATAATTTCCTTTGTTTTGCTCCTTATTAACTTTAGTTTCCATTTTATTTTATAATGAATGATTTCATAAATCTACTGTAGATACAAAAATATGTTAAAATATTTCTACCCATATGCATTGATATATACACGCACACATATATTACACAGGTTATAATGATAATGAATAACTTCAGTAACTGTACAATTTTCTAAATTATTAAAACTATCGGCGGCTATTGCCTGGCATCCTGGTAGCTCGGGAGGCTGAGATCTGACAATCATGATTTGAACCCATCCTGGACAGGAATGTCAGGAGCCTCTTATCACTAAACAATCAAGAGAAAATCAGAATTGGGACTGTGGCTCAAAGTAGTAGAATGGTAGCCTTGAGAGAAAAATCTCAGGGACATCATCCAGGCTTTAATTCAAGAAATACAATCTACCCATATAAAATCTATTTAATTTACACCTGTGTAAGTAAAGTATTTCCATCACTCAAATGCACAACCATGCTCATTTGCAAGGTAACTCTGTTTTGTCTGAAGTACCACAAAACATTTTCACTTAAGTTGAAAGCATTGCATGGGTTCATTCTATCTCTCTCATGCATTTTTCCACTCAAATACTCAAATCTTACAATTATTTAAAATCATAGCTTTTTACTTTAATACCCATAATATTAGAGTTTGAATTGAGTGTCTTGTGCCCCATAAATGGGTGTTCTTACCACGTTTTCATGTCTCCAGCCCTAAATTATCTTGATTATTTTTCAGATACTTGTGTATGATCTTGGGCTCAGTGCACGTTATGTTATTCTTCCTGGAATTTAGAATAACAGGTGCATGGTATTGTGTATATATCTTTCCGTCCAGTCTGGGCTTTAACCTCTATCCTCACAAGAGTAGACTCCCATATAGTCAGGATTTTCATAAGCTTGTCATAGCTGATGTTTTTTTTAAGCCTTTGCATTTCTTGCAGGTTCTTGAGTAATGAATTAATTTGTTTTCTAGGGTTGTTTTGTTTCATTTTAATGTATGTGTTGAGTTGTTTCTCACTTTTCCTTTTGTTTCTTTCAATCAAGTTCTTACCTAAAGTTCTGAGAAACCAATTCTTATTTTTCACGATAGTCAATGTGAACATGATTCATTCCAAAGCAATTTCAGTAATATTCAAACACCTTCATATCTATGAATGATATATAAATGATAAGTGCTGCGAAGGGTCTTTTTATTTTCACAACAGTCTTTGTCATACACAGACAGATCATGAAATATATGAAGATAATAAAACTACAGATGCTAGCAAGGAGAAGAAAAACCTATTATTAATTGTTTGACAGAGACTTCCCTTATAGTGAAAGAAATACATTGCTTGATGCAGGATTTCACAAAATTATATTGCTTGGAGGAAGCTAAACAATCATCTAATTCTAAAGAATTGAGGGAGATGAATCGACCTTCTGAATAATTTACATTTGGGTCAAATAAAAGCATGCTTCCAAAAAGAGAGTAGACTTTAGAGAAACAAGATGAGTTGTATGTAAATAGGTGCTTAGCTGATTTTGTTAATTTGTAAACTAATACAGGGAAATAGATTACAGCAAGGTAAAAAAAAGAACTTCGCATTGAAATACTCATTTGTGTGTGTGTGAGAAAGAGAGAGTGTGTGTGTACACATGCACACGTATACATGCACGGGCACGTGCAAGTGCTCATTCATTCATTCATCATTCCTGAGGCTTGATAGTGCCTGGGCACTCTCCCTAAGCTTCTGTGACCAAGGATAGTGGTTTAACACTTGAGCCATTGTTCCACTTCTGTTTTTTTGGAGATAATCGCATTTATTTTCATGATTGGACTGACTTTGAATAGTGGTCTTCGTATCTCAGCCTCCCGAGTAGCTAGCTAAGCTTATTCAGCCTCTAAGTAGCTAGTTAAAATTGGGCCTGTCCTCTATGCTTCACTGCTCTTCTATTCTTGTCCTGAGGTGTTCACATGCCTAAGTCATATGTATATCTAGTTGCTTTAAAAATACTCTTACTGCTTGGCATCAGGGGCTTCAAACTGAACTCAACTATTGAGGAGGCTTGAGAACAGAACCCAGGCCAAAAGTTTAGTGGACTTCCTTCTCAATCTATCTCTCGATGCACTGTATTATTTCCACCATCCTGCACTATTTACAGGTTAAGATTGGAAGGACTGCAGAATCCAGGTCAGCCAACGTAGGAATCTAGACAAGTTGGTGTGCAACTCTTATGCCATTGGTAATGGGAAGGCTAAGAATACAGATCAGGTGCTTGTTCTTGTGGAAAGGGAACCCTTATCCAAAAATTAACCAGTCTAACAAAAACAATACCCCAAGTTGAACACAATTTCCCACAACCAAAATAAGTATATACATTAACATCCAAAACTTAGTACAATCTGCTCTTTGTTCTAATATCAGCTTCATCTGATTATCATATGATGTGACAGAATAGTTTCTTTATTAAACTTATTATATATTTAAAAAGACCTAGAAAATTCTTTCTCACTTATTAAGTTCAAACAAATGGCAAATTGCCTCATTTCTTACATATTTGACTACCACTATAAATTCATCTTATGATTATTATTAACAGTAATATATTCTGATTTATTACTTTACTTTGTAACAGTTTTTAAACTTTTAGCTTCTCTGCTGAAGTTGAAGTATATAAATAGTATCATCAAATTATATTACTTGGGTACTTAGGGCAGTTTTCTAATAAGTTTTTAACCAATGGCTTCTAGTAATTCTGTTTTTTGGGGGTGGGGGAGGGATCTGGTCCTGGAACCTGAACTCTGGGCCTGGGCACTCTCCCTCAAGGCTAGCTCAAGGCTAGCACTCTACCACTTGAGCCACAGCGCCAGTTCCGGCTTTTTTTTCTGTTTATGTGATGCTGAGGAATCGAACCCAGGGACTCAAGCATGCAAGGCAAGCGCTCTACCATTGAGCCACTTTCCTAGCTCTCTACAAATTCTTAATTGGTATATTATATAGTTTATTTTTAATTTCAATTTAATTTTATGGTATAGGTAATGTACAGAGGGGATACAGTTACTTAAGTAAGGTAATGAGTACATTTATTATGGAAGGAACATTGTTATCCCTTCCATTGATTTTTTTTGAACACTCAAAAAAAATCTACTGATGTTTTTCCTGTTGTTATTGACCAATGGGTACTTTTCTTTCTATGTTCATGCATTTTTTATTATAAAATTGATATACAGAGGGTTTACAGTTACTTAAGTCAACTAAAGAGTACACTTTATTTTCTAAATTTCAAATTTTGAACTTATTTTGTTTTATTTTCTTAGGGTAATTCTTTTTTCAGAGTTGTAGGATTAGTTAATTTAGTTTTGCATAATTTTAACACATGTAAATTATTCAGACATATATTTTGCTTTCAAAATACTTAACATGTGAATATGTAAAAAATTATTTTCTTAAATTTTATATGGTTGGTGAATTTAAATAAATTTATTTTGTTATAGTGCTAAACATGTTTGTCCATGTAACAAATACTATATTTTCAAGAAGCACATACTTTATTAAAAAAGGCTTTATTATCTGGTCACTTTTTGGAAATATTTGTACTTGAATTAAAAAAAAATATTTGAGCTAGGCATAGTAATTTGTGGTCTGCATTTTCTAACTATGGTGGGAAGTGTAAATAAGATTTGTAATTCGGGCAAGATTGAGAAATTATGAGACCTTATCATAAAATGTCCAGAGTAAAATGATTAGAGATATAGCCATCCCTAGCAAGATATAGAGCACTTGGTTATCATCTTCTAAATCTTGAGTTAAAACACCAGTAACATCAATCTTTTGTCAAACTAAAAGGACACATATTTCAAAATGTTTATTATTTAAAATTTGTTTGTAAAGTTCTCATGTCTTTTATTTCTTAATTTTCAATTTACTCAATCTATAAGAATCCAAGTATCTTGTGACTATTTTACTTCTACTAAACTTTAAATAGTATGAGCAATATTATGATTACATATATTTAAATGCTTTTACTATTTGTGATAATTTCCTCTGTTTAATATGATAATAACAATATTCCAAATGTGTGTATGTGGTATGTGTGTGTGTTTATGTGGGTTTTTTGTATGTGTGCTTAGTGTGTACTTTGCAATGCTTGGGAGATCACACAATTGCTTCACATATGTTAGGCCAATATTTTACCACTGAGCTATACTATCTAGTTATAATACAAATTGTATTTTAAATTATGACTTTTAAATTTTCATTCGTAGTATGTTTTTTCAAAATTATATATGATAAAATGTGATCCATCTTCTATCCACGTTAGCAATTGTTATTGTTATTCTTTCTCTTATTTCTTTGGAAATAAATTATATTCCTATTACAACTTCTTTACATTGTAACAGCTCTATACAATGCTTTATTTTCTATTTTATTTTTCCCATGTTATCTGACTTTCAGTCCAAACTATCAGTGGATTAAAAAGAAACTAGATTCAGGACACTATATTTTTCTCCTTGTCTTCTCTGAAGTCTTTCTGTTTTTTGAAACAATACCAATGACATACAGCTCCTATGTGGTCCACCATTCTTCCCCCTCTCACTCTCTTCTGCAGTACAGCTCAAGTCGTTATTATTCAGCTTTATTATGCTGTACTGTTATCTAAATCTTATCTCATTCCTAAATTAATTTTAGTTGCATTGAGCAGTCCTAAAGACATTTTCTATATATAATATCAGGGGTTTGTATTTTCACAAGGTGTGAAATATGAGTGACTATCAAATATTTAGATATCTCTGTAGAATATTGGTCCACCTGCTCAATAATCTTGTATGTAAATTCAAGGAATTCAGGTCAGTCAGAGCAATCTTGTAAAATGGTTTAGCTTGAGCCTTCATACTAGTTTGAATAGTATTACCATGTTTAGTAGTGAAGACAACATAGTTCAACTATAAGAACAGACACATAGAATAAGGTAACAGATTTTTCAAAAATTAATTCTTAGTTTTATGGTCCACAGATTTTGAAAAAGATTCTATGATTTTATGAAATAAAAACAGAATCTTAAATGGTTGTATTGGCACTATTGCCTCTCTGGATTTAAAGAACGATCTTAGACTACTACCTCAATCCTTTGTTTGTTTGTTTGTATGTCGGTCATGGGGTTTGAACTCTGGGCTTTTGCACTATCCATGTGCTCTTCAGCTCAAGGTGAGCACTCTACCACTTGAGCAACAGCAAAACTTCCGGTTTTGTAGTGGTTTATTGGAGATAAGTGTCTCATGGATTTCCTGCTTGGGGTGGCTTTAAACCACGAACCTCAGATCTCAGCCTCCTGAGTAGCTGGGATTACAGGCGTGAGCCAGTGGCACCTGGCCTACCTCAAACCTTATAAAGAATGATTATCAAACTAAATGTGAGATGTAAAAACCTATAAAACATAAATGAAAAAATTCATGACATTGATCAGTAAAGGTTTCTTAAAATTTGACATGGAAAACATTACTGGCTAAAGAAAAGCAAGAACTGGATTATATCAAGTGATAATCTTTCATAATTCAAGGGACACTATAACAGAAATGAAAATATATCCAACAGAGGGCACATATTTGTTAATGCTACAATGTTAATGCTATAATGATTCTGAAACTTAAGTATTTTTATATCTTCTAATTCTATATAAATTTTTTCCTGAATAGGATATTTCTTTAAATAACATATGTAAATTAATAGTCAATAGGAGGAGCATATGAAATAAGATCCTCTTTAGTGTCTAAGAAATAACAAAAAGAAAACTCACTAGTATGACCATAATATAAAAAGAGGATGCAAAATATAGTAATGCATTTGTAGAGAAATTGATATACTTCTCATAGTGATCGATTTGTATAATACTGAAATCATTTTAGCAAACAACTTTTCAAGTCTTCAAAAGGTGAAAGAGAATTGTATAGGATCCAGGCATTACACTTCTATGAATGTATTAAACAGAAGTAAAAGACTTTTTTTGGACAGAGAATGTAGTTAGTTGACAGTGAACTTGAATAGTATGTGTGAGACCCTGGAAATGATCCCCAAAAACAAATTTTGAAAAGACACACTATAGAGGATGTATGCTGGGGAAATTCCGGTAACTGAATTTTATGTCTATTTTCATGTCTGTTCTAAAATTTATAGCATTTCTATTTGAAGAAATGCAAGTTTGTGAAAATTAGGCTTTGAAAACTTATAAAAGTACAATTCACTTCCAAAGCACTAAAATGTATACAATAAAAGATGATAATATATTGTAAGTGAATTGCATGTCAGGAAAAAAAATAACTATTGTTAAAACTTCTTCACACAAAATGCTGAATAGCTAAAAAGATGTTTTTGGTGTTGGCTAAAAACTCTTGGTAAACTACTACATTTAAAACAAAGATGTAGGGCTGGGAAGGTGGCTCAGTGGTACAGCGCTTGCCTTGCATGCTCAAGGCTCTGGGTTCGATTCCTAAGCACCACATAAGCAAAAAGAAAAAAGCAGGAAGTGGTGCTGTGGCTCAAGTGGTATAGCGCTCGCCTTGAGCTGAAGAGCTGAGGGACAATGCCCAGGCCCAGAGTTCAGGCCCCAAGACCGGACATCCCCCCACCCCCCAAAAAAAAAACAAAGATGTGATTTCTGTTTATTTTGAGGGTATTTTGTCCGTTTGAGCTTATACAGAGAAAACTTAATCCAAAAGTAAATGTGATAACTGGAATACCTATACCTAGGAATTATGCATCATTTCTAAGTATTTTTTTTATTATTTTTATATTTTATTGTGAATATACTGTACAGAGGGGTTACTATTACATGGGCAAGATAATGAGTATATTTCTTATCAAGCATTGTAGCCTCCTCTTTGTTTCCTCTTCCCATCCCTTCCCATCCTCCCCCGCTGCCCCACCCAATCCTCCCACCTACCCCTCCCCACCAAATTTGTAAAGTTCATTTTTCGACATAAGGACTTGTACATCTCATTGTTGCAATGGGTCCACCTTTATCCCTATTTTTTCCCCATGTTTTCCTTTATTTGCAATATCTAGTATATGTATGTATGTCAAGCAGAAAAGTTCAGATAAGGTGATGTTAAGGAAATGATCCCTAAGATATGTATTCAAATGTTTTTTTTTCTTTCATGTGATTGTTTCTAACACATTTATAAGATTATTTCTTTGTTGTTTTTTATGTCCCTCCCCCACAGTATAACCCCTGCTTTCACTGTATTTGATGTAGGTATAATTTGTGGAGGGGAAGGGGAAAAACTTCTAAGTAATTGAGAAACTTTTCTGGAAGAAACTTTTAGCAAATGACAGAAGACACAAATCTATGCATCTGCATTTTATGAAAGTCATATGTTACTTGCTCAAACCAATTGCTTATCTCTACCTTGCTAGGAAAAATGTATTCTCAAGATAAGAGCCAAAAGCAGTGAAAAGAACAAAATACACAATCATCTTGATTTATTTGTGAAAGTAACAAATGAAATAAAACAATTCCACTTAAGGGACTCCAATATTAGTGTATGTGAAGATGTTCCTGAATGCCAATATCCATTAAATTTTTGGAATTTTAATTTCTCCTATGAAAACTAGAACAAGAAAACAAACATAGACTTAGAGTGAACCAGACTTGAAATCATTTTCTTAATTGTTTTGATATTACAAAAGAATTGATACCCCTTTGCTTTGGAAATCATTTAAAAATATTTATCACTTATGATAATTCAAATACCAAGCAAGAGTAATTTTATATAATCATTATAAATATCATTTTATTACTATTGTACAATAGAATAAAAAAAACAGTCCCAATATTTGACCTACCTATCATTATTCTTAACTTCTAATCATTACCTAAATATCTTAAACAATCTAAATAGTCATGTCTTTAACATAGATGTAAATATTCTATACTTTTTTACTTAACATTTTCCAGGGGTATGTATTCGTGTTTCTAAGAAATGTTCACAGCAGTTAAAAGATGCTTTTGTGAAATTAATGTGATACAATTTGTTGTTGTGGGTGTTGTTTGCAAGGCCTGGGCATTGTCCCTAAGCCTTTTTATGCTCAAAGACAGCACTCTATAACTTGAGGAAAAGAGCTAATTCCTGTGTTTAGTGGTTAATTGGAGATAAGAATCTAACAATTACTGTTCGGTCTGGGCTAGTTTCGAAAACAATTCTAAGTTCTCAGCACCCAGAATAGCTCGTATTATAAGGGTGAGTTACCGGCACTTGGTTTCATGAAGTTTTTTTTTTTTTTAATTTTAATTATGTTTTAAGATGTTTGTTTCACTATGATGTATATCATTCTGCAAATAAATTTAGATATATGTATATATTTCTGATGACAAATAATCTCTAAAAATGTACTATTCTACACATAACACTTATATATATATATATATATATATATATATATATATATATATATATATATATATATATATATATATATATATGACAGACTCCCTCTAAAACTTTTATGTTAGTATTTTTACCTTTTTCCTTTCAAAGATATACAGTCTATTTTTCTAAAAGTTTCCTAGAATAAAATAACTAATATTTCAATAGAAAGTAGAGTTTATTATTTTCAAGGGAATTTTAGATATACACATGATATTGTAGTAATATTTACAGTATATTACTTGAAAAGGTTCTGCCCAAACTCTTAAATATTTGTCGTAGTTAAGGAGAGAGAGGAAGTTAATTAACACTGATTAGGAATTTGCAATGCTTCAAAAAATCTATTCCATAATTTGTTATAAGCACAGAGTTAAGCTACCTGATATGGTTTAGTTTTTTTGTTTATTTTTTCAAAATTTCAATATGGATGCATGCACATTGGTAACATTAAAATTATTAATCAAAAGACAAATAATAGTAAAATCATAGACACATACCAACGTTCAATAATTAGCACTTATGATGTTAATAATAATTTGGATGGAGAGGATGATGACCACCGTGTAGCCTGACAATGACGATGTTGTGATTGAAAAGGAAAAAAAAACCAAAAAACTTTAATTACTTTGAAGCTAAATTTCCCACATTGAGTGCATAGTTATAAACAGTGTTGGATTATATACAATAACAATAACAAGAGGAATGTTGGGAAGGTGGCTCAGTGGCGGAGTGTTGGCCTTGCCTACATGAGGCTCTGGATTTGATTCCTCATCACCACATAAGCAGAAAAAGCAGGAAGTGGCACTGTGACTCAAGTAGTAGAGTGCATTGAGCTGAAGAGCTGAGGGACAGTGCCAGGCCCAGAGTCCAGGCCCCATGATGAGCCAAAAAAAAAAAAAAACCCAGAATAAAAAGAGGAGAGTTTCAATATCAAGAAATACAATCAAATAAACAGGTAGAGACAGTAAAAACCCTAATGTTATTCCAGTAGTCTTTCTAATATATACTCACTGTTCTTGGTGATATTATTTTCTTATAAATTAAATCTTTTATTTCCATATTTTGATGGACTAAGATGTAGGTTTCCACTTAGTGTGATTAGTTCAAATAACATTCTCATATAGATACTTCTCAATAACCAATGTTTTCCAATGATATATTAAGACTATGTTCTTCATCACAGCAGTAAATACATGACACAATTTACATAATACCACTTACTTATCTGCAGTTACCATAAAAGGACACAAGCTACAGAGCCAGGAGTTAAAATTTATTTTTATTTCTGCATGAAACTATTTCTGACTTTATACAAACAAACTGAATTTGACTCTTTCCTTATTTGTAAGCTAAGGTAGAAAAATGTAAGGACTGTTTACTTTCTTTTTCCTTGCTTTAGAAGTCAACATTTATATTCTTCAATATTTCTAGTAGATTACATCCATTTACAGATGAGAAATGTATGACCAACAGTCAATGTTGTGAGTAAATAATGGTACTAGGATTTTTGTCTGAGTTCTTCACTCTGTGTGCTTACAAGGACAGCAATTTGGTGATGGAGAGGACCAATATGAAAAGACTATGGGGAGAATGCATACTTTGTAAACAGTTGTTTTAGGACTGAGGGACTGGTGATGAGTATTTGCAATAGACTGGTATCAGGGGCATAAAAAGGAGTACATAGAAATTACATTAGTGACAGAAACTGAGAAAATCTTGATCATTCATTTATATAATGGATGGAGGTAGGGTAAGAGGAAATCTAAAGTGTTTCCACATCTCTGTCTCCTAACTATGTTAGTTACATTCTTGATGATAAGGACTAGAGGTGGAAAAGATGGATTTAGAGGAAAAAACTTTCTGATAGTACTAAGGTTTATGTAAACAGATGCAAAGATAGGTCTGTTTAAACATCATCAAAATATCCACGAACATGAATATGAAAAATAATAATAAAATCAGGGACATTATTAAAGGGAAGCAGAAAAGTGTGAACAATGATGAAAAAAAGTGATGAAAGTGTGAACAATGTGAGTATCAGTGTGGATAAGATTGGAGGAAAGAGATAAATAAGGAAACAAAAAAGTAATAAATAGATTTACAGAAGGAAAGTATTTTGAGGAAGATATTGAAGGAAATCTACCATTTGGATTTGAAAAGTAAAAGGACATAGAAAAGATCAATAAGAACTGTTTTGATGACAGTCATATTGATAAAATGTTGAGATATGAATGTGAAGACATAAAATTCTGGATCCATAAATTCAACAGGTCCTGTTGATTCTAAATGTTGGTAACAAATGCTTTAATCCTGACCTTACAAATATTATACAGATATGACTCATGAACTTTTTTTAGAGGTATTCTCTGAATATTTTTGTAAACTTTATTTACCCAGGAGATTATAGATTGAACTAAAGCACAGACAAGCCTAATTTGTCCTACAGTTCCAATTAGTAACCCATCTATCCATATCAGTTTGGGATTTTATTGAAATATATTTAGATTTGTTTGGATATCTTATCAGCCTACTCATTATAAATGTAGGACAAATAACACCAATCATTAGGTTGAACATACAGCTTTACTGATGTGACTGAAGACTCCTCGAATTGATTCTTCTTTAAAATAGAAAATGCCTCAATAGCTATTGACACATCATAACTGGTCTCTCTTTAACTTGGAAGTTATAGATTATGTCTTTTTATACTCTAACTTGGGACAATGATCTGCTATCAGTTATTTTCTTCTCTTACCCTTCTTTTGCCCTTCCACTTACATAATTATTCTTTAAAGAGACATAATTGAGCTTGCATTTCTAAATTCTTCAAAATTATCTGAACTACTTCATACTTCTGGCACCCTCCTATATCTCTCTCAAGGGAAATATTTTGTCACTACCATTTTTATCCTATATGATATTGGATATCTTCCTGCCTAATGCAGTGCAAGATATACATTAGACTCTTCCAGATATCTCAACACTTGTACCATCATAAAATACTATCTTACTTGGAAGTCATGATATTAGTATATCTGGTGAGTTGGCATCTGTCATTTTTGAATGGCTTTAAGTGATACTTACATGCAATCATGTTTTAAAACAATATACCACTCAGTAGATGAACGAATTGACAAAATGTGGTTTATATACATACGGAGGAATTCTATGCTTCCAATTCATAAGGAAATGGAAAGACTTGGAAAAATCCTACTAAGAAAAATAACCAAGACACAAAGACAGATTCCATGGTTTCCCTCACTTGTAATAACTAGGAAATATCTAGGATATTCCTAGCAGATGAACAGAATGGCTCAATAGCTATGTATAAATGACCACATAAAATGATGCTGAGCAAAATAAACTCCTAGACATGGAAAGAAAGGTTTTTCTTTGTGGTTGTTTTTTTTTTTTTAATGTACTATGTGATTTCTTTTTTCTTTTGTGTTTTCCTCTATGGTGTGTCCACTGTTGTATTTGATTTCAGTATCCTGTGTATTGTATATACATTTATCTTCATTTGACAAGGGAAGCGGAACAATAAAATGGTGAGACAAAGGACAAAAGGCAAACCAATGCAATAGCAATACTCACAAGACAACATGTTAGAAATTTACATTACGATTTGTGAGGAGTATTGGGGTGAAGGAAAAGTGTGAGAAAAGTGAGGGAGGGGATAAGAATTTTGACATGTTATGTATCCACTAACTTAATATTACTGCAACCTTTCTATATATCACCTTGACAAGAAAATTAAGTTAAATATGAGCTGCATAAAATTTAATTTCACTGTATTGGTATAGTGAATATTATTCTATGTGTATTACCTTTTAAAAAATGAACATTTTGCCTGCTAATTTGAATTACCTCTTTCTTTATCGGAGGGACATCAACGTGAATGTTATCAAACTATACAATATTTTCAGAATTTATTTGCCATTATTTTTAAAAAATAATAATCATGCAGGGTGATATATATATATATATATGTATACACATATATATATTAATAGAGAACCAGAAACAAAACGAATCAAAGAGAGGTTGGACAAATGGGATTGCATGAAACAGTAGATCTTCTGCAAGGTAAAGTTCATAGATAGCAAGATCAATAAAAAGCCCACTTACTGGGAGAAGTTCTTCACGAGTCATAAAACAGATAAAGTCTTATATCTAAAATATACTTAGGACTCAAAATCATAAATCCCCCAACAACAAATCCTCAAAGGAACAACTGTCCAATATCTAAGTTGGCTGAAGACTTAAAGAGAGACTTCTTTGAAGAGGAAATAAAAAATGTCCATTAGACACATGAAGAAAAAAATATATATATTTGTAATTTGGGGAGTGGAAGGGATATAGCAGAATGCTTAAATGGGGATTCAGGTTGACCATTGTGACAATGAGATGTACAGGACACTGTGTCAAAAATGAATTTACAATCTCAGGCAGGGGTCAAGGAGGGGGGACTTGTAGATGTGGGGAAGGAAAGAATGGTAGGGGAAAAACAAAGGATGAGGTAACAATGCTGTATAGGAAATGTACTCATTACCTAGTCCTGTAACTCTGAGCCCTCTGTACAGTATTTTTACAATAAAAATATATTTTAAAAAAATCTCTGCCTACTGTAGATTTCCAGTGCTGCCCTCGGAATTGCATTTTCTGCCTATTCTGGCGGTGGTTAGGTCCACCTGCCCAATAGATAAGTAGTCTTAGAGGCATCTTGGTCCTGCAGTGGGACTTGGATTATCCAGTGGTAGTTGGAACCAGGCCAAGGACAGGACAAAACCACTTTCAGGACATGGCTTCGTCATTGCCCATGCTATTAGGATTGAAGGCAGAATTTTTCTGAATTTGACTCCAGAAAACAATCAGTGAACGGAAAGGCAAGTCCACCAAACCCCTCCCCCCCCCATTTCCTCCTTTTTCCCTCCATGGGAAAGTATAAAATAATTTTGCAGGTTTTTACACACACACAAAATGCCCACTATCTCCCCTGGTAAACTTGGTTTCAAGTCACTAAGTCATGTCAACGGATAATGCTGCATTCATTATTCTGGACAACATCTTCAGTTTGTTTGATGCTTTAATTTTCTGTTGCTGTTGTTGATAATGATGGTAGGGGGGCCTGAACTCTGGGTCTGGGTGCTGTCCCTGAGCTATTCAGCTCAAGGCTAGCGCACTGCCACTTTAACCACAGTGCCACTTCCAGTTTTTTCTGCTTATGTGGTGCTGAGGAATTGAACCCAAGACCTCATGCATGCAAGACAAGCACTTTACCACTGAGTCTTCTTCCAGCCCTAATGATTTAATTCTTTAAAATTTCTTTTTGTCAGTCATGGGCCTTGAACTCAGGGCTTGGGTATTAACATATCCCAGAGTTCTTCAGCTCAAGAGGAGCCCTCTCCCAATTGAGCCACAGTGCCATTTCCTGTTTGGAGATAGGTGACTCACAGACTTTCATGCCAGGATTTGCTTTGAACAGATGAATTTTTAAATTATATTTCTCCTAGGTGTTTATTGGAACATTACAGTTTTTCTGGAATTTAAAGTTTTCTGTAAACCTTTGTCTTCAAGTAATTCAAAAGCATTAAATATTACATTTCAAAGCTATCCTTTAGCACATCCATTTTGAAATTATTATCTTAAGATGAAATTCTAAATCATTGTAGAAACAATCCATTAAAGTCCAAATGGGAAATATGCTAACTTCAGCAGCCTTGGCTCTCCTTCCTCTTTTTTTCTCTCCAGTATCTTTTCTTGTTTTGGAACAATTGTCATGGACTGTCCAACCATTCATAAGGAAGATTATTCCATTAATTTAATAGAAAAGGAATCCAGCCTACCTGCATCTCAAAGCAACATTGAGTATAATGTTAATCTAATAATTTATGTCAGTGGATTTTCAGTCATTTTGATAATTTTTTGTTTAACCACTCATTAAAGAGGTTCCAAAAGGCAAGAATCAAAAATCATGTTCTGCTTTCTAAGAATGTTTAAAAAGCTAGTAATTCAACAAAGATTCATTCCATGATGAAAAATTTCTCTTTAATCATAGCCCTTACCACTGATCCCTTCCCTTCAAACTTGTAGCTTTGTTCAGTTTTCTTGTTCCAGCTTTCATTTTGGTATTAGCCTCAGTAATATCCTTGTAGTATTTGACCGTGAAATTCCATTTATTGTTAGAGAGCTCAATTCATGTTGCCAAAGGCAGACTCATGAGCATTTCATAAAGCATAAACTATTGAGTATCATTAACATGGTCATATGCAAATATTCCATAAATTAATATAAGTACCACATAAATGTTCATCTTCATATACTTTTTAAACTGTAAAGTAGTTACATATCTATGTCATAAAATAATTCAGATCACTGGTAGAAAAGATTAAGCTAAAATTTTTATTTGTATCATCCCCAATATTTTGTCAAATTTTCTTTTCTCATTAACTTTCACTTTAGGGCCTGCTTTTCCTAGCAACAAGTTATAAGTTGATATCCTTGGATTTTAGTCCCCTCTGAGTAACCTCTTTTCTTTACATCACTAGTTAATCCCTCATGTTAAATACCTGAGGAATAATGTCCCATTGTGCCTGCAAGAGAATTACCCAAGTCGAAGGTCTGTGCCTACTCTTGCTTTGCTTTGTTTGGGAATGTGGTAGCAGAGACAGGGGTGTCAGGGATCAGGTGACTGGAACCATGGTGTTAACAATTATGGGTAGCAAAATGAGTAGCAGAGAATAGGATACGAGGGAAAGGTTAAATGTGACTGTAATTTCTGAGTTGCAGTGGCAGGAAATTGGGTAGCAGAAACAGCTTTGCAGGGGTTGGGGTTTCTAATACAGGTATCCAGAACAATTTAGCAGTGACAAGGAAGCACAGACAAAGTGAAAGATAAAAGTTGTGAGGCATTGTGGGAATTCTTTGTCTACCCATTCTAAAAACATGAAGGAGGGTTATTTTAAATGAAAACTACAAAAGAAAATTTAAGGTCTTGGTGCTAACAAATCTGTCCAGGTATTATTACATTAAATAGAGAATTCAAAATGTTTTTTCTTCATGAATACAGAGATCAAAGACATTATAATTCTTATTTCAAAATGCAAATTAAAGGGGAAAATTAGTCAGTAGGTAAAATTCATATTGAATGTTAATATTTAAGAGGAAAAGAAGATCCTAGATGGCAGACTAAAGACAAAGCAATATGTTCAATAATAATTTAGAAACTTTAATTGAAAAATTGAGCTAGAATGATCACATCAGGCAAAGGCAAGCAATCAGCGTCTACCACCAACAAAGAAACACCATAATGTACATCTCAGAAAAAGGAACCAAGTTCCTTATCCTTGATGTCAATGATACACATAACCCCCCTTACAAACACACACACACACACACACACACACACACACACACACACACACACACGAATTATGCAACAGCTCAAGCTACTCACATCCATTCAACATGAATCAAAGATCTTCCTGTAATACTTGAAACTTTAAATTTTGAAGTCTTACTCTGAAAACATTGCAGGACGGAATAGGAGAAACCCTAGGTCTCCTTGGCACAGGCCGAAATTTTCTTAATAGAGACCCAGAAACACAAAAAAAAGCAAAACAGGGTTGGACAAATGGGATTTCATGAAATTGCAGAGCTTCTGCATGGCAAAGGACATAGCTAGCAAGATCACTAGAAAGCCCATGGATTGGGAGAAGATCTACAACGAACAAGGGTCTCATATCTAAAATATACCTGGAACTCAAAAAAATTAAATCCCTCAACAACAAATCTTCAAAGAAACAACTGCCCATCAAATAAGTGGGCTAAAGTCTTAAAGAGAAACTTGTCTGAAGAGGAAAGAAGGATGGCCAATAAACACATGAAGTAATGCTCAACCTCTCCCGCCATAAAAGAATTGCAAATAAAAACAACATTGAGGTACCACCTCACCCCAATTAGAATGGCTATAATCAAGTACTCTAATAACAACAGATGCTGGAGGGGATGTGGACAGAAGGGAACCTTACTACATTGTTGGTGGGAGTGTAAACTTGTTCAACCACTTTGGAAAACAGTATGGAGGTTCATCAAAAGACTCCACATAGAGCTCCCCTATGACCCAGCAATCCCACATTTGGGCATTTACCCACATGATCACAAACAAGACCATACTAAAGCTACCAGCACACCTATGTTTATTGTAGAATTATTTACCATAGCTATGATATGGAACCAACCCAGATGCCCCTCAGTAGATGAATGGATCAAGAAAATGTGGTATATATACACAATGGAATTCTATGCATCCATCAGAAAGAATGATATTGCCCCATTTGTTAGGAAATGGAAAGACTTGGAAAAATTATATTAAGTGAAGTAAACCAGACCCAAAGAAACATAGGTCCCATGGCTTCCCTTATTTGCAATAACTAGTATATGTCCAAGGCAAGCAGAAAAGTTCAGATAAATTGATGCTAGGGAAATGAACCCCAAGATAAGTATTCAATTTTTTTCTTTCATGCAGTTGTTTCTAACATATTTATAAGATGATTTCTATATTAATTTTTATGTCTCTCCTCCTGCACTCTTGGACAGAACCCTAAGAATAATCTTGATGATAATAGTAACCCAATCCTAAAATTAATGGAAAATATTTCCTAACAGGTACTCATTGTCTTTGAAATGATTTATTTGCACTTTGCTCCAAATCCTACAGATTCTCTGATTTGGACTCTGAAATCATCCCCTATTATGAATATTAACCTCAAATGTTCATATCATGAAAACTATCATAGTTTCCACTAATCTTAACTTTTACTGAACTCCTCTATCTCCAAAAAGAAGTTGCAAGTTTACTTAAATTATACTCTAGTTCCTAACTCTAACTATAAATCTAAACCTTACTAGAAACCTAACTCTAAATTTAACCCTATTGAACCCTGAATAGAAATATTAGGAAAACTCTGTAGTTTTTGGTAAATGTAACACTTATTTTACTTGAAAATGTTAGCAGAAAACTCAGTTTTACCTTAAAGCTTACCCTTCCCTAAGCCTAAGTCTAACCTGAACTAGAACAGTACCCCTAACCATAGAACTAATAGCCTTTGGATTCTAAAAGCCGTACAAATACATTAGTTTTTCTTCATCGTAACTTTGATTCAACTCATCTTTCTAAAAATTGTTTGTAGTTTTACTCAATATCTTGCCATTTTTGTAACCGGAACCCTAACTGGAACATTGAGGCTGACCCTCACACTAATCATACCCTAATCTTAATATTATTAGCAGTTTCTTATTTCACATTCATCCTAATTCTAACTAGTGTTGTTATTCGAAGATTTACTTTAAGTTTGACCCTAAACTTTCCATTTCCCTAAGGCTAACTCTAACTACAGCTGGAACTGAAACCTAACTATCACTCTAATGATAGTCCAATTCTAATGTTTAAGAAAAAGACTAGTTTTTAATCATTCTAATGGATACTCCAGTTTGCACTCTGGAAATGTGTTTCAATTTGCCCTAATTCCCACAAATTTTCTGACTCTACCTCTGAAGTTATCTTGTTCCCTAACATGAAGTATTATATTATTTTTCCTCAAATTCTCTTATCAGGAAAAAATACTGTAGTTTCCAATGATCCTACCTTTTCCTGAACCCCTGTACCCTAAAACAATTTCAGATTTACTTACCATCTAATCTATTACCTAACACTAACTCTCAAGCTAAACCTGGCTGGAAAACTCTCATTAATCATTACAAGAATGATCACTGAGAAATAAATATAACGATAATGCTCTAGTTACTATTCAATCTCTCATTTTTGTTCCTACTTGTTAGTGAAAACAATATTTTTTGGTTAGGCATGGGGCTTGAACTCTGGGTTTGCACACTATCCCTCAGCTCTTCAGCTCAAGGCGAGCCCTCTACTGCTTGAGCCACAGCTCCACTTACAGGTTTTTTGGGTGTTTAATTGGAGATAAAGAGTTCTCATGCACTATGCTTCTAAGGGTGGCATCCAACTGCAGTCCTCAGATCTCAGTCTCCTGAGAGGATAGGATGACAGGCATTGAAAAATATGTTTTGCTGGGTGCCAGTAGCTGATGGCTGTCATCCTAAGTACTCAGGAGGTGAGATCTGAGGATCACAGTTCAAAGCCAGACTGGGCAGGAAGTACCCTGAGACTCTTATCTCCAACAAACCACCAGAAAACTGAAAGGGGTGCTGTGACTCAAGCAGTAGAGTGCTTGCCTTGAGCTGAAGAGCTCAGAGACAGCATCCAGGCCCAGAATTAAATCCCACAATCGAAAAAAAGAAAGAAAGTAAAACATCTTCGATGCAAAGATGTAGAGGTATGTGTGGGAGGGTGCTGTGATTGAGAGACCAGGTGCTGGCCTCACTTTACAGACATTTCTAAGAACTCCCCAAGTTTGCACCACTTTGAAGCCACAGCAGAATGGATGGTGCCTTACCAAGAACTCAAGTGGTCGAAGCCTATGGCAGGCAGGGAGTGGGCAAATGGGTGCATGGGTGGGATTGTTGTGTCTGATTCTCTCTAATGAAGGATGGTTTTGGATGCTGGGTGTCAAAGTCTGAAGTAAAGAGTTGCATGAATTTTGTGGCCTGATGAATTTGGTTTCCTCTGGGTATATGAAGATGGATGAAGTCTGGGGCCTCCTGTGGCTCACAACTGTCATCCTAGCTACTCATAAAGCTAAGATGTAAAGACCACAGTTCAAAGCCAGCTTGGGCAGGAACGTCTGTGGGTCTTGATATCCAATGAGCCACCAGAAAACAGGAAACGACACTGTGGCTCAAATTGTAGCATGCTCATCTTCAGCTGAAGAACTGAAGTACAGCGCCCTGACCCAGAGTTCAAACCTCATGACCAACAATAAACTAAGGGGTTGGCTGAGTTTTCCACATTGCAGTGTGTACGGTAGGAAATTCCATGCTGGGTTATGAGACATTCCAGATATGAGAGGCTCAATGCTGTGTCTATAGTTAGTCTGAGTATGGTAGTGCCATCTTCTCATGGGTTGGATGTGATCCTAATAGAGGGAGTTCATGGTTTTGTTTTCAGGAACTGCTAAGGGCTTGGAATATCTATGTGTGAGTGTGTGTGTGTATGTGTGTGTGTGTGTGTGTGTGTGTGTGTGTGTGTGTGTGTGTGTGTAATTTTCCTTCGTCTTTTTCTGTCCCCTACCTGGTTGCTCGTCTGCCTCTTTCTGATCTCAGATGGTGCCCCTCTTTCACACCGACCTTGCCTTTAGCTCCCTATCAGGGTATACAATGAGTCCTAAATTGCCACAGGCCTGTGTTCCAACTTTTTTCTGGGGCACAAGACTGGCTGTCCCAGTATTTGTCCGCCTCCAGGGGATTCTGGGTCAGTGATGCCAGCTGGCATAGTGTTTCCTCTGCCTGAGAGGAAGGGCCTCAGTCATGTGATGTCCTATCCTTTTCCTCAGCTGGGCCTCTGACTGCACATCCCTCTCAGCAGGCTGGCAGTGGAGTGGGAAATGGGGGATTGCTGGTGGCTCTGGCCAACGTGAGCTTGACAGCTGACTGAAGGCTGCCCAAGCAAGGAGGATCTAGGGCTACATGGGATGTGAGGCTAAGGTGGCTTGGAAGTATAGGTCAGTTTCTAGGAAATGTAAATGTACTTTATCACAGGACAGTCTATCTTCCGGCCCCAACTGGGCCTCTCAGGTCCTTCTAGAAAATTCCAGATGCTCAGAATACAGAGGCACAGACTTTAGATTCCAGGACCAGGGAACTGAGGGATGAGAGACTGGTATGGACAATAAAAACTGGTATGGCCAATACCTCATTGTTTTGGGGTATTAGTGTTGACCTGGCTATGCACCCCCTTATGTACTTTCACTTCTTAACCCAGTGTTGGCCACACACCGGCCACTTGTGGCAGTACTGTGGAAGTGGCAGGAGTGTATGTGAGGTCTAGAATGACCAAAATCAGGATTTATGGCCTTTGCAGGTGGCAAAGGATGTCTTTAAAAAAAAAATCTTAGAGCTGGGACTCAGGGCCTAGGCAATGTCCCCGAGCTTCTTTTGCTCCAAGCTAACATTCTACCACTTGAACCAGAGCTCACCTTTCATCTTTTTTTAGTAGTTTAGTGGAGATAAGAGTCTCATGGACTTTCCTGCCTGTTCTGGCTTCAAACTGCCATTCTAAGATCTCAGCCTATTGAGTAGCTAGGATTGCTGGTATAAGCCACTGGCACCTGTTAAGGATATTAGTGTGTATGTGTGTGTGTGTGTGTGTGTGTGTGTGTGTGTGTGTGTTTACCAGGACTTGAACTCAGAGCCTAGGTGCTATCCTTTAGCTTGTTTTCAAAAGGTTGGTGCTGTACCACTTGAACTACAGAAGCTCTGCTTCCCAGCTTTTTGGTGATTCATTGGACATAAGAGTCTGCCCAGGCTAGTTTTTAATTTTGATTGATCCTCAGGTCTCAGGCTTGAGTACCTAGGATGATAGGTATGAGCCACCGGCGCCCAGCTGATAATGGCCTTTCACCACAGTGGACTGGGATCTCCTGAAAACTTTCTTTATTTTTTCTGTGCCAGTACCGGGGCTTGAACTCAGGGTCTGGGCTCTGGTCTCTTAACTTTTTCCCTCAAGGCTGGTACTCTACCACTTGAGCCACAGCTCGATTTCCGGATTTTGTAGTTCATTGGCCAGAAGAGTGTCACTAACTTTCCTCCACTGAGCTGGCTTTGACCAACGATCTCTGATCTCAGACTTCAGAATAGCTAGGATTTACAGGGGTTGAGCCACTGGAGGTATTGGGTAGAAGCTTTTCTTGAGCAAGAGTTCTTCCCTGCATTTGCCCTAACTCTTCCATGCAAAGAGGGCCTGAAGGTCAGGAGCTATGAAAAATAGGCTTCCAGCCACAAAATTGGCTGGGATCTTTGGTAAAAAGTCAAGCTAATCTTCCACTGAGCCCCATTCTGGGACGCCACCCTCTGCCCTACCTGTGACTCAAGTACAAACCTTGACCCAGCCTTCAGTGCTCTGCCAGACTTGTCTGAGGCCATAGAACCTTCATTCAACCGACACCACCTGGTCTACACCACCCTTCAGGACCTTTGCGCATGCTCTGCACCTTCTTCCCTAGGCCCTCTGTCCTGTTCCACATCTTAGTACTCCTGTGAAATTTTGGCACTGGTTCATATCACCTCCTGGAGTAAGTCTTTCCTTCCTTTCTCTCACTTTTTTTTAAATACTGAATTGCTAGAGATCGAACCAGTGCAGGCTGACTGTCAAATGCTCTATCTTGGTGTGTGTGTGTGTGTGTGTGTGAGTGTGTGTGTGTGTGTGTGTGTGTGTGTGTGTGTGTGTGTGTGTGTGTGTGTGTGTGTGCCAGTCCTGGGGTTTGAATTAATGGTTTGGATGTTATCCCTGAGTTTTTATGCTCAAGGCTAGCATTCTACTACTTGTACCACAGCTCTGGTTTTTTTGGTGCTTAATTGGAGAAAAGAGTCTCATATAGACTTTCCTGCCTGCACAGGCTTGCAGTTATAATCTTAAGATCTCAACTTCCTGGGTGCTATTATTACAGGGGTGAGCCACCAGCACCTGCCCTCTACCTCTTACCTATCTCGGCCCTCCTCTGAGTCCCAGAAGTGTATGTCTCACCAAGCTCACATTTTTTGCCAGTGTTGTGGCTTGAACTGAGCATCTAGGCATGTTCCTGAGCTGCTTTTTTTCAAGGCTACATTCTATCACTTAAGCCACAGTGACACTTTTGGCTGTTTCTGTTTATGTGATACTGAGGAATCCAACCCAGGGCTTCATGCTTGCTTGATAAGCACTCTACCACTTAGCCACATTCACAGCCTAAGGCTTACTTCTAACAGGAACTATGAGGGTGGGATTTATTGGCATACTCTTTTCAGCACAGAAATCGATGGGCATTTCAAATCTTTGCCAGGATTTGGGACCAGAGTGAGACTCGGCAATGAGGAATGATGAATGAGTGATAGCCACCAGGCCCCAGAGGTCTAGGCCCACGTCCTACAGAGGGATAGGGAATATGGAGCCAGAACCTTCCACAATACCTACAGCCTAGGAAAAGTGGTATCCTTGGAGGCAGTGGCTGGCTGCTAGATGTCCCAATGGGACACCTCAGCCAGAACATAATGAACCCGTTGCATATACCAGCCAAGGCAAGCTTTCTGAGCTTCAGTTATTAAATGGCAGAGAAGGATGCTTTGTTCAAGCTACTGGCTCAGACTTAGTACTCTCTGAGGGCTTGTCCCAGCTTTCACATGTTGGGGGTCAGGTCATGGGCAACCTGATGAATGCTCATCATCCATATATCAGCCATAAATACACAGAGACATGGAGTTGCTGCCTTCCTTTTTTCTTTGGCAGGTCTCAGTTTGAAATATGAGCCTAGGCCTTATCCTTGATCTCCTCTTTCTCAAGAGTAGCGCTCTGCCCTTAAGCCACAGCCCAAACCCATGGGGATATTTTCCTGTGATCTCTTAGAAATAAGAGTGTTGCAGACTTTCCTGCCCTGGCTGAATTCTAATTGGCATTCTCTACATCTCAGGCTCCTGAGGAGCTAGGATTACAAACAGGAGCCACTGACACCTGGCTTTCTTTGCTTCTTCTTGTTTTTTTTAATCATGACAATCTGAAATCTTCTATGTTATTCCAATGGTTTGCATTCGAAGTAAATTTCCCAGGTCTGGAGTTCAAACCCCAGAACTGCCACACACAAATTGAGGGAGATCCTGACAAACTCATTCCTATTTATGTGAATGGTAATGGAATGTTATAAAAGTAATTAAATTTGCAGTTAATTCATGATTCTATTTTAGAAAGCCACACATAAATCATTGGATTTATATCTTCCATTCTAGCACCATGTTATGATTTCCCTAATGGAAGGATATTGATTAATTTTTAATTAATGCTTTTATAAGTATTCAACCATGATACTTCATTAAATGGAGATATAATTTAATAACTAATTATTGGTAACTATATATCATTAAATGGAGACATAACTTAATAACTAATTATTGGTAACTATATATATAAAATTTAATAATATCCTCACATTCTCTCTCTTTACATATATATATATATATATATACAGCAATCTACACACACACACACACAAACACACACACACATATATATACATATATATGTATATATATATATATATATATATATATATATATATTGGGCACTAATGTGGCTTGATAACAGGTAACAGGTCGTCAGAACTTCCTGGCATCTCAGTTTGCTAAGACTTTGACCCCACTTATGGATTGGACATTGTAGGCCGTGAGTTGAAATCCCACAATTGCCAAAAATTTATTCATGTAGTAAGAAGCCACTTTTGACACAATTTTTTTTCCTGAAAAAAAGTCCTGGGTCTCAGTATGATGTATAATTCATATGCAAATATATCCTGTATGATAGGACGTAATAAATGAAGTGTTATATGTGTAATAATACTAAATTAATAAGGGTAATAAACATCATACTCACTAAACTCATGTGTGTATTTTTTCCAGTGCTGGGGCTTCAATTCAGGGCCTGGGAACTGGTCTGAATTTCTTGTCTTCAAGGACGGTGAGCTTCCTCTTCACCCACAGTGCCACAGAGACACCCAGATGCTAAGTTCAAATCCCAGGCCTGCCAGAAAAATGGTGCAAAATCCAAGCCAAGGCCTTATTTTATTTTATTATTTTTTTTTGGCCAAGCACGAGGCTTGAACTCAGGTCTTGGCATCTCTGCCACAGCTGGCCCTGGCATTCTAGAACCCAAGTTCAAATCCTGGGGTTGGCAAGAAATAAAATAAAAAGGAAAATGATAAAACAGAAAAATTCAAGAAGGTGGTTTTACATTTTTGCCCTTTGCATTGTGACCATCCTGCGTGTAAATGACAAAGCCCTGAAAGTGTACATGACATTGCATGCTGATGTTTGGCTGGCTATTAGGGAAGCCATAACCAAAACCATAACTTAGGCCTGGAGGTTGAATCCCAATGCTGTCACTAAGTATTGGCGGGAGATTCCAAGAAACCCATTTCCATGTACATTCATTTGAATGGAATTTTATAAAAGTAACAAATTAGTAGTTAGTGTATGAGTATAATATAAAATTATACACAACAATCTTATTACATTGATTAATTTTCAATTAATACTTTATTATGTATTCAACCATGATACTTAAAAGTGGAAGGAATAATTTGAATGTCAATAATAGGTAGTAATAAAATATATGTAATTTCATAATATACAGACACATTTCTCTTCTCTTATACATATATATATATATGTGTGTGTGTGTGTGTGTGTATATGTATATACATATATGCCAATCTACATCTGTTCATACACTTGTCACTCCTCGGGCTCAGTGGTATAATGATAGCTAGTACATACAAAGCCTTGGGTTCGATTCCTCACTACCACATGCACATAAAAATCCAGAAGTTGTGCTCTCGCTCAAGCAGTCGAGCATTAGCTTTGAGCATAAAAGCTTAGGGACTGTGTCTAGACTCTTACTCAAGGTCCAGGATGGGCATGAAAAAATACTGAATGTTGTGACTGCAACTCTATAAGGATAGGACTTCAAATACCTCATCACAGAGCAAGCCGGGAGTCTGGTGCTGACAGCTGCCATCTAACCTGACTTAGTCAGAGGTATACGAGTGCAACTCAGCCCCACAGAACCAGATGCTGCTGGCTTGCTCACCCCTGTCATCCAAGCTACTTGGGGGCTGAGATCTGACACTGATGGATTTAAAACCCAATCCTAGCAGGATGTCTGTGAAAGTCTGAGCTGTGGATCAAAGTGATAGATCTCTACCCTTGAGCAAAAGATCTTAGGACAGTACCCCCAACATTTTAGTGCAATCCCTGTGGCCGACTCCCCCCAAAAAAATGTTCCTCTGAATCATTGGATGTGAACTTTGTGCAGTTTGTGATGTGTTTCTGAAAGAATGCTGATATTGATGAAAGCAACCTAATACTAATGACAGCTTGTGGGATGCATCTATGTGATGAGTACTTCCTGGAGTGCTGTGGCCCTCACGGGGTGCTGTGTGCTGAGTCCTGCACAGGATGCTATGTGCTGAGTCCTTCACAGGGTGCAGTGTGCTGAGTCCTGCATTGGGTCCTGGGTGCTGAGTCTTTCACGGGATGCTGTGTGTTGAGTCCTGTAAAGAGGGTTATTTGAAGCCGGGCACCATTGGCTCACGCCTCTAATCCTAACTACTCTGGAGGCTGAGATTTGAGGATAGTGGTTCAAAGCCAGGCCAGGCAGGAAAGTCCGCTGAAACTATGATCTCCAATAAACCACCAGACAACTTGAAGTGTTGCTGTTGCTCAAGTCGTAGAGCAATAGCCTTGAGCTGAAGAGCTGAAGGACAGTGTTCAGGCCCAGATTTCAAGCCCCATGACCAACAAAAAAAAGTGTATGTATTTTGTCCCTCAAAGGGTGCATACTTTCATCTTGTCCTTGTAAGAACTCCAACTGACATGACTATGCAGAAAAGAATACTGAGGCTCAGATCTGTCCCCATGGCAGGGACAAAATTATGTATTACTGAAGACTAGTGAGTTGTCTACAGGAGACAATTGTTTTGTCTTGTTTTTTCAAAGTCATGAACCTTGAACTCAAGGCTTAGGCACTTACCCATCCCTCTTGGGCTCATGGCTAGCACTCACCACACAGAGCCAAGGATCTACTTGCAGCAGAGTGCCACGGCTTAGGGTTCTATAACCGAGGTCTGTCATCCTGCCTTCTCAAGAAGCTGAGATCTGAGTTCCAAACTATCCCTGACACAAAAGGTACCATGAGACTATTATATCCTATTCACCACTAAGAAACCTGAAGTGAAAGCTAGGTGCTTGTGGCTCATGCCGGTCATCCTAGCTACTCAGGAGGATGAGATCTGAGGATAATGGTTCAAAGCTAGCATGGGCAGGAAAGTCCTTGAGACACTTAGCTCCAATGAACCACCAGAAAACTGGAAGTGGCTCTGCGGCTCAAGTGGTAGAGCACAAGACTTGAGCTGAAGAGCTCAGGGACAGCACCCAGGCCCAGATTTCCATTCCTACAATGACAAAAACAACAAAAAAGACAGCAACAACCTAACAAACTTGAAGTAGAGGGCTGGGAATGTGCCATAGGGGTAGAGTGCTTTGCGTGTATGAAACCCTGGGCTTGATTTCTCAGAACCACATCACTAGGAAAAAGCTTGAAGGGGCTCTGTGGTTCAAGTGGGAGAGGACAATCATTGTACAAGAGAAACTAGGTACAGTGCTCATGTCTTGAGTTCAAGCTCCAGGACTAGTGTATGCTCACACACATGCACGTACACACACTCACACACAGAGAGAAAGCAGAAGTGAAGCTGTGACAAAGTGGTAAAGCACTAGACCTCGGCTCTGAGCTCATGGTCAGCACCAAGGCCCTAAGTTTAACCCCAAAACCTAGCCACCCAGGGCCCAACTAGGAGAAGTCAAAGGTTTCAAAACCTGATGAGCTTCACCAGTCCTAGATGACAGGAAGCTTTGTGATATCCAACATGTGCTTGGATTTCCCAAGCTTCTGGAAACCTAGGAGAGGCATTATAGGCCCATCATTGCCGGCAATGAAACGTTTCATTATGTTCAGTGCCCCAGATGTCTGCCTGAATTATATTGAGCACTGTATCTGAACACTGGAATATAATCTCATAAAGGCAGGATAAGAGCACAGAACTTGGCCTGCAATGGGAGGTGGCAAAAATGAAGGTCTCCTGTTAAAACAGAGCACTGGGAAGAGAGATAGCTAAGGGTAAAAACAGGCTTTTTTCTCCTGACCTTCAGAGTTCGCCCACACATCCTCACTAATTGGCCCAGATGGAGTTATTTGGTACAGAGCTGTACAGGAGTGAGGTCTTTTGTGTTCCTGTCCAGACAATGAGGGAGACTTCCTCCAGCAGGCCTGGGATGAAGAGAAACCCTCATGCTACATTGGGAGCATTGAGGGGAGCCCTGAAACATGCAATATCATAAAAGCAGTCTCTGTGTTATGAACTCATTGTATTGAATAAAATTTTCCTTGCTTGGTACCTTTCATCACAGCTACTCAGGAGTTTCACCTAGAGGAATACATCCATACATACACAAAGAAATTGAGGTACAGGTTTTTTTTTTTGAGGGGGCAGTCCTGGGGTTGAACTATGAGCCTAGGCCTGGTCCAAGAGTTCCTTTTGCTCAAGGGTACTGCATTAAACTTGGGTCACAACCCCACTTCTGGGTTTTTCTGTGATCTCTTAGAAATAACATTGTCAAGGACTTTCTTACACTGGCTGGTTTCAAACTCAAATTCTCTACATCTCAGCCTCCTGAGGAGCTGGGATTACAGTCAGCAGGCACTTTCACCTTCTTTCTTTTCTTCTTTGTTTTATAATCTGGACTGACTTCTTAATAAGGTCATTCCTATGGTTGGGACTTATAAGTAAACTACCCAATGTCCTTTATACCTGCTTTCTCTGAGAGTATTTTCTCTCTTCATCTTACCCTCTGGTCACAGGGTTGAAGCCAAAAGTGAGAAATGAGTGTTACAGGATTTAGGAGCAAATGTCCACAGGACATGCCAGTTCTGTCACTTAGCATTGAGGTGCAGTGAATTTACTGTCTCAGGATATGAGGACTGAAAGCTGGAGCAATCCTCATGCTATCTGCATTGCTCCTTTTGCCTATAAAATGATCTAATAATTATGAGTATTTTGTATCTCCAACCTTAAGTATCTAGGACACACTAGAAGCATGTCCCTGTTTCTGTTTTTCTCTAGTACCTCTCAAGATTTAGACTAAAGGTTCGGGTGGAGCGGCTCCTAGGTGAATCCCTGAGGAAATCCACTTGAAACCTCCTCAGGAGATCTCCATTCAAATCCAGCCCTAGAAGGAAAGGTTTGTTGTCGCCAATAAACCACCAGAAAACCAGAAGTGGAGCAATGGCCTAGAGGGTAGAGATCCAGCTTTGAGAGAGAAAGCCAAGCAGGCAATACAGGCCAGACCAGGCAGGAAAGCCTGAGAGGTGCTTATGTCCATTGAACAACCAGATGGCTGGAAGTGGAGCTGTGGCAGTGTTAGAACCTCAGCCTTGTGAAAAACAACTGAGGAATGCATCGTGTCCTTAGTTTAAGCCATGAGATGGCCACAAAATAAAATTCAAAAAGAGAAGGTAAAGTTTATGTATCAGTGTCCTACTTACTTACGTGTGTATATTACTTCCCTAAGTGCAAAGAGGCTGTATACAAAACTTCTGCTTTTATTTACAGATTTATGTTTTAGATATGCTCATTGTACATACTGCATCATTCTCTTCATGTCAGCCCCATTGATTTTCTCTTCCAGGATTCTAGGCATGTTTCCTTATATGATGCACACTGAAGCTCTCAGCAGTCTTTATTTACATTTTATTATGCGGCCAATGCAGGAGCAGTCATAAATCTGGCAGGGGAAGAGAAGATCAGAGTTCACAGAAATAAGTGGTATTCAGAAAATTATACTTGGGGATGCAAAATGGTAGCATAAATATGAAAAACTATCATTAAGAAAAAAGATGAGGAGGCTGGGAATGTGGATTAGTGGGAGAGTGCTTGCCTAGCATTCAAGAGGCCCTGGGTTCAATTCCTCAGTAACACATACACAGAAAAATCCAGAATTGGTGCTGTGGCTCAAGTAGCCGAGTGATAGAGACAGGGCCCAGGCCTTGAGTTCAGCCCAAGAAATGTCAAAGAGATAACTAAGTAGGTAGTTAGTTAGTTAGGTAGGTAGGTATGTAGGTAGGTAGGTAGGTAGGTAGGTAGGCAGGTAGATAGGTTGGTACATAGATAGATAGATACATAGAAAGAAAAAAGAAAGAAAGAAAGAAAGAAAGGAAAGAAGGAAGGAAGAAAGAAAGAAAGAAAGAAAGAAAGAAAGAAAGAAAGAAAGAAAGAAAGAAAGAAAGAAAGAAAGAAAGAAAGAAAGAAAGAAAGAAAGGTAGATAGATAGATAGATAGATAGATAGATAGATAGATAGATAGATAGATAGATAGATAGATAGATAGATAGATAGATAGATAGATAGATAGAAAAATGATAGATGAATCTGGTCTTGGACTTCAGGAGGAAAGAAGGGAACAATTCCCAGTCATGAGGCTTCTGCAGTGTGCCAGGACACCCGCATCACTTTCACACAACCACAGAGCAGGAAAAATATCTCTTTCCCACTTCTGAGGCAGCCGAATGCCCCAGAGCCAAGAGGGCAGAGCCAGGTTCTAACTCAGCTGCTTGGAGACAAAAGACAAATGACTCTGCCTCACCTTGGACTAGGGATTAGCATTAATGATGTGGAGAATGAAGGAAGGAGAAAAGACTGGCAGAGGTAGAAGAAGGGCCTTCAAATCTGATAGATGGAGAGTAAAAAACCCACTCCCTAAGACCAGAGAGCAGGGCTTTTATAATCTGTTCGGCCCCTCTCCCTCACTAAACTGGCTCTCTATTGGTAACCTAAAGAGAGCCTGAGGCTCTCTTTACCTGAGGGAGGAAGGTTAGTCATTGTTTGAAGAAGCTGAGAAAAGTCTAACCCTGGTGTAACTCTAACAAATGTTTCAGGTTTCCCCCCATTGCTGGTAGTCCCTGGAATGAATTAAGTGGTTTTGCAGCTCACTTCCCTGTTGAGTGTGTATATTCTGCCTCCTTGTTCTCTTCACCTAGCCTGGCTTTTGAAACTGTTTTCTGTCCTTCAAATACAGTGTTACACTGGAATTCTTCCTGCTAACTCTGCCAGGGCTTGGATCCTGAGAACTTTATTTGAACCCAGGAAGGGTCAATGCGTCAAGAACACTAAGAACATTTAGAGTAACTTCTCATCACCAAGGGAAAAACAAGAAGATCTTGAACATCTGACCTTTCAGACCTGGAAGTCAGAGTGTCATAGACTTTCCTGCCCTGGCTGGCTTCAGTGTGATCCTGAGACCTCAGCCTCCTGAGCTAGGGTGATGGGCAAGGGCTACTGGTGCTCTGCTAAATTCAGATGAGTAATGACATTGACAATACAAGTCAACTGCTTATCACAAAGGGTTTGGGGAGCATATTAAGCCTTTCAACATTGGACTTTTCAGAACCCTGTGGAAACAAGGTTACAATGCTAGAGTCTGTGAGGCTGGGCATGTGGATCTGCTACACTTAAGCCTGGAGGTCTGACTCCTATTCTGGTGTATATCAGCATTGATTTTCCAGAGAATGTTCTCGTAATTAGCAAATAGGAAAAGTACTTTGATTAACCCTCATTTTTTTTCCAGTTGTGTGTCTTGTATCAACCCTGGGCACTGTCTCTGAGCAATTCAATCAAGTCTAACTCTCTACCACTTGAGACACAGCTCCACGTGGGATTTTTTAGTGGTTCATTGGAGATAAGAGTCTAACAGGCTTTTCTTGCCTAGGCTGTCTTTGAACTGTGGTCTTCAAATCTCAGCCTCATGAGAAGGTAGTTTTCCAGGTGTGAGCCACCAGTGTCTGGCCTATTGTTTTTGACAGTCCTGGGGATTGTTTTTCTCAAGGCTAGCACTCTACCACTTGAGCCACTCCATTGCGTCTGGCTTTTTCTGAGTATGTGGCACTGAGGATTCAAACCCTGGTATTCATGCATGTTGAGTGAGCTCTTTAGCACTAAGCCACATTTCTAGCCTCCCCCTTACAATTTTATCCTACAACTTGCCAAAAGGCTTCTCAGTATAAATCATCTAATGACATCCCTATAGGAAGGTGTCCAAAGATAAATAAGACAAAGCTCATTCTTGGGAGAGACTCTAAACGTGGGAAGACTGAGACAAATGCCTCCATTTAATTATGTATCATGTTTCAACACAAAAAGTTTTAATGATAAATGAGTCAATGTCCTAAATTATTGTGTATAATTTTATAATACATGTGCAAAATGTAAATGGGAACGATAATATAAATAAAATAAACAATAAAAATGAATCAAATAAAAAATAAAAAGAAATACAAAATCAATAATGAAAATAATAACATGTAATAAACATACATATGTAAGTATATATCATCTATTACACATGTATAGAAATATCTTTTCCATTGCAGGGCCTTCATTCAGGCCATGGGAACTCTAGCCTGAATTTCTTTTCCTCAAGGACAGTAAATTTTTCCTTCACCCATGGTACAAAAGAGTTACCTGGACGGTGATATCAAATCCCAACAATGGTAGAAATACTGGCCCCAGTTCCAAGACAGTGACTTAATCTTTTAATGGAAGCAGTTATGTTTGTTCAGTTCCATACTGAACATTAAATAAAAAGCAGTGTAGAATTTTGTACATCTATTCAGACATCCTCTCCTTACTCCCAAAGTGCTTCTGGGAGTGCTACATGGTTTCTTTTTGGTATGTTTTTTACTGTAAAAATGTTGTACAGAATGGTCACAGTTACATGAGCAAGGTCATGAGTATATTTCCTATTGTGCATTGTTACCTTCTCCTTTGTTTCCCCCCTACCATACTTTGTTTACCTCCCATCTCCACAACTACTCCCCCTATCAAGCTCAGTGACTTCATTTTTTAGTTTTGGCTTGGCACGGGGTTTGAACTCAAGTAGTAGCAAATCTGCACTTTCCCTCACATTGCTACAAGTTCCTGAGTTCAAATTGCAGTACAAGTTCCTGAACTCAAATCCTGAGTTCAAAGAAAACTGGCAGAAATTCCAAACCGGACAGCTCCATTTTTTTTTAATTTATTTAAATAATCAATTATTTTTCTTTTTTCTCTTTTATGTCTTTTTTAGGGCTTGAACTCAGGTCGTGGCAACTCTGCCTCAGCTTCGATCACCCTAGGCTAAGTGCAGCCTCGGGACCCATACCCAATCCTGGAATCCTAGGTCCAGAGGGCTTGCAGAAAGAAAAATAAAGTGGGATAGCACAAAAAGTGTCAAGCTGCAGAGGGATGGGGGTTTAATATTTTTTTAATCTTTGCACGGTGACCATCCTGGGTCTGAATGCCATGGCTGCAAAGTACACCTTAATTGCCATTGCTGAGGTCTGGCAGGCTAGCAGGGAAGCCATAGGCCAACCTGTCAACATAGGCCCTGGGTTCAAATCCAGGTCCTGACAAATACCAATGGCAGGAGATCACAAGACACTCATTCCTATGCATAGGAATATCAATTGAAAGAGAAGTTTGTGCATTGGTCAAGCCTAAAATTGGATGCAATAATCCTAGGTCAGTGATTGATCTTAATTTCATGCTTTATTAAGCATGAAAAGAATAGAATTCCTTTAATTGTGGTATAATAAATACCTAAGAGTTAGTAGAAATGTAGTATATGCCATTCAATCATAGATAGGCGACTATGGTGCTTTTTACCAATATATATTTATTTGTATACTACTGTCTGCCTGTCCTTGTATCGCTGTTTTGGCCAATCCTGGGTCACGATCTCAGCACCTAGGAACCACCTCACAGCTTCATTGGCTAGAGGCTGTTGTGCTCACACTCACCCATTCATGAATTGGACCTGCTAGGCCCTGAGTTCAGATCCCAGCACTACCAAAAATTTAATCTTGGAGTAAGAAGCCAAGTGCGACACCTGTTTTACTCTTCTGGGAGAGTTCTGGGTGTCAGGCATGATGGAGAACACATCTACAAATCTAGATGGTATGTGATAGGATGTAAACAATGTAGTACATAGTTAGGATGCATCACAGTCAATAAAATAAACGGTAAATAAATGAAAAAAAAATAAAAAATGTAATGTATAACCACACCAAACATAATATAGACTGAACATCTGTATGGAAGTTCAATCCTATCTTTAAAATGTATATAAGGAGTACATTTTCCAGGTCTGGGGCTTGAATTCAGGCCTAGGGAATAGGCCTGACTTACTGGTCTTCAAGCAGGGTGAGCCTCCCCTTCTCCGACAGTGCAATAGAGTTACCCAGACCCTGGGTTCAAATTCCAGGACTTGCAGACAAAAAATGGCACACATTCCAAGCCAGGCAGCTTCTTTAGCATTTTTAATATTTTTTAAGTTCACTTCGCCTTTATTTGATACATATTGATTTTATAACATGAGAGTTTTTCAAAAAATGGGACTAAACTTTTACATTTCAGCATAGCACATTGGTGTTTCTATTTTGACCATCTGCCCTGAAGAGTGAGAATGAAAATAAGGACATCATTTCTCCCTAGAAGGTCAGGACTGTTGAATTTATTTCTATTTAAAGTTATTTCTACAATTATAAACTCTCTGCATTTGTGTCATATGAGTTTTCTTCAGTGCCTACCACGAAATAAACTAGGGGAGTCCTCATAGCACAAAAGGTAGGATTTCTGAATAAAACCTCACTTCTGTGAGGACAGTAGGTACTTATAAGCATTTTGGGAATAAACTCTATTGTAAAATGTAAAACGAAAACAATGGGACTGTGATGTATCTCAGTAGTGGAGTACTTTCCTAAAGAGCATAAGACCCTGGCAGAAAAGTTTCCTAAAGCTCAGAATGTTAGAATTTTATGATCTGCATGAACAAACTTCTTTTTTTGCGGGGGGGGGGGGGAGGTCCTACGGCTTGAACTCAGGGGTTATCCCTGTGCTCTTCAGCTCAAGGCAAGTGATCTACTGCTTGAGTTACAGTGCCACTTCGGTTTTCTAGTGGTTTACTGGAGATAAGAGTCTCACAGACTTTTCTGCCTGGGCTGACTTTGAACTGCCGAACTTAGATCACAGCCTCCTGAGTAGCGAGGAATATAGGCATGAGTCACTGGTGCCAGGCACATGAAAAACATCTTAAAGATTGATTCTGAGAAAAGAAACTTGGAAAACACTTTTAGTATAAATAATTTATAATGCCATGGTTAAGGCACTAATTCAGAAGTATTTATTCATTGGCTGGTTTCTTAGTTTATTTAAATATATATATGCATTATTTATATATATATATATATATATATTATTAAAAACATAGCTTTGAAGTGTACCTAAGAGCATATGTGCTCATGTAAAGTTATACAAATGAAAAAGCTTCATTTTTCTTTTCAGTTTGGTTGGTACCATAAATTAGGTGGGATTTGTGTATTGTTTTGTTCTCTGTTCCCCCTACCCCCTCTCCTCACATTTGAACTCAGCTTGCTCTTTCTTGGCTTCGTTGTTCATAGCTGATTTTCTACCACTTCAGCTATACCTGTAGCCTGGCATTTTGCCAGTTAATTGGAGATGATGTCTCTCAGGCTTTTCTGCCTTCATTGGCTTTGAAATTTCATCTTCCAGTTCTCAGCCTCCTGAGTAGCTAGGATTAAAGATGTGAGCCACTGGGGTGCCTAGGGATAAATTAGACTTTGGTTAGTGTATTCTTTGTGTTTTTCTTAGCATGGGATCATCTACTATAGAATTTCTGTGAATGACCTGGGTCTGAAGTAAGATATATAATACATATGCAAATCTGTATAATTTTCATAAGATGTAATAAATTTAATATGTGTTATAAGTGTATTAATAGTCAATAAATATAATGAATTAATAATACATAACATAAATACACTCAATGCAATATGCAGTAAACATAAGTATGTGAATGAATATTAATTAACAGGGTGGGGATGGAATTCAGGCCTAGGGAACAGGCTTGAATTTCTTGTATTCAAAGAGGGTGAGTTTCCCCATCCCCCAGAGTGCATTAGATTTTCCCAGACTCCAAGTGCAAATCTCAGGCCGGGCAGAAAAAAACGAGCATGAAATCCAAGCCAAGGAGCACCATTAGTATTTTTAAATTTTTAAAATTCATTTTATTTTATTTTCTATGTATTTTATTTATTTATTTATTTATTTATTTATTTATTTAGCCAAGCACGGGATTTGAACTTAGGTTGTGGCAACTCTGCCTTACCTTCCATCACCCTAGGCTGGGTTTGTGCAGCCTTTGGACCCACAGCCCATCCTGGGATCCTAGGCCTCAGGGATGACAGGAAAAAAATGAAAATGACAAGGAAAAATAGCCACGAATTGTGAACAGTTAGAGGTTTCTTGGTTTTCCTTCCATGCATGGTGACCATCCCGGGTCCAAATGACACGACTGCAACCTGTAGGTCACCTGGCATTGCTGTCAGCGGGCTGTCAATGAAGCCATAGGCCAATCTGCACACCTAGGCCCTGAGTTTGAATCCCGGTCATGCCACTTACAAAGGGTTGGAGAGCGTAAGAAACTATTGCCTGTCCATAGGAACACCAGAGGAATGTGATCAATGTTATGGTTGGATGAGTAGTTTGTCAATTATACTAGCAAAAACTAAATCAAGTATTCACAAGATGTGGATTGATTATAATTTATAGTATATTATGCATTAAAAGAATACATTATGTATGTGTGTGTGTGTATGTGTGTGTGTGCGCGTGAGTTTTGTCAGTATTGGGGACTGAACTCAGGCCTGGGCGTTATCCCTCAGCTTTTCAGCTCAGGATTAGGGTGGTACCATGTGAGACACAGTGCCATTCCCGGCTTTTTCTGATCATGTGTTGCTGAGGAATCTAATCCGGGGCTCACGCATGCAAGATAAGCACTCTCCCAATGAGCCACCTTCCCATACCCTAAAAGAATACTATTCTACTCACTAAATACTCACTAAATACCTGAGAATCACTAGGAAGGTAGTATATGTCATTGAATAACAGGTAGACATCACTGGCAATATCTAAATATATATTTATTTGTATACCACCGTCTGTATAGAAAGGTATTGCTATTTTGGCCAAACCTGTGTCTCCATCCTAGGTCCTGGGATCCACCTGGCACCTGAATATGCTAAATTCTGCTGTGCTGACACTCACCCATATATGAATGGGGCCTCTAGGTCCTCAGTTCAGTTCCCAGCATTGCTAAAAATGTCTTCCTGGAGTCAGATTGAAAGTATGATACCTGTTTTCCTTTTCTGTGCAAGTGATGAGTGTCATGTATGATATTTATAATATGTCTGCAAAGCTAAATGCTATGGAATAGATTTGAATGAATGTAATAAATGTTATAGGTGCACTCACAGTGACCTAGCCTGATATTGTAGTCTTGAAGGATGGTGAGCTTCCCTTTCCTCCACAGTGCTATAGATTTACCCAGACCTGAGTTGGAAACCCAGCAGTGGTAGAAAAATCGTGCCAGTTCTGAGCCAGGGTGCTTTATTATTATTATTATTGTTATTATTATTTGCCAAGGAAGGGATTTGAACTCAGTTCGTGGTAACTCTGCCTCAGCTTTAATAACCTCAGGGTGACAGGCTGCCATGGGCCCATAGCCAATCCTGGTATCCTAGGCCTTGAAGTCTTTCAGGAAAACACAAACACACACACACACACACACACAGAAAAAAAGCCGCGGGATGGATTTTTTACATTTTTTTTCCTTTCTATGGTGACCATCCTGGGTCTGAATGACACGTCTACAAAGGGTACTTCACCATGCATTGGCGAAGGCTAGTGGGGTATCAGGGAAGCCATAGGCCCATGCAGCAATGTAGGCCCTGAGTTCAACTGCTGGTCCTGACACCTACCAATCGGGGGATTTCCCAAGAGACTCATTCCTATGCATTGGAATACCGATGGAATGTTAGCAAACTATGATTGAGAAGTTTCTGCATGCATTGGTCTAGTCTAAAATTAGACACATTGATCTTATTGAATAGTTTATTAAGCATGAAAAGAATCCTATTCCTTCAATGGTGCATAATAACTACCTAAGAGTTGGTAAGAACGTAGTTGATGTCATTGAATCCTAGGTAGATGTCTCTGGCACTCTATATAAATATATATTTATTGGTATACTACCACCTGCCTATCCATGTATGGCTATTTTGTCCACTCCTGTGGCTCGATGTCAGGGTCTGGGAACTGCCTGGCAGTTTCCTGGACTAGAGGTTGCCATTTTGACACACCCATTCATGAATTGTTTCTGCTAGGCCCTGAGTTCAAATCCCAGCACTGCCAACAATTGGATCGTGGAGTAAGAAGCCAAGTGTGACACCTGTTTTCCTTTGCTCTGAGCGTCAGACATGATAGAGAACACGTCTACAAATCTAGATACTATGTGACAAGATGTCATCAAAATAATAAATGGAATGCGTGTTATCACAGTCAATAAAATAAATGGTAAATAAATGAATAAAACAGAAATACAATAAATAACCACAACAAACAGGATAGTACTGAACATCTATAAGTAAGTACAAATCTTATCATTACAATATATATAAATAGTAAGTTTCCCAGAGCAGGGGATTGAATTCAAACCTAGGGAGCAAGCCTGACTTTCTTGACTTCAAGCACGGTGAGCTTCTCCTTTGTCCACAGTGCTGCAAAGATACCCAGACCCGAGTTCAAATACAAAGCCTGGCAGAAAAAACGGCACCAATTGCAAGCCAGGGAGATTATCTATCTATCTATCTATCTATCTATCTATCTATCTATCTATCTATCTATCTATCTATCTATTTATCTTGTGCGATGCAAGGTCTTGAACTCAGGTCATGGCAACTCTGCCTCAGCTTCTATCACACTTGTCTGGGGTGCAGCCACTGGAACCAGAGGCAATCCTGGGATCTTAGACCTCCAGGCCTTGTGGAGGGGAAAAATGCACAGAGAAGAAGCGGTGGGATGAAGTTTTAACATTTTGCACCATGACCATTTGGGTCTGAATGACATGGCTCCAAAGGGTACTTCACCGTGTATTGCTGAAGGCTGGCAGGGTATTGGGGAAGACATAGTCCTGCAGGGCAATATAAGCCTAGAGTCAAATCCAAGTCATATCACTTCCGGATGGTGGGAGATCCTAAGAGACTCATTCCCATTTGTAAGAATAATGATTGAATATTTTTTTAATTTAATTTAATTTTATTTGTGAACATACTGTACAGAGGGGTTACAATTACATGGGCAGGATAATGCGTACATTTCTTACCAAGCATTGCAGCCTCCTCCTTTGTTTACCCTTCACATCCCTTTCCAGCCTCCTCCCCCCATCGCAATCCTTCTCCTTCCCCCCCACCCCCACACCGACGTTGTAAAGCTCGTTTTGGACATGACAACTTGTACTTCTCATTGTTGCAACAGGTACACCTGTATCCTTAAACGACTTGTTTTTCCCCATCTCCTCCACAAGTTATACTGACATCAAATATACTGAAAGCTGGGGTTATACTGTGGGGGAGGGACATACAAAGCAACAAAGAAATAATCTTATAAATGCATTAGAAACACATGCATGAATGAAAAAAACATTAAAATACATATCTAAGGGTTCATTTTCCTAACATCACATTATCTGACCTTTTCCGCTTGACTCATACATATACTAGATATTGCAAATAAGGGAAACCATGGGACCTATGTTTCTTTGGGCCTGGCTTACTTCACTTAATATAATTTTTTCCAAGTTTTCCCATTTCCTAACAAATGGGGCAATGTCATTCTTTCTGATGGAGGCATAGAATTCCATTGTGTATATATACCACATTTTCTTGATCCATTCATAATGATTGAATATTGTAAGTGTCACGGTTGAATGAGTTGCTCATGAATGATACTCGTATAAAATTAGACATTATGATTTCAGTAGGCTGATTGATTTTATTTAATATGAAGCATTAAAAGACTACTATTTCTGGAAGTGGTGCTGTGGCTCAAGTGGTAGAGTGGTCGCTTTGGGCTGAAGAGTGCAGGGACAGCGCCCAAGCCCAGAGTTCAAGCCCCACGACTGACAAAAAAACAAAGGTTTCTCTTTTTAAAAACACTACTATTTCTTACAGGGACACATTAATTTCAGGACATGATTTACTTAATTGTTTATTAAGGATTAAAAAAATAACATTAATTATATGGAGGCATAATAAATACCCAAGAATTGTTAGGAATGTAGTCTATATAACTGAATAATGGATAGACATCTCTGGCACATAATATAGATATACATTTATTAGCATACTACCATCTGTGTGTCAATCTGTTCTTATTTTGTCAACACCTGGGGCTCAATCTCAGGTCCTGGGAAATGCCTGTCAGCTCAGTTTGCCCCAGTATGGCATGCTGACACTCAATCATTCATGAATTTGGCCCTGTAGGCCATGAGTTCAGATGCCAGCACTGGCAAACAAGGAATCGTGGAGTAAGAAGCAGATGGTGACACATGTTTTCCTTTTCTGTGAAAGTCCTGTGTGTCAGGTATGCAATGGAGTACATATGCAGACCTATATCTTATGTAATCAATATTCTATGTGCCATAATAATCAATAAAATAAATGGTCACTACATGAACAAAACAAAAAATAAAATGAATATCTACATTAAATGCAATATAGAGTCAATATATGTATATAAATATAAATCATATATTTAAAATGTACACAAATAGGATGTTTTCTAGTGCTGGGGATCAATTTCAGGCCTAAGGAACAGACTTGAATTTCTTGACTTCAAAAAAGCAAGCCTCCCCTTGCTACACAGTGCAACAGATTTACCCAGACCATGAGTTCCAATCTCAGTCCTGGCAGAAAAAAAATGGCATCTCTATGCTATGGGATACCCAATTCTTAGGTATTTCATTATTTCTCCATTTAATGAATGTAATTTTTTAAATGCTTCATAAAGTATTGATTAAAATCAATCAGTGTCCTAGAATATAATTGTGTATAATTTTATCCTAGAATCATTCAAAAACTGTCCATTCAATCATGATATACATCACATTCCATTGGTATTCATATGGATAGAAATGAGTTTTTAGGATCTTCTGCCATTTGGAGGTGGCAGGACCAGGATTAAAATTGTGGGCTCTAGCTCCCACTACTTAAATCCGAAGATAGGGAACTCACTGGTCTGTTCAAGAACATCATCAAGACCAATAATTAAACAGGCACCAGTGGCTCTCAGCAGTCCTCCATGATACTTACAAGGCTGTGAAAGGAGATTCATGGTCAAAGTCACCCTAGGCTGGAAAGTACTTGAGACCCCTGTCCAACTTCAGTGTCAACAAAGCCAGAAGTAGAGCCAGTGGTAGAAGGGTAGCCTTGAGCAAAAGCAGCTCACCAACTGTGCCTAGGTCCTGAGTTCAATGTCCGGGACTGGCAACAAACAGGCATACACACAAAAATCTGTGCAGCTATATGGCTAAAGCAGGTCTCCCTCTTGTTTCCAACTGGATTGGACAGAGTTCCCTGGGAAAGGGGCTGCTGTCATCTTGACTCTGCCCATTCTGCCTGCATCACAGAATACCAGCCATACCCCCATTCTTTTATGGTTCTTTCTGACCAATGAGATACAAGAATCGTGGCCACCCACATTCCATGCTGCCCTGTAGCACCAAGATTCCCTCTGTTGGTTGACACCACTACCAGCAGTTGAGGAAGGTAGAGGTAACTGAGTGGTAAACAAGAGACTCGAGGCGAATTTGGAGTACAATAGGAAATTGACAACCTAGTCAGAGAATGGGAGAATAGAGGATTTCCCAGAGCCTGGGAATGTGGCCAGCCCATCTTTCCCATCCCAGAGCTCAGATGTCTGAAACAACAAGACTCCGTGAGAGAGCTGTGGGCAACAAACTACTGCCAGAACACCAGCAGAAGAAATCGTCCCATCAGACCTTCAGCATTCAAGAAAACAAAGAATACATAAAAGGGAAGGATCCCAAAGACAAATACCTCTGGGAAGGGTGATTCAACCGAGGGTCTGGCCAAAGGTGATGCTGACCACTGGCCTCCCCTGCCTTTGGACACAGTCACAGCCACCAGGATCCAGAATGTCAAGGGTCCCAATACCACCAAGAATATGCAGAGGTGCTAGCGACATGTGGTGCCTGCCCTGGACCACAGCAAAAGGAGAAACCAGGTGCTCTATGCCAAGATCCAACCACTGAAACAGGAAAAGACAGACCTGCAGGATTGACAAGAGAAAGAGAAGGAGAAGGTAGCCAAAGTACACAAAGCACCAAAAACAGAGCTAGACATCCACAAGCCACCCATATAGAGGTTGGTTTTGGCAGAAAGTGATTTACAATCAGCACCAGCCCACATGCAGCTCATGGCCCATGACAGCGAAATGGAGCATGAAGCTCTCACCAGCTGCCTACAGGCCGCAGAGCAGCGCATGGCAGAGCTGGAGATGGTGGCTTCTGTGGTTACTACTTACAGAAGGTGGCCGAAATGTTCAAACAGCTAAATGATGTAACACTTCAGCTCAAGAAAAAGAAGAGAAGCTTCTATGACCTGCAGCAAGTGAACACAGAATTTTAGGAGAAGGTGTAAGCATTCTGGACATAGAGGAGCAACAGGAAGAACAGAATCTGAAAGTTCCAACAAGTGCTGGAGGGGTGTGAGGTACTAAAGAGACTTCAGGACAACCTGAGTTGAATGGTGTCTGCAACGAATCTGGAGACAGACACCTTCTCGCAGAACCTGAGCATTGAGAGGTCCACGCAGAAGGAGGAGCCCTGGTGGCAGACCGAGCAGGTGAACCAACTGACAGAGGAAAAGGAGTGAGGATGAAGATAGGTGCTGCACCTAGAGAATGAGCTGGGGGAACTGAGAAGGAAGCTGGCAAAGCCATGGCCCTCTGTGGGTCCATCTCAGGAGGAGCAGCACCTGCGGACCCACACCTACCGCACGCAGATGGGCTTGAAAAACCTGGAGAAACAACTTCACATCCAGGTACAGGAAAACTAGAATCTCAGTCTCCAGAATGCAGAGCAGCGGGAGCAACTGGGAAGATTGGAGGAGAAAACCAAGGATCCGCAGGACATCCCCGAGACCCCATGATGTGCATGTGTGTGAAACCCACAGCTGGAGGAACAGCTGGCTTTGCTGCGGGACGCTCTCCACAGGGTTAGCAGTGAGAAGGAGGAGCTCACCAGCATCGTGGACTCAGAGCAGCAGGTGAAGAAACATCTACGGGAACAGCTGTACTGCTCAGAGGAGAAGATAGAGGAAGTGAAAGAGGTGGCTGAGAGAGAGAGACAAGCGACTTGGGAGCTCCAGGAGCAGCAGGAGCAGTCCCTGGCCCAGCTTCAGGAGCTCAGGGTCACCTGTGAGCAGCACATCTCCTCCAATGAGCAGCTGTGCTCCAAGAGGTAGGTCCTGCAGTAGCACCTGCAGAGGTAGTCCCAGCTGTTGGAGAAGCTGAAACAAGTGCAGGGTCCGACCAACTGAGTGGACTAGATGGTGACCCCAAAGTGGCAGGACAGTTTCAAGTGCCTGGACATGATCAGTCCACAGGAGGAGCGCCTTCAGGCCCAGCTGAGCTTCCTGGCTTTCCCTGGGGAAGGAGAAGCTGTGAACCCTGGAGAAGCAAAAGCTGAGGAAGCGACTCTCCTCGATGTGCCCATGGCAGAGAATGGAGATGTCCCCCAAACTCAGAGGGACGTGGCACTGTTAGCACTCTCGGAGGCTGAGATCCACAGGGGGATACTCCTGCCACAGGAGTGGCGGGACTGCTGCAGGCACTACGCCCTCCCACCGACAGCTCAGTGCCAGATAGAGCTGGAGCCACAGATACCCTGCCCCATGAGCTGCCACCACAGCATGTGTGAGGATGGCAAGTGGGACACGTGGGCGTCTGAGAAGAAAATCTTCTTCATCCACAACCTGCCTGATAAGGTCGACTTCCAGAGTCCTGCAGATGAGCTGCACCATTGATGCAACCAGCTTTCGGCACATATCTGCACCATCCAGGAGTCCCTCCTGACATGTAAAGGAGAGATATTCATTCTGGATCAGCTGTGTCAGGAGAAAGCCGAGTGCATGTGCCAGCTGTCCCAGGAGAAGATGAAGAGTAGACAGCTGCAAGAGCTTCTGTCGGTCCTACACGGGGCTCCAGATGCCAACACAGGCTGAGCTCCCCACCAGTGCAGTTGTTTCAGAGGCCTCAGGCTCCTGGGTGGTCAAAATCAGGGAGAAGCAGAAAGGTTTTGAAGAATTGCAACTTCAGGATCGTGTGGAAACTGCAAGAGGAGAGGTCAAGGTTCCCTGCCCCGTACAGGACTCCCCCACAGAGCATGTCTTGCTGCAGATCCCCACATCCAGAACTTCCCACAGCTGGTGCGCTCAGGCTTGCTGTGCTCTGTCCCTTTTTTCTGTAGACAGATGGGGATGATGACTCCCTATGTGACTTACTGAGTCCCAAAATCCTCAGCAGCCACCAGAACTAGGTGGCCAGGTGGGCTTCTCTAGGCCTCCATCTGCCTCGTGATAGGAAGGGTAAACTATGGGCCTGGTGGAGCAGAGGCTGCTTCGAGGAGGCCCAACTTCCAGGAACATCTAATGGCCCATTGGTCGCCAGGGAAGAGGCCCATTTTATGCTTATCAAAAAGAATAAAACGTTTCCAAAGGGGAAAAAAAGCCTCCACAAACATTTGTTCTTCCAGTTATGGGGCTTGAACTAAGGGCCTGTCCACTGTCCTTGAGCTCTATTTGATCAAGACTGGTGGTCTACAAGTTGAGCCCCACCTCCCCTTCCAGCTTTTTCTTTGTGGAATCGAACCCAGGGCTTCAGGCTTGCTAGGCGACCACTCTATCACTGAGCCACATTCTCAGCTAGGATGATCTCCTGTCCCCAAACCCATATGGTTATTCCTCAGATAAATAGGAAGTAGGGGCTAGGATGAATATGAAACACAAGTCTGGTTCACACGGAAATATTCCCCTGCCTCCTCTTCGACAACCTTATTTAAAGTTTCTCTTTTACTATTGCGGAATGAGAGAGGGAGAGGGACATATGAGAGAGGAGTACCAAGAACAGTGGCCCCCTGAGCCCCACAGCCTCCCCCACACAAGTCGTCCTACAGATTTCCATCTTACCTGACTCAGTGTTGTATCTACACTGTCTCCCTACTCCTGCAAGGCTCAGAATGAAATAAATGTCAGCCCTGGCCTCAGCCCACACCCAGGGTAGATGCTCCTAGTCCCAAACTGACTTCTATCTCTGACTTCCCAGAGTTAGGCTGGACCCACCATTCACCACTGTGTTGGTGTCAATGATCTCATGGATGGATTTCAGGAAGACGTTCTATGGCAAAGAGCAGAAGCAGCAGGGTGATCAGGGAGGAAGGACCCGGGGCAATTGGTCTGGGATCTTCCTCCTTGGAGCCCTCCTGTCAAGCCAGAGCCATCCTGACCCAAAGCACGGCCAAGGCCAGGGGGTGGAGAAGACAGAGGAGCACGGGACTAGAGGAGGTACTGTTTTATCTTGGTGCACTTGAAATTTCCAATATTTGGCCCATGCCAATCCCAAAGCCAACATGCAATGCCTCTCCTTGTTGTTATTGTCCATGAGCATTGTCCCTGAGCTCTTTTTCTCAAGGCTTGCACTCTACCACTTTAGCCAAGGGACACTTCTTGTTTTCGGATGGTTCATCGAGGATAAGAGTCTCACACAATTTCTTTCCCAAGCTGACTTGGAAGCCAGATCTCACCTTCCTGAGTAGCTAGGATGTCAGGCATGAGCCACAAGTGCCCAGCATGTGATGCCTTTTTAAAGGATCTTGGCGAGTCTGTAAAAGGAACCCCAGAGGCCTGGATAGACCAATACCCAATCAAGGAACTGGGATTGGGGAAGGCTGACATTCTAGCCATTCTGTTCCCCAAAATTATAGATGTCAGGTGGTGCTGGATGCATCGAACTCACAGGCCAACAACCACCAGACTTAGTGGGAAAAAGGTAGAGAATACCCAAAGGTTACAGTGTAGAAATCTCTGATTTTGCATGCATATGGGTTGTGTGTGTGTGTGTGTGTGTGTGTGTGTGTGTGTGTGTGTTTGTGTGTGTGTGTGTGTGTGTGTTTACCAAGGGTTGAAGAGCCTAGGTGGTAAACTTCAGCTTGTTTGCACAAGTTTGGTGCTCTAACACTTGAACTATAGTATTACTTCTTCCCAGCTTTTTGGTGATTCTTTGGAGATAAGAGTATGCCCAGGCTAGGTCTGAATCTTGATTGATCCTCCAGTGTCAGCCTTGAGTAGCTAGGATTATAGGCATGAAAACTGACATCAAGCTGCATGGATATCTTTTCATTCTGTTCTAACAGCTGTCTACTTGCCTTGGCCTAGATCGCTGACCTCTACATCAGCTCCCAGCCGCCACTGACTGTATGGAGACCATAATGCTCAAACTTGTCAGTGCATCCTATTTCTTTGTCCTCAGGGGAGGGTATGTCTCCTCTGAAGCTAGGAGGGTTAGGGGAAAGGGTACGAGGGATAGCTGTAGATGGGTGCTTGGCTTGGAAACAGGTACTCTGTTTTATCCAAGAAGGAAAGCGTGCCCAGATGCTAAGGGCTCATGCTCTCTCTCATATTCCTAGCTCGTTCAGCAGGCTGAGGTTGGAGGATTAACATTCAGATGCAGCCCAGCAAGAATTGTCTGTGAGACTCTCTTCTCCAAAGAACCAACTGAAACCTGGAAGAAAAGCTCTGGCTTAAGTGGTAGAGTGGTATTCTTGAATGAAAAAACTGAGGGACAGAGCACGGGCCCTGGATTCAAGCCCTACTACCAAGATGCACTCCTGCGCACGCACACACACACACACACACACACACACACACACGCACACACACAGAGAGGAAGGTAGTAATGATAAGCTGAGCTAGAACTGGGGACAGTCCTGAGGCATAATCATAGTAAACTCTCAAGCCACACAAGTTGTTTCTCCTTAAGTCCTTCTTGGGCTGAGGGGTCTGGGCTATGGCAGTAAGTTCCATGGAACCTGCCCCTCCATCCCAGCACGGGGCCATAAACCAAGGGAAGGACACTATGGATGCTCCTTTGTAGTTGTCCCATGATTGCAGACCTTCATCTGCCCCTGAACACTGGTGAGTTAAGCAGGGCTCTGAGTCACTGGACTCCTGGAATATAGTGACTGTACAAGCAGCAGCCAGCCTGCTTTTGTTCCTCAGCCTACAAGTCTTTCATAAGCCCAACTCAATGGAACGTTTTCTACAATAGACCACATTTTAGGCCACAAAGCAAACTTGTCTAAATTCAGAAACATTGAAGTTATACCTTGCATTCTCTCTGACCACAAGGGAATAAAATTAGAACTCAACACCAAAAGCCACCAAACAAAGTCCGGTATCACATGGAGGCTGAACAACACACTGCTGAATCAAGAGTGGGTCATGGAAGAGATTAGAAAGGAAATTCAAATATTCATGCTATTCAACAAAAATGAGCACACAAATTACCAGCTCCTCTGGGACACAGCAAAGGCAGTACTCAGAGGCAAATTTATAGCTCTGAGCTCCTACATCAACAAATTGGAGAGATCTGAAACTAGCAATCTAATGACACATCTAAATCTTGAAAAAGAGCAGCAAGATAAACCCCAATCCAGTAGATGGAAAGAAATAATCAAAATTAAATCAGAATTAAATGAATTAGAATCCAAAAAAACTATAGAAAGAATCAACAAAACAAAGAGTTGGTTCTTCGAAAAACATAACAAAATTGACAGACCCTTAGCAAATCTTATCAGAAAAAGAAGAGAACACACCCAAATTAATAAACTCAGAGATGAGAATGGAAACATCACCACGGAAACAACCAAGATTCAGAACATTATAAGGGAACACTTCTCAAAACTTTATGCTAATAAGTTTGAAAACTTGACAGAAATGGACCTTTTCCTAGCAAATATTGACATGCCAAAACTAAAGCAAGATGAGTTAAACCAGCTTAACAGGCCCATATCAAGCATTGAAATAGAAACATCAATAAGAGACCTCCCAGCTAAGAAAAGTACAGGACCAGATGGTTTTACAGCGGAATTTTACAAGGCCTTCAAAGCAGAGCTCACACCAATACTCCTCCAACTCTTCAATGAAATTGAAAGAGAAAGCTCACTACCGAACACATTCTATGAAGCCATCATAACCCTCATCCCAAAACCAGGCAGGGACTCATCAAAGAAAGAGAACTATAGACCCATTTCTTTGATGAACATTGATGCAAAACTTCTCAACAAAATTTTGGCCAATCGACTTCAACAATTCATCCAAAAAAATCATACACCATGATCAAACAGGATTCATTCCAGGGATGCAAAGCTGGTTCAATATACGCAAATCAATTAATATTATTCATCACATCAACAGGAGCAAGAATAAGAACCACATGGTTATCTCAATAGATGCAGAAAAAGCATTCGACAAGATCCAACACCCCTTTATGATGAAGGTTTTGGAAAAATTAGAAATCCATGGAACATTCCTCAATACAATAAAGGCTGTATGTGACAAACCTACAGCCAGCATTATGCTCAATGGTGAAAAACTAAAGCCATTTCCTCTTAACTCAGGAACAAGACAAGGATGCCCACTCTCTCCACTTCTCTTCAATCTAGTATTAGAATGCCTAGCTACAGCAATAAGACAAGATGCAGACATAAAGGGGATCCAAATAGGGAAAGAAGAATTAAAACTCTCCCTCTTTGCAGATGACATGATCTTGTATTTAAAGAATCCCATAGACTCCACTCCCAAATAACTCAAGCTGATTCAAAACTTTGGCAAAGTAGCAGGTTATAAAATTAACCCCCAAAAATCAATGGCTTTTCTCTATGCCAACAATGAGAAAAGTGTGGCTGAAATTAGGAAAGCAACTCCATTTGTAATAGCCCCACAAAAAATAAAATACCTAGGAATTAACTTAACTAAAGAAGTGAAGGACCTCTATGATGAAAACTATAAAATCTTAAAAAAGGAAATCAACACAGAACTTAAAAAATGGCAAAACCTCCCATGCTCCTGGATTGGAAAGATTAACATCGTGAAAATGGCAATACTTCCCAAGGCTATCTACAAATTCAACGCAATACCTATCAAAATTCCAACCTCATTCTTCAAGGAAATAGAAGAGGCAATCCAAAAATTCATATGGAACAATAAAAGACCCCGAATAGCAAAAACACTCCTTAATGGAAAGAACACAGCTGGAGGAATATCAATACCAAACTTCAAACTCTACTATAAAGCCATAGTAATCAAAACAGCTTGGTATTGGCATAAGAACAGACCTCAGGACCAATGGAATAGAATTGAAAACCCAGAAATGAACCTACAGACCTATAGCCATCTAATCTTCGATAAGGGAGCTAAAACAATAGAATGGGAGAAAGACAACCTCTTCAGTAAATGGTGCTGGCAAAATTGGTTAACTACATGTAGAAAACTTAAGCTAGATCCTTATATATCACCCTGCACCAGAATCAACTCCAAATGGATCAAAGACCTTGAACTCAAAGCAGACACTCTGAAAACATTACAGGATGGAATAGGAGAAACCCTAGGTCTCCTTGGCTCAGGCCGAAATTTTCTGAATAGAGACCCGGAAACACAACAAATCAAAGAAAGGTTGGACAAATGGGATTGCATGAAGTTGCAGAGCTTCTGCAGGGCAAAAGACATAGCTAGCAAGATCAATAGAAAGCCCACGGATTGGGAGAAGATCTTTACTAGCCATACAACAGACAAGGGTCTCATATCTAAAATATACTTGGAACTCAAAAAATTAAACCCCCCAACAACAAATCCTCAAAGAAACAACTGCCCAATAAATAAGTGGGCGAAAGACTTAAAGAGAAACTTCTCTGAAGAAGAATGAAGGATGGCCAATAGACACATGAAGAAATGTTCAACATCCCTAGCCATAAAAGAAATGCAAATCAAAACAACTTTGAGATATCACCTCACTCCAGTTAGAACGACAAAAATCAAGAACTCTAACAACAACAGATGCTGGAGGGGATGTGGACAGAAAGGAACCTTACTTCATTGTTGGTGGGAATGTAAACTTGTTCAACCACTTTGGAAAGCAGTATGGAGGTTCCTCAAAAGACTTCACATAGAACTCCCCTATGACCCAGCAATCCCACTTTTCGGCATTTACCCAAATGTTTACAAACAAGACCACACTAAAGCTACCAGCACAACTATGTTTATTGCAGCATTATTTACCATAGCTAAGATATGGAACCAACCCAGATGCCCCTCAGTAGATGAATGGATCAAGAAAATGTGGTATATATACACAATGGAATTCTATGCCTCCATCAGAAAGAATGACATTGCCCCATTTGTTAGGAAATGGAAAATGCTTGGAAAAAATTATATTAAGTGAAGTAAGCCAGGCCCAAAGAAACATAGGTCCCATGGTTTCCCTTATTTGCAATATATAGTATATGTATGAGTCAAGCGGAAAAGGTCAGATAATGTGATGTCAGGAAAATGAATCCTTAGATGTGTATTTTATTGTTTTTTTTCTTTTATGCATGTGTTTCTAACGCATTTATAAGATTATCTCTTTGTTGCTTTGTATATCCCTCCCCCACAGTATAACCCCTGCTTTCACTATATTTGATGTCAGTATAACTTGTGGAGGAGAGGGGTAAAAACCAGTTGTTTAAGGATACAGGTGGACCTGTTGCAACAATGAGAAGTACAACTAGCTTTACAACGTCGGTGCGGGGGGGGGGGGGGGGAAGGAGAAGGATTGTTATTGGGGGGGAGGGGGGAGGCTGGGAAGGGATGTGAAGGGTAAACAAAGGAGGAGGCTGCAATGCTTGGTAAGAAATGTACGCATTATTCTGCCCACGTAATTGTAACTCCTCTGTACAGTATGTTCACAAATAAAATTAAATTAAAAAAAAAAAAACCTAAAAAAAAAAAAAAAAAAAAAAACCTGCCCAAGGTGTGCCTGACAAATTCACATTCTTGTAATTCCCTTGTGAGCTGGCATTAACTGGTCTACTCCTTCTGGCCCAGAACCGTGATCTGAGACGTCGATTTAGTGCTCAGATCCACACTGCACTCATGACAGATGCCCTTCTGATGACCGGCAGATGACCTGAATGCCACAAGGCTTGATCCTTTTCTGGTACTGTGTCCTGCTCTGTAGGCAAAGGCCTTCAAGGAGGCTGCTCTCAAGACTTATAGGACACGTAGACATTGGAAGACCATCAGGAGCCCACTGGAAAGTACTTGCTAGAGCCACAACATGAGGTCAAAGCAGGGCAGGAATTGGTCATGGGGCTCTAAGTCTGGGCCTGGGCATCGTCTCTCATCTCTTCAGCTTAGCACTTCAGCCACATCACCACTTCTGGTTTTCTGGTGGATCCTTGGAGATCAGAGTCTCCCGGACATTCCTGACCAAGCTGGCTTTGAACAGCAATCCTCACATCTCAGCCTCCTGAGGTGCTAGGAGGACCAGCATAAGCAACCCATGCCAGGCTGATCTGGCCATTAACCACAGTGGACTAGGAGTTCCTGAAAGCTTTTCTTTATTTTTTAGGTGCCAGTACTGGGGCCTGAACTCAGGGTCTGGCCTGTAGTCTCTTAAGGTTTTCTCTCAATGAGGACATGCTACCACTTGAGCCACAGCTCCATTTCTGGCTTTTGTTAGTTTATGGGCAAGAAAGTCTCACTAACTTTCTTCCCTTGAGATGGCTTTGACCCACGATCTCTGATCTCAGTCTCCTGAGTAGCTAGGATTTACGGGGGTTGAACCACTGGTGGCATTGGGCTAGAAGCTTTTCTTAAGCAAGAGTTCTTCCCTGCATTTGCCCTGACTCCTCCATGCAAAGAGGGCCTGAGGGTCAGGAGCTGAGAAAAATAGGCTTCCAGCCACAGAAATTGGCTGGGGTCTTTGGTGAAATGTCAAGCTAATCTTTCCCTGGGCCTCATTCTGGGACCCCACCCTCTGCCCTACTTGTGACTCAAGGTGTCATTCCAATGGTTTGCATTCGAAGTAAACTTCCCAGGCCTGGAATTCGAATGCTAGGACTACCACCCACAAATGGAGGGAGATCCTGACAAACTCATTCCTATTCATGTGAATGCTAATGGAATGTTATGAAAGTAATAATTAAATTTGCAGTTAATTTATGATTCTATTTTAGAATGCCACACAAAAATTACTGAATTTATATCCTCCATTCTAGCACCATGGTATGATTAAGGATATTGACTGATTTTTTACTAATGATTTTTTAAGTATTAGATGATGATGCTGAAGTGCCCCCATCGCAGGACCCCCACCAAAGAGACCACCGAAAGTCAGACGTTCCAAAATGCAAAAGCAAGGCTTTATTCAGTCGGGCTGCAGCTTGGGTCTCTTCCTACACACTGACACAGCGGAGCTTAGGAGGAAGCCACGAGCTGGAATTTCATAGGGCTTATAAAGGCAAAAACTACAAAGTTACAGTAAACAGATGTGTTAACAAGACATTCTAGGGTGATAAGTGTTGATAGGGGGTGATCAGGGTGATCAGACCATTTGGGCTAGGGCAATAACGGGCAGGGGTTATCAAACTATTTGGCTAGGGCAATAAAAGGCAGTGGGTTATTAGACCATTTGGGCTAAGGCAATAAAGGGCAGGGGGTTATCTGTGAAGCAAGGGAAGTTTGTGGCCACAGATAACTCTGTTCTTTGGATTTATGTGAACTCTGGTTAACTTCAACATGGACAGGTCAGTTCCTGGAATTTATGTTTGCTCTGGGTCACTCATAATTTAACATAAAGGACAGAATGGCTGCTGCCTCAAAATGGAGTTAATTCAAATCTTCAATACTTCCATTCATTAAATGGAAGCATAATTTAATAACTAATAATTTGTAATAATATATAATTTAATAATATCCTCACATTCCCTTTGTCAGTACATATATTTATATATATTATATGAATATAATATATAATATATATTATATATAAATATATATATATAATATATATATTTGGTGTTACTGTGGCTTGATCACAGGTCCTCGGAACTTCCTGGCAGCTCAGTTTTCTGGAGGCTGGTGTGCTAAGACTGTGACCCCATTTATGGATTGGGCATTGTAGGTCGTGAGTTGAAATCCCAGTATGGCCAATAATGTATTCATGGAGTAAGAAGCCAATTTTGACACATTTTTTTCCTTCTCTGTGTAAGTCCAGGGTCTCAGTATATGTGATATGATGTAATAAAATAAATGATTTATGTGTAATAATACTAAATAAATAAGGGTAATTAATGTCATATGGCGTAAACCCATGTATGTAAATAAATCTCATATATGAGTATTACTTTTTCCAGTACTGGGGCTTCAATTCAGGCCCTTGGAACTTTTCTCAACTTCTTGTCTTCAAGGACGGCGATCTTCCCCTTCACCCACAGTGCCACAGAGTTACCCAGACTCTGAGTTTAAATGCCAGGCCTGCCAGTATAATGGTGCAAATACCAAACCTAGGCCATATTTTTATTGTTATTGTTGTTGTTGTTGTTGTAATCATTATGATTATTATTTGGTTTTAGGCCAAGCACCGAGCTTGAACTCAGGTCTTGGCATCTCTGCCAAAGCCGATCCTGGGATCCTAGGTCCTCTGTTCAAATCTCAGGGCTGGCAAAAAATAAAAAGAAAAGGAAAAGGATAAAACTGAGTTCAATCAGATGATTTCACTTTTTTTCCCTTTGTATTGTACCATCCTGAGTCTAAATAACAATGCCCAGACAATGTACATGACCTTACATTGCTGATGTTTGGCTGGCTATTAGGGAAGCAAAACCGAAATTGGCAGCTTAGGCCTGGAGGTTGAATCCCGGGACTGCCACTAATGAATGGCTGGTGGGAGATTCTAAGAAACGCTCCAAAAGACATCTGTACAAATGGAATTTTGTAAAAGTAACAATTACATTAGTAGTTAGTGTATGATTATATTATAAAATTATACACAACAGGTATACTACATTGACTAATTTTCAATTAATACTTTATTATGTATTCAATCATGATACTTAAACAAGGAAGGAATAATTTAATTGGCAATATTTGATAGAAATATATATGCAATTTCATAATTTACAGACATCTCTTGTTAAATCTATGTATCTATGTATCTATGTATCTATGTATCTATCTATCTACCAATCTACACATTTATCTGTTTATACAGTTGTCATTACGGGAGCTCAGTGGTAGAGTGCTTGCCTAGTAAGTACGAAGCCCTGGGTTCAATTACTCACTACCATTTGCATAGAAAAATCAAGAAGTTGTGCTGTAGCTCAAACACTCGAGCACTAGCTTTGAGCATAAAGGCTTAGGGACTGTGTCTAGACCCTTACTCAAGTTCCAGGATGGGCAACAATACAAAAAAAAAGGAAATGATAGAATGCTCTGACTGCAACTATATAAGGATAGGGCTGCAAATACATCTTCACAGAGCAAGCTGGGTCTAGTGCTGACATTTGCCATCTAACCTGAATTAGCCAGAAGTAAACTGCTGCAACCCAGTTCTATGGACTAGATGTTGCTGGCTTTCTCACCCCTGTCATCCAAGATACTCAGGGGCTGAGATCTGACACTGGTGGGTTTAAAACCCAGCCCAGGCAGGAAGTCTACGAAACTCTGAGCTGTAGCTCAAAGTGGTAGAGTTCTAGCCTGAGCAAAAGACCTTAGGACAGTACCCCCAACATTTCAGTGCAATCCCCGTGGTTGACTCCCCCACAATAAAACTCACTCCTCTAAAATCCAAATTTGGACTGTTTGTGAAGTGTTTCTGAAAGAATGGTGATACTGATGAAAGCACCCTAATTCTAATGACATTATGTGGGTTAAAGCTATGTGATGAGTCTTTCATGAGTTGTTGTGTGCTGAACCCTTCATGGGGTGCATTTTTTCATCTGGTTCTTGTAAGAGCTCCACAAGTAAGATGATTATGCAGATGGGAAACTTGTGGCCCCATTTCATGGCCAAAATTTTGTATGTACCTAACTCTAGTGAGTTGTCTCCTGCAGACAATTCTTTTGGTTTATGTTTCTTGATCATGAACCTTGAACTCAAGGCCTAGCCACTGACACTTACCTGTGGGAATCATGGGTAGCGCCCTACCACATGGAGCCAAGGACCCCCTTGCAACAGAGTGTTACAGTCTAGGCATGTATTAGCTGAGGTCTGTCATCCTGTCTACTCAGGAAGCTGAGATCTGACGATCTGGGTTCAAAACTATCCCAGACACAAAAGGTCCCATGAGTCTTTTATCTCCTATTCACTACTTAGAAACTTGAAGTGGAATCTAGTTGCTGCTGAATCGTGCCTGTCATCCTAGGTACTCAGGATGCTGAGTGCTGAGGATCACGGTCCAAAGCCAGCCTGGGCAGGAAATTCCTTGAGACGCTTCTCTCCAGCGACCCACCACAAAACTCAAGGGGTGCTGTTGCTCAAGTGGTAGAGTGATTGGCTTTAGCTAAAGAGCTCAAGGATAGCACCCAGGCCTAGACTTAAATTCCTCCAACTTCCAACAAAAGAAAGAAAGAAACCTGAAATAGAGTGCTGGGAATGTTTCTTAGGAGTAGAGTGCTTTGCATGTATGAATACCTGGATTAGATTCCTTAATACTACACTAGAAAAAAGCCTGAAGTGGCTGTGTGCCTCAAGTGGTAGAGTGCTATCCTTGTACAGGAGAAACTCAGGTACAGTGTTCAGGTCCTGAGTTGAAGCTCCAGGACAAGTGTATGAACACACATACATGTACACATGCGCACACACACACACACACACAAACACATACACAGATAACAGAAGTGAATCTGTGACACGAAATGATAAAGCACTGAGCTTCTGCTCTGAGCTCATGGTCAGTATCCAGGTCCTGTGTTCGACCCCGAAACACAGCCACCCAGGGCCCAACTAGGAGAGGTCAAAGTTTCAAATCCTCATGAGTTTCACCAGCCCTAAATGACAGGAAGCATAGTGATATTACGTATGTGATTTGATTTAGCAAGCTTCTGGAAACCCAGGGAGGCATCATTGCCAATAATGAATCATTTCATTAGGTTCAGCTTCCTAGTTGTCTGCCAGAAGGACCCTTGAATTAATTGTAGCAGACTGGAACATAGTCTAACAAAGACAGTATAAGTGCAGGGAACTTGGCCTGCCACAGGAGGTGGCACAAATGAAGTCTTCCTGTCACAACAGAGCTCTGGGAAGAGAGATAGATTGAGGTACAAAGAGGCCTTTTTCTCCTGGCCCACCCACACTCCTCACTAATTGGCCTAGAAGGAGTTTTTTGTCACTCAGCTGTACAAGAGTCAGGCCTTTTGTCTGCCTGTTCCAACAATGAGGAAGACTTCTTCCAGCGGTCCCCGATGTGGAGCAAACCTCAGGCTACAATGGGAACAGTGAGAGGAGCCCCGGAAGATGCACTGTCTGAAAACTCTCTGTGCTATGAAATCATTCTATTCAAAGCAAATTTCCTAGCTGGATGCCTTTCATCATAGGGATTCTGGTCCTTCACCAATAGAAATACATGCATGCCACGCCACATACACTTGGTTAAAACTTCTGGAATGAAAGGTTCTGGACAGGAGTGGAGCCTGGCATAGACTCAAGCTCCAGGCATCTCCCAGGAGTTGGTAGAGAACTGGATTCCCTAAAAAAGACAATTTGGTCAGACTTAACCAGTTGTTCTCTGAGAAAGAGAAGTTCCAGTGTGACTGCTGCTCACCACAGTGACCCAGGGCCCAGTAGCAGGATGCCTGCCCTGTGCCCTGACAAGTCCCACCTGGGAGAGCGTTTGTCCTGCCTCCAGGCCAGTTCAGGCCTGCCATTATATACAACAAATCTTGTTTCCTCCTCTAACAAGCAGCTCAGTATCCAACCACCATGGGAACCCAGTCCGAGAGGCACAATGGAGGGGAAGCTGCCAAAGCACGCTTTTGGAAAGGAGCAGAGATTACAGCAGGCAAAGCAGCCATAAAGATGTGTCTGCAAGGAGTCCTTAGCTGGGTTCAGCAAAGAGAGGCCGGCGCAGGTGGGCGGAGCACTTCCATAAAGCTGCCTGTGGTGGATAGATGGCTTCTGATTTGACATCGACAATAGAATAAGGGACTGCAAGTTCAATGAATAGTCTCTGGCCAGAGAAACAAGGTCAAACGCTTAAGTTTCTGCACTTCCAGTGGTTCCTGGTATTTCCAGCTGAGTGGAAATCTTTCTGTGACCAGTGGGTGCCACGCCACCTTCTGCGGAGTCTGCGTGAGAGATCGAGTTGGACAAAGAGCTTTAAGGAAGCATGCCCTCAGGAAGGGGGTGTTGGTTCAAGGCTTCCCATACACTTGCCTGCACCTTTATAGCCTCTACCTTTATTCTTACTATATTCTTCTTGGCTGTACATTCATTGCCTTTATTTTCGTTTTGGCTATTTTTCTATTGATCCGCGAACAGAGCATGTTGTATTTTTCCAGTCCAATAGAGACGGCTTCTCTAACTAATAAAGACTAAGGCCAAAGATTAAAAGTGGGCAATGCCCCAATCAATCTATCATCTGATGTGACGGTGCCTCCAGGAACTACAACTTCACAAGCGGTTTTGCAGCTCACTCATAGTAAATATAGAGACTTAAAATTTCCAGATATGTCCAATAGATAAAATCAATGAATTAAACTAAGTTAGAAAGAGTTATCCCAGTAGTTCAGAGAGTTCTAAAAAAGAAGGGACCTCTGATTATAAAAGAAAAAGAAAGATTCTCCCAAAAGTTATGATTAAGTTAAGTCCAACTTACGTTATAGGGAATAGATGGTGTTTTCACACAAAATATAAAGTTAGTAAAGTATTTCCTGAACCAACCAAGAACCATTTCCTTATACAGGAGCTTACAAAGATGAAATTAGTTGGATAAAATTAAAAAGAGTACAATGTAAGTACAGCCCTGTCTTAGGTTTGTTAATTATTAAACATAAAAAGGCTGAATAGATGACGTATTCTATTAAACAATATGCTAGACTTGTTTCACACCACTTAGCTTAAACAGTTGGTGGGATAGTCATCAATTTTCATGTAATTCATCAATGCTTTGCCTTTAAAAAAGTTGATTACATGCTTAAATAAACAAGGAATCTATGTCACAATCTCACACTGTATAAAAATGTTAATTCTCCTCAATAAAGATACACTCAGATGCAACTCTTTTGAGGCTGTGTCTGTTTGTCACTTCGCCGACTCCTTTGCCCACCTATCCTGAGATCCCTGTCCCATCAGTCCCAGTGCTCCGGCCGAGCTGGTCCGTCGCACTTGCATACATTCATGGAGAGACATGTTGTTACTGGCTTTTTTTTATTGCCATGTCCGGGGGTTTTACTATGAGCCTAGGCACTGCCCCTGAGTTCTTGTGCTTAAGGTTAGCACTCTGCCCTTGAGCCATAGCCCCATTCATGGGGATTTTTTATTCCTGTAATCCCTCAGAAAAAAGAGTGTGGTGGATTTTCCTGTCCTGGCTGAATTCAAACTGGCATTCTCTACCTCTCAGCCTCCTGAAGAGCTAGGATTACAGGTAGGATCGACTGACACTTGGCTTTCTTTTCTTCTCATTCTTTCCTTTCATCCTGACAATCTGAAATCTTCACAGTGTAATTTCAATGGCTTGCATTTTGAAGTAAAATACCAAGGCCTGGAGTTGAAGTGCCAGTACTGCCACCTACAAATGGAGGGAGATCTTGAGAAAATCATTCCTATCCATGGGAATGCCTAATGAAATATTATAAAAGTAACAATTAAATTTGCAGTTAGTTCATGATTCTCCTATAGAATGCCACACAAAATTATTGGATAATGTCTTCCATTCTAGCACCATGGTATGATTCTCCCAATTAGGGAATACTGACTTCTTTTACATTAATGCTTTAATAAGTATTCAACCATGATACTTCATTAAAAGGAGGCATAATTAAATAACTAACAATTCATAATGTATATAATTTAATATTCTCACATTCTCTCTCTAATATACATAGCAAACTACACATCTGTGTATGTATGTATGTATGTATGTATCTATCTATCTATCTATCTATCCTCCACTACTATTGCTTGATCACAGGTCCTCAGAACTGGCTGGCAGTTCAGTTTGCCAAAGGCTTTTGTTTTACAACTGACCCATTCATGATTTGTGCATTGTGGGTTGTGAATTCAAATCCCAGCATGGCCAAAAGTTTATATGTGGAGTCAGAAGCCAATTTTGACCCATTTTTTTTCCTTCTCTGTGAAAGTTGTGGGTCTCAGTATGATGTATAATCCATATGTAAATAAATCCATGTGATAAGATTAATAAATGAAACAAATGTTATATATTAATAGTGCTAAATAAAATAAATAAAAAATAAATAAGGGTAATGTCATAGGGAGTAAACACATGTATGTAAATAGATCTCACATATGAATATTATTTTTTCAAGTGCTGGGGCTTGAATTCAGGCCCTGGAAACTGGTCTGAAATTCTTGTCTTCAACGATGGTGAGTTTATCCTCCCCTACAGTGCCACAGATTTAATCAGACCTTGAGTTGAAATCCCAGGCCTGCCAGAAAAATGATGCAAATTCCAAGCCAAGGTCTTAATTTTTTTTGACCAGGAACATGCACTGTCTTGAAAGCACTCTCTGTGCTATGACATCATTCTATTCAAAGCAAATTTCTTAGCTGGGTGCTATTCTTCCTAATGACTATGGATGTTCACTGATAGAAATACATGCATATATACACAGACACATGGAATTACTGGCTCTTTCTTTTTAGTGCAGGTCCTGAGGCTTGAACTATGAGCCTAGAAATTGTCGCTGAGCTCCATTTACACAAGGAATTACTTTATTGTGCCTTAATCCATGATACTTCATTAAATGGAGGCATAATTTAATACCTGCCGCGGACCAGCTCTGTCGGGACGATGGAGGACACCTAGTGGAGGAACTGGAATAGGTGGGGAGATGGCAAACAGACAACTCACACACAAGAGGAGTGGATGCTGAGTGCGATTTAATGCAGAGGATAACAACCTTTTATAGCAAAAGTCTCCATGAGAAAGGGCAAAATGTTACACAATCTTACTGCAAGGCTTCGTTCTTGGGTATTCACCAGCTGATCGCCTGATCTTGTTTTTTGGATGACGAGCTATGACGATAGGCACTTGTTTTCAGCTTTACCTCTATTTTTAAGAAATACAATGGGTTTCGATGTTTATCACCAATTAACCATTAACCAGAGCATATGGGCAAGGTGTGGAACAGAAAGGCATGAACTCTAGTACTTCATAGTTACTTTTGTTTAGTTTTGTACTTTATACGTTTTAAATATTTTCTAAGCAATTGTGCTTAGAGGGTTACCAATTTGTGGCCAAAAATCATGATATTCACTATACTTAAATCTGGCCATATATCAAATTTAAGCTCATAGTGTCTTTTCTGTAAACCTTTCACATAATCGTTTACTCTTTTCTATAGAGGCCTTAACTGTCTCATAAGATCTTTCTTGTTCCTTCTTTAATAGTAAGCACCAATGAGGCCTAGATCTAGCAAGTCTCTCAGTAAATGAAAGAGAGTAACAGGAAGTTCTTTCTCCTAAGTAGTTTTCCCAACGGTTGCCATCCTTGTCATATACACCTGTTAAAGGCTGGATCTCGGGGAAGTCTTTGGGGTCCTCTAGATAATGGAGGATCCCACCATTTTATTCTGAAAAGCCATTGCCACCTTTCATCTACCAACCTTTTAGGAATCTTATTTAGCTTTTGGTCTAAATATCCCTCTACATCTTTCTTATCTACAGGATATCTATATGAATCTATTGTATATGTTTTAGAATTAAAGGAAAGTCTCCAATAGCCATACACTCTTTCTGCTCTAGCTGTGCCTACAGCTTCTTGTAAATCTCTTACAAACAATTCCTTCTGCTGAAGTGACATCATGAAACCCCCAATACTTTTATATTTACTTATGACTTGTCTACTAGCCTCCATAAGAGGGGCTTTCAGGGTAGCACTTAACTCTGGTGAGTTAGTCATATTCTCAGGACACTCATCGGATGTTGGAGTCGTCAACACTTTTAAGAAAGAGCCTTGAATAAGGGAACGTTGAGCATGAGTAAGTACAATAAGCAGCAGGAACAGTAAAAGATTAATAGGCACTCCTATACAGTGAAGAAAAGAAAAACAGGAACAAAAACACATCTTTCCCAGGGGCTTGCCAGCCTTTCCAGGGGGTAGGCCTCTTTGAAGCCCCATTCTCTGAGGTAGACTTCAGTGAAGTCCCATTCTCAGAGATAGGCTTCTATGAAGCCCCATTCTCAGGTTTGAAAGTAGGTTTCCCATGCTAAGCAGACTCCACCGGAGTAGGCGTGGCAAATACCTAATAATTATTAGTAATATATTACTTGTAATTTAGTTATATATAGACATCTCACATTCTATATATTTATATTTAAATGTACAGTGGAATGTACATATACATCTCTATCTCTTTCGCTCTCTCTCTCTATATTTATATACATGTATTTGCAGCAATTTACACGTCTATCTATTTATATATTGGCCACTCCTGGGGCTAGAACTCAGGTCTTGGGAACTGCCTGGCATTGAATTTGTTTGAGGCTGCTGTGCATAAACTGACCCCTTGATGAATTAGACATTCCAGGCACTGAGTTCAAATCCCAGCAGTGCCGAAGTCAAAAGGTGGAGTAAGAAGGCAATGATGACCTGATTTCCTTTCTGTGGAAATATTGTGTCCTAGGTACAATATGTAATATCTATACAAATATATATATGATATATATTATACATGTATATAAATATTATTTTTGCCAGTTCTAGGGCTGGAATTCACACACTGGGAAATGCTCCAGATTTTTTTTTCTTCTAGGAGGTTAGCTTTCACTTCACCCAGAGCACAATAGAGTTACCCAGTCCGTGAGTTCAAATTCCAGGTATGGCAAATAAAATGGCCCAAACTCCTAGCCAGGACCTTAACTTTTTTGGGGTGGCAGGCACGGAGCTTGTACTATGGTAGCCACAACTCTGCCTCAGCCTTGATTACCCTAGGCTGGGATGCAGCTTTTACACTCACAGATGATCCAGGGGTCCTAGGACCCGAGTTCAACTCCCAGCTCTGGCACAAAAATAAACCAACCAAGATGGAGGAGGAAAAACCAGGAAGTTTTAGACAACAGTTTTACCTTTGTTTCCTTTGCACTGTGACCATCCTGGGTCTCAATGACTCAGCTTAAAAATTGTACATAACCTTGCATGGCTGAAGGCTGTCGGGCTGTCAGTGAAGTCTGAGCCAAACCCAGAAACCAAGGCCCATAGTTTGATCCTAGGACTTTCACCTACTCGTTACTATATATAGGAACAATAATAGAATCTTTGTAATGTACCAGTTGAACTACTAATTAGCTAGTCATTGTAGTATAAGATTGCACACAATAAATATAGGTCATTGATTAAATTAATTAATACTTTATTAAGTCTCCCACTCTGATTAATTAATGGAGACATAATTTTAGACCAAATAATTCATATTAATAGAATATATAAAAATAAGATATAGACATCACTCTTTATATAGACTTATACATTAGAATCTACATAAATGTCTATCTGTCTCTATAACTTTATTTATAGATGCATATACATATGTAAATACACACACTGCAATCTACATATCTATCTGTTTATATATTGGCCACTCCTAGGGCTTCATCTCAGGTCCCCAAATTTGCCTTGCAAATTCACTTGCGACAGACTGGTGTGCTAGCATTGACCCATTCATGAAGTGGGCCTTCTAGGCCTGGAGTTCAAATCACAGAACTGCCAAAAACTTAATCCTGGTAGAAGAAGCCAATTGTCCCACTTGTTTTCCTTATCAGTGAAAGTCCTGGGTCTCAGGAATGATGTATAATACATAGGCAAATCTATGTTCTATTTAATAGGATGTAAAAAACTGTATACATGTAATCATACTCTCTAAAATATATAATAAATAAATAAAAAACAAAATAAAATGAATAACTACAATAACTGCAATATGCAGTAAACATGTGTATGTAAATATAAATCATGTATTTAAAATGCATATGAATATTATTTATGTGAATGCTAGGACTTGAATTCAGCCCCTGGGAACAGGCCTGTCTTTCTTTTCTTCCAGCATTGTGAGTTTTCCCTTCCCCCACAGTACTGAAGATTTACCCAGACCCTGAGTTCAAATCCCAGGCCTGGCAGAAAAAATGGCATGAATACGCCAAGTAGCCTCATAATTATTTAAATATTTTAATGTATCTATGTATATATGTATGTATGCATGTATGTATTATGTATTTTTAGTTTGTCAAGTTCAATGGCAGCTGTGCCTCAGCATTGATCACTCTAGGCTGGGTTGCAGCCTAGAGTTACAGCCTGGAGTTGAAGTGCCTGGACTGCTACCTACAAATGGAGGGAGACCTTGAGAAAATCATTCCTATCCATGGGAATGCCTAATGAAATGTTATAAAAGTAACAATTAAATTTGCAGTTAGTTCATGATTCTCCTATAGAATGCCACACAAAATTATTGGATAATGTCTTCCATTCTAGCACCATGGTATGATTCTCCCAATTAGGGAATACTGACTTCTTTTACATTAATGCTTTAATAAGTATTCAACCATGATACTTCATTAAAAGGAGGCATAATTTAATAACTAACAATTCATAATATATATAATTTAATATTCTCACATTCTCTCTCATATACATAGCAAGCTACACATCTATCTATCTATCTATCTATCTATCTATCTATCTATCTATCTATCTATCTATCTATCTATCTAATCTATCTATCCAGCACTACTATTGCTTGATCACAGGTCCTCAGAACTGGCTGGCAGTTCATTTTGCCAAAGGCTTTTATTTTACAACTGACCCATTCATGACTTGTGCATTGTGGGCTGTGAATTCAAATCCCAGCATGGCCAAAAGTTTATATGTGGAGTCAGAAGCCAATTTTGACCCACTTTTTTCCTTCTCTGTGAAAGTTGTGGGTCTCAGTATGATGTATAATCCATATGTAAATAAATCCATGTGATAAGATGTAATAAATGAAATAAATGTTATATATGTAATAGTACTAAATAAAATACATAAAAAATAAATAAGAGTAATAAATGTCCTGGGGCTCAGTGGTTGAGTGCTCCCCTAATAAGCCCTGGGCTCGATTCCTCAGTGCCACAAAACAGAAAACCCAGAAGTTCTGCTGTCTTTCAATCAATTGAATGCTATCCTTGAGCACAAACGTTTAGGGACATTGTCTAAGCTCTTACTCAATCCCCAGGTCTGATGCCAAAAAATGTAGAATGTTCTAACTGCAATTATCGAAGGACAGAACTTCAAATACCTCATTACAGATCAAGCTAGGAGTCTGGTGCTGACAGCTGCCACCTAATCTGACTTAGCCACATGTAAACTGCTGCAACCCAGCTCCACGGGTTACTCACGTCATCCTGGCTTATGCCCGTCATCCTAGCTGCTCAGGGGGTTTAAAACCCAGTCCTGGCAGGAAGTCTGAGAGACACCTAAAAATGTGGCTCCAAGAGGTAGATTTCTAGCCTTGAGCAAATGTTATTAGAACAGTATCCCCATGCTTTGACTTCAAGCACCATCGCTAACACCCCCTGCCCCAAAAGACACCCCACTAAACCATTAGATGTGAACTTGTATGGTTTGTAAAATTTGCCTCAAACAATGGTGATACTGATGAAAGCACCCTAAAACTAATGACAGCTTGTGGGATGGAGCTATGTGCTAAGTCCTCCATAGGGTGCTCTGTTCTGAGTCCTGCACAGGGTGCTGGGTGCTGAGTCTTTAACAGGATCTTGTGTGCTGAGTGGTGCAAAGAGTGCCATGTGCTGTGTCCTTAACCGGGTGCATTCTTACATCTTGTCTATGTAAGAGCTCCACAACTTAGATGATTATACAGACAAGAATATTAAGGCTCAGAAAGGTCTCCATGTCAGGGACAACATTATGTATTACTGAAGACTAGTGAGTTGTCTACAGCAGACAATGGTTTGGTTTTGTTTTCTCTCAGTCATGAACCTTGAACTTAGGGCTTAGGCGCTGACTCTTACCTCTTGGGCTCATGGATAGCACTCCACCACGTGGAGCCATGGACCCCTTTGAATCAGAGCCCACAGCCAATGTGTCAGTAGCTGAAGTCTGTCATCTTGCCTTCTCCGGAAGGTGAGTTCTAAAGATCTGGGTTCCAAACTATCTCAGACACAAAAGGTACCATGAGACTATTATCTCCAATTCACTACTAAGAACCTGAAGGGGAAGCTGAGTGTTTTTGGCTCATGTCTCTCATCCTAGCTACGCAAGAGGATGAGATCTGAGGATCATGGTTCAAAGCTAGCCTAGGCAGGAAAGTCCTTGAGAAACTTAGCTCCAATGAACCACCAGAAAACCAGAAGTAGCTCTTTGGCTCAAGTGGTAGAGCACAAGACTTGAGCTGAAGAGGTCAAGGACAGCACCCAGGCCAAGACTTCAACTCCTTCAACCGACAACAACAACAATAAAAAAAGACAGAAATAAACTAACGAAGCTGAAGTAGAGGGCTGGGAATGTGCTTTAGTGGTAAAGTGCTTTCCATATATGAAATTCTGGGCTTCATTTTCTCAGGACCACATCATTAGAACAAAGCCTGAAGTGGCTCTGTGGCTCAAGTGGGAGAGGGATATCATTATACAAGAGAAACTAGGCACAGTGCTCAGGGACTGAGGTCAAGCTTCAGGACTCATGTATGTGTGTGCACGCACACACACACCTGCGCACACACACACCATCGTGCACACACACACACACACACACACACACATACATTAACAGACCAGAAGTGATATTGTTACACAAAATGGTAAAGCACTGGGCTTCTGCACTTTGCTCATAGTCATCACCCAGGCCCTGTGTTCAACCCCCAAATCTAGCCACACAGGGCCTAACTAGGAGAAGTCAAAAGTTTCAAAACCTGATGAGCTTCACCAGTCTTAGATGACAGGAAGCTTTGTGATATCCAACATGTACTTGGATTTCCCAAGCTTCCAGAAACATAGGATAGGCATCATTGGCCCAACATTGCCTGCAATGAAACGTTTCATTATGTTCAGTGCCATAGTTGTCTGCCTAAAGGACTCCTGAATTTTACTGAGCACTGTAACTGAACAGCGGAATATAGTCTCATAAAGGCATGATATGTGCACAGAACTTGGCCTTCCATGGGAGGTGGCAAAAATGAAAGCCTCCTGTTAAACCGAGCACTGGGGAGAGAGATTGCTAAGGGTACAAACAGGCTTTTTTCTCCTGACCTTCAGAGCCCGCCCACGCTAATCCTCACTAACTGGCCCAGATGAAGTTGTTTTTTACCCAGCTGTACAGAAGTGAGGTCTTTTGTGTGCCTGTCCAGACAACAAGAGACTTCCTCCAGCAGGCCTTGGATGCAAAGAAACTCTCAGGTTACACTGTAAACAGTGAACGGAGCCCCAGAACATGCACTTTCTTGAAAGAAGTCTCTCTGTTATGAACTCATTGATAGAATAAAATTTCCTAGGTTGGTGCCATTCATCATAGCTACTCGGGAATTTCACCTATAAGAATACAATACATAGACAAAGACATGGAAGTACAGGCTCTTTTTGAAGGGGCAGGTCCTGGGGTGGAAGTATGAGCCTATGCGTGGTCCCTGAGCTCCTTTTGCTCAAGGATAGTGCATTAAGCTTGAGTCACAGACTCACTTCTGGGTATTTCTGTGATCTCTTTGAAATATCTGTGTCATGGACTTTCCTACACTGGCTGGATTCAAACTAAGATTCTCTACATCTCAGCCTCCTGAGGACCTGGGATTATAGACAGCAGCCACTGGCACCTTATTTCTTCTCTTCTTCACGTTTTTAATCTGGACAATCTGTCTTCTTAACAGGGTCATTCCCATGGTTTGAATTTATATGTAATCTACCCAATGTTCTTTATAGGTGCTTTCTCTGAGAAGGATTTTCTCTCCTCATCTTAACCTCTGGTCACAGGTTTGAGGCCAAAAGTGAGAAATGAGTGTCACAGGATTTGGGAGCAAATATCCACAGTACATGCCAGTTCTGTCACTTAGTATTGAGCTGCTGTGAATTTACTGTCTCAGGGTATAAGGAGCGATCCTCATAGAGTCTGAATCGCTCCTTTTGCCTATAAAATGATTTAATAATTTTGAGTGCTTTGTGTCTCCAACCTTAAATGTCTAGAACACACTAGTAGCATCTTCATGTGAAGGGTTAAAGTTTTGAGGCAGTGAATATTTGTTGCTTGTTTCTAGCAGAGCAACACATGGTGGTAATCCAAACACCTGGTTGGTTGTGTGCTTTTATAAACCCTGCAAATCTTTAGCTCAGGGTTCTCCTCGTAGGCTCTGCTGTGTTGGAGTGTAGGACGAGACCCAAGCTACAGCCCGTTTAAATAAAATTTTAAAACAACTGTAAAGTCTGACTCTCGATGGTCTTCTTGGTGGGGATCCTGCAACCTGGGTATAACATTAGTGGGGGTCCTCCGGGATTCCCCCAAAGACGCCCGAGATCTCAGACTCCAAAGGTAAAACAGCACTATCTTTGTTAATTTGTCTTGTCCTGTCGTTTGTCTGTTTTACTTTCATTTTCCTTTGTGAGGATGGCCGCTCTGATTCCTAAAGGGTTGTCAAAGCTGAGGCGCTTGCACAACAACCCTGAAGGAACTGGAAGAAGTCCCAGATCCTCTTGTGGGGAAGGGGTCCTTGGAACCTTGCCATGTGGGGAGGGAGTTGTAACCCCACTGTGTGGGGTGGGCCGGTGGGGAGGGGGTTCTTGGAACACCACCATGTGAATTTTGGGAAGGGGGTCGTTTCCGTGTTGGGCCGGAATTGACCAAGAGGGCCTCCTAACCAAGGCCTAACTTGCCCACTGGGGCTCTGCACCTTCTGCTGTGGGGCGTGGGTGTGGAAACCAGCCATGACAGGAGTCAGTGGACCAATTTGTGAAATCTCCACTTTGTAAGCTTTTTGTGATAACTGTCAGGCCTGCATGTGTTTTGTTTGTACTGTTTATTGATTTTTGGACTGTATGACTGACGGGACTGGAAACCATGAGCACCACCAGGAGTTAAAATTTATTTTTATTTCTGCATGAAATAACTTGTGACTTTACACCAACAAACTGAATTTGACTCTTATTTGTAAGCTAAAGTGGAAAATGTAAGGACTCTCCACTTTTTTTTCTTATTCTAGAAGTCAACAAATATTCTTCAATATTTCTGGTAGATTACATCCATTTACAGATGAGAAATGTAAGGCCAACAGTCAATGTAGTGAGTAAATAATGTTACTAGAATTTTTGTCTGAGCTCTTCACTCTGTGTGCTTACAAAGTGATGGAGAGGACCAATATGAAAAGACTATGGGGAAAAAAGCATACTTTGTAAACGGTTGTTTTAGGACTAGGTTACCAGTGATGAATACTTGAAACAGGCTGGTGTCATGGACATAAAAAGGAGTACATAGAAATTGTATTAGTGACAGAAACTGAGAAAATCTTAATCATTCATCTTATCTAAGGGGAGGGTAAGAAAGGTAAGAAGAAAACTAAGAAGAAAGGTAAGAAGAAATCTAAAATGCATCCACATCACTGGTTGGCAACTGTTAGTTATATTCTTGGTGAAAAGGACTACAGGTGGAAAATATGGACTTAAAGGAAAAGACTCTCAGTTCTAAGGTTTATGTTAAAGAGATGCGAATATAGGTCTGTTTAGACATCATCAAAATATCCATGACCTTGAATATGCAAAAGAATTATAAAATCGGGGGCATTATTAAAGGGAGGAGGAAAAGAAAAATTCTGACACAAGTGTGAGCAATGTAAGCACCAGTGTGGACAAGATTGGAAGAGAGAGATAAATAAGGAAACAAACAAGTAATAAACACAGATTTACACAAGTAAAGGAAAAAATTTGCAGGTATATATTGAAGAAAATATGATATTTGGATTTGAAAAGTAAAAGGACATAGACAAGTTCAATAAGAACAGTGTTTTGGTGAAAGTCATATTGATAAAATTTTGTGATAGGAATGTGAAGCTATAAAATTCTGGATCCATGAATTCAACAGATCCTGTTGATTTTAAATGCTGGGAGCAAATGCTTTTATCCTGACCTTAGAAGAATTATACGGATATAACTGTCATGGACTTTCCTTAGAGGTATTTTGTGAATATTTTTCAAGACTGTTTAGACAGGACATTAGAGATTGAACTACAGCACAGACAAGCCTAATTTGTCCTACAATTCCAATGAGTTACTCATGTATCCACATCAGTTTGGGATTTTATTGCAATATGTTCAGATTTGTTTGTATATCTTATCAGCCTAATCATCACAAATGTAGGACAAGTAACAACAAGTATTAGGTTAAACATACAGCTTTACTGATGTGACTGAATTGATTCTTGAATTGATTCTTCCTTAGAACAGAAAATGCTTCAGTAGACATTAACAAATCATAACTGCCATATACTCTATTGAAATCTAATTCTTGTTAGAAATATCTCCATGCTTAAATATCCCTGTCAATCAACCTGCCACAAATTCTTATATGTAGGAAGTGCCATAGTAAACTTCAAGCTTTTATTGAATGGAAGAGTTCAGACATTACCCTCACCATTTAATCCAAATCTTTCATTTTCTCATACACATTGGCAAATAGGGAAGTATTCTGATATAACAATAATACAATGGTGACTTGAATTAACACAACTTCTAGGATCTAGTGTTAATTTGGTTACTTACTAATTAGCTCCAAATTTTGTGGATATTTATATTTCTCCTGGGAAAACTAATTAGCTCCAAGCTAATGTCCCTAACGAGGCTTTCACTTCTAATATCACTGTTTGTCTCAAAATGCTTTAAATTCTACACCCTCTAATGTGGGCATAAGGTTATACTGTGGAACTTTTCTCCTCAGAGAGTGAGTACTACCCTATTGTTTAACATAGACAAAGTACCTTGATACAGACACTGGGTGTGTGCAAACAAGAAGTGGTAGTTGAACAATGTTCTTAGTAGTTTATAAAGATGAAATTGACATAGAGCAACTATGAACTCAAAAGGAATGTGCAAAAAAGACAAAGGCACACAGTTGAATGTGCCAAGGAAATGCTGAAGTATAATTTCAAATTACGTACTCATGTTTGAGGGTGTGTTCAAAGTACACCTTCAGACAATGCAGTTGGATATCTTGGGGAAAAAACTGCTTTAAACTATTTTGGGATAATTCTACACGTAGAAGCCCCTAACTCTGACTCGAATGAGCCACAACATCATCAACTTAAGGACTATTTTCCAAGTGCAAAGTGCGAAAAAAAGGACTCATCACAGTTAGTGTTCTGTTTGAAGTAATGGCAATCACATAACTTTTCTTATAAGTCTTCATTTATTTGGAGCATTAAAGTAGGAAAAAGCCAAGTAAATATTTTTCAGGTACATAAATTAAGTGGGACGTATTATGTTCATCTCTTTTTAACTGGGAAGTTATAGATAATGTCTTTTTATACTCTAACTTGGAATAATGATCTGCTGTCAGGTATTTCTTCATTTGCCCTTCCACTTACAAATTTTTTTATTTAAAGAGACGTACTTGACCTTGCATTTCTAAATTCTTAAAAATTATTTGAATTTCTTCATATTTCTGGAAGCCACCTAAATCTTTCTCAAGGGAATATTTTGTCACTACCATTTTTATCCTATATGATGTCTTCCTGCCTAACTCAGTGCAAGAAATACATTAGACTTATCCAGGTATCTCAACACTTGTACCACCAAAAAAACTATCTTACTTAGAAATCATGATTTTAGTATATTTGGGAGGTGGCATCTGTCATTTTTGAATGACCCTAATGATACTTACATGCAATCATGATTTAAACCAATATGCCACTCAGAAGATGAACTAATCCATTAAACACACACAGGGTGGAATTATATGCTTCCAATTCATGAGGAAATGTAAAGACTTGGAAAAATCCTACTAAGAAAAATAAGCAAGACACAAAGAAACAGATTCATTGGTTTTCTTCATGTGTAATAATTAGGTAATATCTAAGATAGTCCTAGAGGATGAGGAGAATGGCTCAATAGCTCTGTGTGTGTGTGTGTGTGTGTGTGTGTGTGTGTGTGTGTGTGTGTGTGTGTGTATACATACATATAAGAGGATGCTGAGCAAAATGAACTCCTAGACATGGAAACAGAGGTTTGTCTTTGTGGTTGTTGTTTTTACTGTACTATGTGATTTCATTTTTCTTTTGTGTTTTCCCCTATGGTTTATTCCCTGCTGTATTTGATGTCAGTATCCTGTGTATTATATACACATTTATCTTAATTTGGCAACGGAAGAGGAACAACAAAATGGCGAGACAAAGAACAAAGGGCAAACCAATACAATAGCAATACTCACAAAACAACATGTAGGATATTCACATTACAACTTGTGAGGGTTATTGGTGTGAAGTAAAAGTGTGAGAAAAATGAGGGAGGGCATAAAAAGTTCGACTTGTTAGATATTCACTACCTTACAATTACTACAATCCCTTCTATATGTCTCCTTGACAATAAAATTAAATTTAAAATAAGCTACATAAAATGTAATTTCACTGTATTTCTATGGTAAATAATATTCTATGTATTACATTTTTAAACAAATGAACTATATTTGGCTTCTAATTTGAATTAATTGCCCCTTTCTTTTTCAGAGGGTCATCAACTTGAATGCTATCAAACTACACAAAATTTTCAGAATATACTTGCCATTATTTAAAAAAAAACATTATTTTAGTATTGTCTCATACTAAATAGAAAATAGTTCCATTCTCTGGAAACTCCTAATTTTTAAAACTGAATATTTGTTAAGAGGACAGAATATATGTGTTCTACTAACTACTAATTTTCAAATTTTGAGCATGCCATACCAGAGACATTTAAAGCAGTGCCTGTATGCATTTAATTTAATTCTGCAATAGATGCAGTTTCCAATAGGGCATTACATATTTAAAGGTCAACAGAGAAACTAGCCACGTTCTGGTAGAAGATAAAACTATGAACTATCTATAATAATTAATTCCTTTAGAGTAAACATTTGTTCATCATAGTAAGCTATTATTTCAATGACAATCAATCCCAACATTTTATGCAATAAAGTCATTCTAGCCCAACAGTTTCCACCTTGTAAGGTGCACCTTAATATTCCCTAAATTCACAGCATGACTAGCTTATCACTATTGTGAAAAAATTCTACACTTCTGCTAATGTTATGCGCTTTCTATTGTTGAAAGAACACTACACTAAACTTTTCTGCATCATTTTCCCTCTAGTGGTATTCTTCAGATCAGAAAACCTGAAAATATTATTTATACATATTTTTTCGTCTACCATAGATATTCAGGAGGCAAAGATCTGTATATTATGGTTCAAAGCCCACCAAGGTAAGAAGGTTCCTTAGATTCTTATCTCCAATAAACTGCTCAGGAAAAGCCAGACACAAGTAGCACTGAGGTTCAAGTGGTAGAACAGTATCCTTGAGCAAAAAACAGGCTCAGGCACAGTGCCCAGGCCCAGACGTCAAGTCCTAGGACAAACAAAACAACAAAAACAAAATGAAAACAAACCCCAAACCTAGAATTTTTCTCATTGTACACAGAGATATATAATTAAGGAAATTTCTTCCTATGTTATGTACAGGTAGAAGAAAAAAAGTTTTCAAACAATAACTCTCTTCACACCATTTTACACGAAAGTCTCAAAACATTGCTCTTTTTCTAAATTTATAAATTAATAGCATCCATTGATTCTCAACTCTTTCTATATTATACACATTACATGAATTGTTGGAATTATCTATTAATTAAGTCTTAATTTCAACTCTCTTGAAAGAATATTCTAGACAAATAGAATGCCAGAATCATTTGTGAATTTGCAAATGAAAACTTCTACTTAAAAAGTATTTTGTAGTATCCTATAGAATATGAAATTACAAGCAAAAGATATAAATCTAAATAATAATTTAGTAAGGTCTACAAAGTCCTACATTAGATAACTTTGCTGTTTGTCCAGACTTAAGCTTTTGTAATCCTTCCATTATTTCTTTGGAATCCAACAGAATGATGCTAAATTTTTCAAATTTTTGGTTCAGAATCCTGACTTATTTTGCATCTAGAAGTATTCTGTAATGAAGAGAGCATTTAAAACATTTCTGAGGATGATATGAGTTGCATTTCAATAGGAAACTTGACTTCTCAAAACATAATGACAAAATTAGCCCAAACTTCCAACTGTCAATTCCTTTCTTGTTCTTTGGTTTGTTTTATGGAGGCAAAATCATACTACCTAGTCCAGGGAAGATATTACTATTTAATCCACTCTCTAATCTCCTGTATTAGTCTGAGTGCTAGAATTCCAGACTTGTATCACATTGTCCTGCCATAGATTGTTGGTTTATTTAATCGAGAAACATACTAGTAATGCTGAACTTCTCCGATGATCTTATCCACGACTGACTGCTCAATCTGTTTCTGTACAATTTTCAAAGATGTTCTAACATTTGACACAGGATAAGAACATTTTCAGATGTACCAGGAGGGGTCTCTGATTCATTTTTCCATGGATCCAATCCCTTTAATAATTATTACTTGGCTCTTTTTCTATCTCTGGTCTCTACCTATGTAATAGTCTCAAGCTTTTGGGTTGAAAGTTCACTTGACGACTTTCTAATATTAAAAATTATCATTTGATTATAGTCTTACTCAGGATATATTTTCTATTATTTTCTAACTTTTTTACACATTGTGAGAGTTGTTTCATATGTGTGTTCACACATATAAGTACTTCTATATGTATGTAAATGTTTGTATGTATGTATGCGAACACCTCAGGCTATTATTCAGCACTCTTGCTCATAACTAGTATCCCATCACTTGAGCCATTCGTCCAATGCAGCTTTTGGCTGGTTAATTATAGGTAGTTTTGCAAAGACTGTTCTGCCGAGGCTCTTTTACATTCTTAGTTTTAATTTTTTCCAGGAGTATGGTTTTAAACTACAAACATTTTTGTGAATGTAAAGTCTAACCTGTAGCCTAGATTTTAACTCAAGAATTCATACAAAGATAGATGAACATACACATTACATATCCTGAGTGTACACTGCTAGAAATGTGATCTTAAGTCTGGTACTGCTGGCTCAAAACTATAATCCTAGTTTCTCAGGAGGTTGAGATCTGGGGATTGCAGTTCAGATCAAGCACCAGTATGAAAGTTTTCTGAGGCACTTATCTCCAATTAACCACCAGAAAACTGGAATTGGCACTGTGGCTCAAATAGTAGAGCTCTAGCCTTGAGCTGCAGAGGGGAAGGACATCACCCAGGCCCAGAGTTCAAAACCCACAACCATCAAAAAACAAACAAACAAACAAACAAACTAAAAAAGAAAAAGAAATGTGATCTTATCCACCAGTTCATTGCTGCTATATTTCCTGCTCTCTCAACATGGACTTTTTTCACAGTTGTCCATGCTCTTATATCTGACTTGTTTTGGAACCAGAATTACTCTTCTGTTCTACTTTTTACAAATTTTCATGATTAACTACCATGATTTAGATCAAGTAGAAAACAAGAGTGGCCTCATCCTTCATGTTCCACTTAGTAGTAATGTTTCTCTATGTCACTCCCGTAGATCTACATACTGGCCTTGGATTTATTGTTTCAAAGTTGTCTTGTTTGAAGAGTCTTCTATAGTGTATTGAACCATTATACTTAAGCACAAAACTTCTTTTTCTCCTATTATTCCTATTGTTTCTCCTACTGCTAACTTATGTACAGTTGGGAAATAATGCACAACACACACACTCACAAAAAATGTTTCAGAGAACATTCTTCCCACATAAAATTGGTCTTAATAACAGAGCACTTAGGAAATTTGAGCTTAAAGTAGTCCAGGATGTTTTTTTCATGTTTTTTATTGTAAAAATGGTTTCAAGATGGGTTAGAGTTACATAAGAAAGTTAATGAGAACATTATCTATCAAGCATTGTTACCTCCTCTTTTGTATTTCTTCTACAATCCTTTTCCTCCCCACCAACCCAACTCCCTTCTCCCCTCCTCAAGTTGTAAAGCTAATTTTCTACATAGTGCCTTGTACAACTCATTGTTACATAGGCCATATTGTATACTTGTTAAATCATTTTGTTATTTCCCTTCCCCTCCCCTCATTAGAAAAATGTATATGCAAGATGCAGGTAGCTGACAATAAATATAGTGAAAACAGGGGTTATATACCATGGAGGAAGAAAATAGAAGAGAAACAAAAAAATCACATACTACATGTTAGATACATTAAAAAATAGCAAGAAAGAAAAAGAAAGTTGTGTCCCTATCTTCGGTTCCATTTCACTTAACATCATCTTATATGGCCATATGTATATGAATAAGGTTTAATAAGCCATGCAAATTCCATATTTTCTCGTTATGAAGTTATCTCTGAAACACATGTTACCTCATGTCCAAAGATATACTTGTGCTATTTCAATGAAGCCAGAAAACATTCATTTTACCTGGAGTAGCACCATAGATTTTTACTGGAAGTAAGTGGAAGGAACTTTTATTGCAAGTGGAAACTGATCCCAAGAGAGGAATTGAACATAGAAAAATGACAAAGTTCAAGGTAATTTGTGCTGTCCTTTATACGGTACAAGAAAAAATCCAAGGCCTGAAGGAAACTGTCCCTGACTTTTTCAAGTGTGTCCTTTACTTATATAAAACTTTTCTGTAAACTTCTAGTTGAGAGTATAACAAAAGGAAACAATATGCCATTTGAAGGCCAGCATATAATAAATGGAAATAACTTTGTCTTAAAAGTGTTCTCCTGCAAAGAAACAAAGATATGGGGGTTTTAAAGAGACTTTTGCACGGATATTTCACTCCTGAGATGATTCTCCTGTTGCAGGAGTCAGTTACCCAATTCTTTAGGCTCGTCCTGTGGTCTCCATAGCAATAAGGATTCCAAAAAGCAGGACCCAGAGAGTTTTTCCTGGATGAGCTATCCATGAATTTCAATGATGTGTTGAGATTTGTTTTTAGGTTAAGTAATTTTTGGTTGATGAAGTGGGGTGCTCCAGGCATTGATACTTAGACTTGATATATCCACCTTATGGAGATGTACCTTTATCAATATATAATGTCTCGTCCTAGTAATTTTATTTTGAATTCTATTTTATCTTATGTTAGTAATTTTACTGTGGCCTGTTTATGGTGTTCATTTGCTTGAAAATTTTCCTTCCAGCCTTTCAGTTTGAGTATGTGTTTGTTTTTGTCAATAAAATTTGTCTCTTGTAGATACTACATGCATGCATCTTGTTTTATTATACTATTATTTAGTTTGTTTTCTAATTGGAAAGTTAAGTCCATTAATATTGAGAGTTAAGTCTGTGAAATATCTCATAAGTCCTGCTATGTTATTCACCTGCTGTTAGGCTCTGTGTCTCATCTACTCTCAATATATTTACCTTGTTCACTGGTAGGGAGCATTTTATATAACCAGTACCTGTTCTTCATGATCTTCTCTATGTAGGATATATTTGATTAACTTCTATCCTGCTGATTTGGTGGAGATATATTGTTTCAAGATTTCTTTGTCATGAAATATTTTTATATATACTTTTAATGTAAAGGAGAGTTTGGGTTGGGACCATATTCACATTTGGTAGTTGTTTGCCTTTAATGTTTGTCATATATAATGCGAGGCTCCCCTTTTTACCATATCAGCTAAGAAATTTGTATTTATTCTGACTGTATATCCTTTATAAATGATCAGTCTTTTCTCCTGACAGATTTAAGAATCCCTTCATTGATGTCTAATGATCCTGTAATGGATTATGATGTGATGGTAGTTTGTTCTGTTCTGGTATACTCTGTTTGGTGTTCTAAAGGCTTCTCTTATCTGAATGAGCCTATCTCTGTGATTTCCCTGTCTTACAATTGGTTATTGTTTTAGGGCTTCTATCTCTTTAATAAAGCTTTATTTTAGGTCTTGTATACCTTCCACGCCCCCACCCAATAAACAGATGGGTGGGGACTTGGGAGGTATGTGTTTTAGCTGTGTCTTCTCTCATATCTTTAATCTAGGCATCCATTTTTCCATTGGACTCTCTTGCCTTCTCAGAATTTGTTTTTCTTTGTGTTTGGAGTCTCCATGAATTATTTTACTGATCTTTGCTTGGTCTTATCTTGTTCACAAATTTCCTTGTAGAGGTTTTGTATCTTTTCATTAATCACATTTTTCAGCAGTATTTGTAATGTATTTTGAAAACTATCTTCTAGGTAACTGATTGTTCTAATGCCTGTTTATTTACTGTGTGAGTTGTATTACCTTGGCATGACTTTTCTCATATTTTTCTGATTTGTTCTGCTCATTTGAAGTATTTCTTGGCTTTCATTTGGGGGATATATGATCTTAATAGGTGAGTATCTATGTTCTTGGATGATTTGCCAGGTGTTGCTTTGGTCTTCTGTTGTGATTTGTTTTTTTGTAATTAGGTTTTTGTCCAGACCATTAAGTGTAGGTAGAAGAGATCAGTTGTGAGAGATGTTTTCAAATTAATACTTGTGGTTCCAACAACAATTCCGATTATCCAGTGGTAAGGTGAATTGTGTCTATGTTTATATGTGACTGTCTCTGTTCATGATTTTTTTTTCCCATGTGGCCCTTTCATTTCCACACTGCAGTTGTGTTTTTGAATATGTTGGCCAACAGAGTCACAGCAGTCACCTTCCTGGTTGGGTAACTTTTCATAGATTTCTGTTTTCTTGTGAAGACAGTATAAAATATTCTTTTGAATTGAATATCTATATATAATTATACCTAACTTGGTGTGACACTCTAGAAATGGATTACCTTCTAGGACTCTAAATCTCTGTTTCATTTGAGAAATCTAGGGTAATTTTCTGTTGTTATTCTGCCACTGTTTTTCCTCTTCCTCTGGTTCATTTATTTTATTGTGGATTTTTTTTCACATAATTTAGGATTTGTGATGGTTGTATCAAGTTATTTTTGTTTTTCTGTTTGTGTTACTTTGAAATAGTGATTTCAGGCTTGTATGAATAGACAGTAATAATATAAAATGTGAAGAGCTTAAAGCTTAATGAGGCACAATGAAGTCCTAAGTAACTTCGTTACAAGCTAGCAACCATCTTGTGAGGTATGAATTATGAAAATAACCATGGGTTGGACCCAGAAATTACACAAAAAGAAAATCAATTCCTGGACAACCGAGACATAAACAATCCTTGGGAAAGCCACAGGAATTTTCTCCATATGCATTGACCAAACATTGGGTGGCCATGCAGGACTCGGTGACCCAGTGGCCAGACACTTCCTGTCAATAACACCTCAATGATATTAGCCAATCATATATGTATAGCTTAGTTTGCTTAAAATGTTAATCAATCATGTAATTTCTCATGTAAAACTTCCTTAAAGTTGTTTGTTCAATACTATAAAAACTGTGCTGATTCTATGCTAGGGCTCTCTTAGTGTCATGGGTTACCGATTGCACAGAGCTTTGTTTTTATTTGCAGCCTGGAACTTGCAAATAAAAGACTCCTTTGTTATTTGCATTGGTCGAGGTCTCTGGTGGTCTTCGGGGGATTGGAGTTTAGGTAAAACAAATGTAAGTTATTACATTGAAAGAAAGAGTGTAGACATTTTAACCTATTTGCTACAAGTGAATTAATATTAAGCAAAGCTAATTAACTCTTATTTATTCTTCAGAGGATGAGTATAGTACTCTTGGATATCTTGGAGGAAAAGACTTTAGACTGATTACCGCTGATGCCTTTCACTGAAATTACTGGCTAAACATTCTTCTTCAGAAAGGCAAATGATCCATTTTTTTTGTATTAGTATTATAAAGTCATAACATCTGCATGTTGAATTGTTTTCCTCTGCTATTTTCAATACCATTCTTCATCCATTAGGTATCTAGGGCTTGGAATGACCCATTCCTTAAAATACCTATATTGCTTATATTGTGATATAAATCTCAGTAATATTAATATGAATTTATCTCTGAGTCTCATCTTGAGCTACATTCATATGTAATTTATGCAGTCTCAAGCAAGAAACCTATTTTGCTCTTTTCTATTCTTTAAACAATAAATCTATTATCTTTAGAAATACGTTCTAAAGAAAATATGTTCTTTTATATTGTTCCAGTAAACATCACTTCTTTCTAGTACTTTTACTGAAATAAATATAAAGTATGGAACATGGAGACAACCCCCCCCCCATCACTTTAAAGTATATCCTTGGGGACTATTTTATATATAAAAATTAAAAAGTGCAATGCACATGTTTATACATGAATCATCTAATGGTTATGTCAATTAGACACAAGAACTATCATACCACATCAAGTCTCAATTTACTTAAAGGCGCCAACATATTAGTGTTCATGAATATCACTCATCTTTAGAAAATGACTAGTCATAACAAAGTTTATATTTCAAATTTAAAAAATAAAAATTACACCCAGATTTGATGTGAATATCCTGTTTGCAGGAATATATTTATTCAGCAAACAGGGAAACAAAAAATAAGGACTTGTCATATAGAAAGGAAGATGTAAAATCATACTGTCTTTTTTTAAGATGATACATGCAAATCGTGTCATTTATTCAAAGGTACTATAAAAATTCATGAGCGGATTTGTGATCAGAAGTGATAGGTAAGCAAAGTAACTGGAAAACTGTATTAGTAAATAGTGATTTCAATATATAATGACGTTTTCAATAAATAAGCCTATAGATGATGATTTTGTATCTGTAATACACATCCAGTATTCTCCATTTTAGACATTCTCCCATTCTCTTACTTCAGTTCTTGATCAATATTCTTCTACTTTCATGATGTCAATTGCTACTATAGTAACAAGGTGGGTGTTCTCTTGGTTTCTACATCCAATAAATTTTAGTATTTTGCAACTGTGTATAAATTCATGGAGTTTGACTTGGATGTGAAGTTTGAGGATACTGTATTGAGGGTATTAATTGGCCTGAAGCTGCCAGGAACCTATTGTGAATACACAGACACACGGCATACTAAGAATTAGGGACTTGATCTTGGGGAAAGATAAAGGTCCAGGGAAGTTCTTGAAGCTGAGATAAAGCAATGCAGCAAACATCAATCAACTATCATTACAAGGGAATGGAACATATCTCTGATGTGTCTGGGTGGCAGCGGTGTGTGTGTGTGTTGTTTGTGTGTGTGTGTGTGTGTGTGTTTGTGTGTTTGTGTGTAGAGAGAGAGAGAATTTTAGTGTGGCTTCTATATTTACAGTCCATAGAGCATTACTTGTTAAGGAGAAGGTGCCCTTACCAGAGCTCTGATACCACTGTCATCACTTTCTACTGCAAAAACACACTTGCTTAATCTCTAATTAAAAAGGGAAAAATAAACTAACATCTTACATGATTGTTTTGAAAATTAATTGGCAAATTGAAGGCCAAAGGGAGAAATTGGAGATTAATATAATCTTTTTCCTCACTTCAGATTATTAAACTGCAATAGCTGTGATTTTCAGGAATCTCCTGTAATGTACTTACTGCTCAATTACTAATATATTTAATAATATGAAACATATGATAGAGAAATAGATCAGCCAGCAATCACAAAGAACTAGTGATAAGATCCAGCTTTTGAACAGGGTTGCCACATCTTTTAGTAATGCAATTCCTTCATATGAATTTCAAATTTTATGTCTTTCCCTGTGTGATTAAAAGGTAAGAAAGTACTGTAGAAACAAAAATTCCTGTTCAGCCAAGTAGAAAGTGCTCATGTTCCCATCCTCATGTTGCAAATTTCCACTCCATAGACTCTTTGTTAGAGTGCTTTCATTTAATATACTTTAGCACATCATCCTTCCCTGTTGGAGACAGGAAAAAAAAGATAATTTTGTTTGAATATTATCTTTCATAAGTTAGTGTGTATTGGCATGATTTGTATAATTACAGAAGTTTGTATAAATATAAGTAGGGATCATGTCACAATTATAAAATATAATTAAAATCACATAAGACTAGAAGTCACAGAATTTTGTGCATGAAAACATAGATTAGTTGCAGAATTTCTATTTTGAGACAGACTTTATTTTAAAGTATAAAGCACTTTACTAAGGGTTGAAACATTTTATTGAAAAAAATATTTCTTAGAGATATTTTTGCTTCATATTCTAAGAAGAAAAATGGTCCCAAAGTAATTATTTTTAAAAAATTATCTTCCTCTTTCCATGTGATTAACCTCCAAATTAGAAATCCAGATATTTAATTTAATTTAAATTAACCAAAATATTTATTGAGTATAAGAACCTTCTGCTTTCTACATTCTTCACACTAACTTTACCAAACATGATGAGTCTGAAATAATTAGTCTCTTTGTGATCTGTGTTGATATTATTTACAATGTGAACAAAATGTTTAAAAAGTAGTATTTAGTTTAGCTTAATTGCTCTGAAGATATAATAAATGATATAATCAAAGTCTAAAAATGATTAGATTTAAAATTTAGAATTCAGGAAATGTTTTTGACCGCACTGGTTACTGGAGCCTTTGTAACAACCTCATGAGATAATTTATATTGATGAAGCAAAAATCCCACTGGTTAGACATTTACCAATACAAAAATCGTGTCACCCTGAATATGTAGAGCTACGTAACAAACATCGAAATTTTAGCTTTTAAATACCTGAATATACTAATACATTTACTTGCAGGGTAAATACTTCTAAAAGGAGATAAAATTGCATTTATTTTGAAAAGTAAACCTAAGTATTCATTTGAATGAAAGACAATGTTTAAACATCACTCATTAAAGGAACAATATGTACATTAGTCGTTTTTCATGCAAATTATGTTCTCTAAAATAACTAGATTAGTAAACCTAAACCATTGCTTCATAGGGAAATAGAAATTTAGTTTCCTAAAATTCATGACTATAACTTTTTTCAAACAATTGCTAAAACACTGTTTTATGTTTTTTTCATGGAATCTTATTTGATATATTCTTATTCATTAAGTTAAGTAATTGACCAATAACAATATAAAATATGCATGAACAAAGTTTATCTAACACAAGTATTTTATTCACAAGACATATCATGGCTCTCTTAAAAATACTAAACGGCAGTGTGTTCTTTATTAATTTTTAGTTATTTTGTTAATGGTTATTAATAGTCAGAAGTGGCAATTCCATAATATGTTTAAAGCATTTGATTATACTCCCTCCTTCTATTTTCTTTTCATTACTTCTTCTTCCAAAGATCTTCTGTATTTCACATAAAGTTATGTCTTTATATATGCACATATAATCTAACTTGGAGAAAAAATTAAACTAAACTGCAATTTATTTCAAGTTGTATAGTGGATTAACAGCATGAATAAAAACTTGAATATTTTTGTTAACTTCTGAATTTAGCTATCATTTTTATTATGGTTAGGTTTAGGATCCCAGACAGCATTAGAATTAGGGTTAGTGAAATAGGTTCAATACAGCATGACCCATTGCAACAATGATACTCAGAAGACCCTATGTTCAAAATGAACTTTACACCCATGGCGAGGGAGGAGTAAGGGAGGTGGGGTAGTAGGAGAACAACAAAGAAGTGTGTAACAATGCTCAACAAAGAAATATACCCATTACCTTACTCGTGTAACTAATCTGTCTTTAAAGCATCTTTACAATAAAATAAAATTTAAAAACATGATGAAGATGGGCGTTAGTGGCTCACGCTTTTAATCCTAGCTACTCAGGAGGATGATGTCTGAGGATCAGAGTTCAAAGCAGCCCAGGCAGGAAAGTCTTTGAGTCTCATATCTCCAATAAACCACTATAGAACCATAAGTGGCGCTGTGGCTCAAGTTGCAGAGTGCTCGCCTTGATCTGAGGAGTGGGGGACAACGTCTAATGCCAGAATTTAGGCCCCATGACCGACCAAAAAAAAAGAAAGAAAGAAAAAACGAAAAAGAAAACCTGACAGGAAATAGAAAGACACTTAAAAAATGTAGGCTCAAAATGCAAGTAAAATTTAGACCTACACGCTGGGCAAGAGAATAAAAGTGCAATAGAGGCTTGCTATTAACATTATGATTCGGTTATATATACGTTTAGGATTAGGCAAGGTGTTCCAGTTAGAGCTGGGTTTAGCATGAGAAAAAGATGTAAGATATAAAAAGGTGCAAAACTGCAACATATTTTAAGAAGAATGAATGGCATCAAGGTTAGAATGAATGAAAACCAGTGTCTGTGTTACTTTAAACATTCAGACATAATTTGGCTTAAAGGGTGAATTACATTTTGTTCTCATTAGGTTTAGGGAAGGATAAGCTTTAGTATAAAATTTAGTTTTCCAATAAGAAGTAGAAGCAAAAAAATGTGTGGTTGACTAGAATCTAGACAATTTTCCTTACAGTAACTATTTGGTGTTAAATCAGATTGTGATTAGGATTAGGTTTCTGGTTAAAGGGGGTTGAGAATAGGATAAAGAAATTGATTAAACTAGTTTCTCATGCCTATTATCTAAGCTAGTCAGGAAGCTGATTTCTGAGAATCGCAGTTCAAAGCCTGCCGGGGCAGAAAGTCCATGAGACATTTATCTCCAATTAACCACCAGAAAACCCAAAAGTGGTGCTGTGGCCATGCGGTAAAGTGCACACCTATAGCTAAAGAGCTGAGGGCTCATGACCTAGAGCTCAGGGATCATGCCCAGGCCCAGAGTTCAAGCCCCACGTTGGACAAAAAGAAAAAGAAAAGAAATGTGTTAAATGTTAAGTAAATCTGAACTTATTTTAGTTTCTAGGAATTCAGGAAAAGCTTGGATATTGGAAGTACAATGTATTTCATAATATCAGGATTTGAGATCAATGGACATAATGATTCCTGTTAAGGAACAAGATAGATTCAGAGTTAAGAGTGAAAAAATGTATAGGGTTTAGGAAAACCTGCAATTTATTTCAAGAATTACAGGTGGTATTTCAGTAAGAATGACACAAAACAAGCATTTTTCATAAATTTTAGAAGTGAGATACCATTAGTGTCAAGGATATGGTTAGGATTCTAGCCATGATTGGGTTTAGAGTGAAGGAGAAAAAAATGAGAGTCAAATTGAAGGTAAATTTTAGAATAAGCCTGGCAGGAATTAGAATGAATGTGAACTAGAGTATTGCTATTAATATTAGAATCTACTTGCATTTAGGGTTATGGTTATTCTCAATGTTCCAGGTAAGATTAAGTTTAGGGTTAGAAAATGACTAAGATATTGGAAAAAAAGTTGAAACCAATTTTTGGAAGGCTTATGTGAATCAAGTTAGGATGAGTGAAAACTAGTGTACTTGTGTTAGTGTTAGTATTGACATATAATTTGGATTATCATTAGGGTCAGTATTTTGTTCTGATTATGAATACTGTTATGAATAGGAAAGTTTTTAGTAAAATATTCAGTTTTCACTAACAAGTGGAAGCAAAAATATGAGTTTGAACAGTAACTAGACCATTATCATTATATTTATTTCTCAGTGATCATTCTTGTAATGATTAATGAGAGTTTTCCAGCCAGGTTTAGGTTGAGAGTTAAAGTTAATTAATGGAATTGATGGAAAGTAAATCTGATATTGTTTTAGGGCACAGGGGTTCAGGAAAAGGTAGAATCATTGGAAACTTCAGTATTTTTCCTGATAAGACAATGTGAGGAAAAATAATATAATGGTTCATGTTAGGGAATAAGATAACTTCAGAGGAAGAGTCAGAAAATTTGTGGGAATTAGGACAAACAAACTCATTTCCAGAGTGCAAACTGAAGTATTCATTAGAATGAATATAAACTAGAGTATTTTTCTTAAACATTAGAATTGAACTATCATTCGGGTGAAAGTTAGGTTTCAGTTCCAGCTGGAGTTAGTGTTAGCATTAGGGAAATGGAATGTTTAGGGTCAAACTGAAAGTAAATCTTCGAATAACAAGTCTAGTTAGAATTAGGATGAATGTGAAATAAGAAACTGCTAATAATACTAAGATTAGGGTATGGTCAGTGTGAGGGTTAGCCTCAATATTCCAGTTAGGGTTAAGGTTACAAAAATGGCTAGATAATGAATAAAACTGCAAACTATTTTGAGAGAGATGAGTTGAATCAAAGTTAGGATGAATAAAAAGTAATGTATTTGTATGGCTTTTAGAATCCAAAGGCTATTAGTTCTAGGGCTAGGGTTGCTTTTCTAGTTCAGGTTAGACTTAGGCTTAGGGAAGGGTAAGCTTTAAGGTAAAACTGAGATTTCTGCTAACACTTTTAAGTATAATAAGTGTGAAATTTACCAAAAACTACAGAGTTTTCCTAATATTCCTATTCAGGGTTCAATAGGGTTAAATTTAGAATTAGGTTTCTAGTAAGGTTTAGATCTATAGTTAGGGTTAGGAACTATAGTAGATTTGAAGTAAACCTGCAACTTCTTTTTGGAGATAGAGGAGTTCAGTAAAAGTTAAGATCAGTGGAAACTACGGTAGTTTTCATGATATGAAGATTTGAGGTTACTGATTCATAATAGGGAACGATTTCAGAATCCAAGTCAGGGAATCTGTAGGATTTGGAGCACACTGCAAATCATTTCAAAGACAATGAATATCTGTTAGGATATATTTTCCATTAATTTTAGGATTGGGTTACTATTATCATCAAGGTTGCTCTTAGGGTTCTGTCCAAGATTTGAGTTAGGATTAGGGAAATGGAAGATTGAGAACTTGAGTGACTTACTTCCTTTGTGTATGTATATGCACGATTCTAAGGCTTGAATTCAAGGATTGGGTTCTGCCCCTGAGCTTTTTGCTGTAGGCTAGCATTCTACCACTTGAGCTATGATTCCACTTCCAGCTTTCTTTGGCAGTGAATTGGAGATGAGAGTCTCACAGATGTTCTTATCTAAGCTGACATTGTACTGAGATCCCCAGATCTCTGCCTTCTGATTAAAAGTAGGATTAAACTCATGAACTACCAGTGCCCAGGAAAGTGCCTGAATTTTACTGATTGTTTTTACTTTTGTTCGAGATTGAGACTTCAATTCATTATCTGACAGCTTTGCTCACTAAGTAGCACTCTGCCACTTGAGCCATATCTCCAAAAATGATTATTTAAATAGCTAAAAATCATTAAATTTTCTTCAGGTGATATGTATCATTAGTGTTGTTCTAAAACTTATCCTAACAAAAAAGACTTATAGACCCTGGAGTTGATCTGAGCAAATTCTATTCTTTGTTTCTAATTGCATAACAGTTTAGGGACATGAATTTTTACTTATTATTTTAAGTAGCATAGGAATTATCATTAAACAAAGCATTTTATGCGTACAATATACCTTGATCAATGCCAGCCCTTTCAATATTCTAATTTTCCCTGCTCTATGCACTTCTTCCTTCACTCTTCTTAAAATTGTAGGATATTTATTGGATTCCACTCTGCATTTCCCCCCTTTTCTCCTGTTCATTCTTCTACCTTTTAACCCTTTACCTCTCTTTTGACTACCCACTTCCATATGATCCAGCAACTCTTCTCCTGGGCATTTACCTGAAAGATTACAAACCAGGATATAGTAAAGGTTTCAGCCCAACCATTCTTATTGAAACTGCCCAGATAACCTTCAAGAGAAAAATTAATCAAGAAATTGTAATACACACACACACAAGAAATTCTACTTAACCATCAGAAAGAATATTTTAACATTTTTATCTCTCATTTCTCAATTCATCTGCCTGATATCCCACTGTTGTCATACTGTACCTGTACTGCAGTAACTGAAACATGCAAACTGATTTAAAGATTTTCAGGTTTATGGGCTAGCCATAATTTCCTGAATATGAGTTCTCAGCTCATTCTCTTTGTCTATTCATGCATTTAAGAAGTGATTATACAGATTCATTTGTAACATTGGCTACACAGAAAAGAGATGAACCATTTATATGTCTGTGTGTATATATATATATATACATATATACATACATACATGGATATACATACTTACATGGACATATGCACACATATGGATATATATTAAATACTTGAGTACATTTTATGTTTTCAAGAATTATAAAGCTAACAAAAATCACATGCATTTTCCTTTTCAATTTTTTCAAAACTTAAAAACCTTTGTCTCTTTTGAATAGCTAATTTTAAAGAGAATGTCATCATCTCGGATCTGTCAGTCGCCTTGAAATTAGATGTTCAAATAAGATAAAGTTATTTAGGCTTTTTCGTGGAAGGGTTCTATTCAGGGGTTCTCTGCTTGCTAGACAGGACTCTGGTTGTATAGCATCAAGAAGCTCAACTACTTTTACCATACTTCTAGTCAATTTAATTACTTGAGGTCTTGAACGTTTTGCCCAGATCTGATGTTAGATTGACTGAGACTTTGCTACCTATGTCTCCCACATAATTAGCTAAGATTACAGATGTGAACCATTATGGAAATCTCATTTGTTGAGATGGCTGTCTTGGCAGTTTTTTTCTATGGCATGGCCTCAGACTATGATCCTTTTCATCTCTGCTTCCCAATCAGCTAGAATTACACATGTGGGCTACTATAATTGGTGTACATGACACTTTCTATTTTATAAAAGAGGTTTTTACTGTAAAAATATGGTATAGAGGTGTTATAGTTACATGAGCAAGGTAATGTGTACATTTTCTATGAGGCATTGTTACCTCCTCCTTTGTTTTCCCCCTACCCTTTCTTCCCTCCCACCTCCACAACTACACTCCCCTTCTCCTCCCTTCCCTGCTTCCCTGCTCATATTGTAAAGTTCCTTTTTTAACATAGTGTCGTGTGCATCTCATTGCTACAATGGGTCAACCTGCCCATTTAAACATTTTGTTTTTTCCCTTGCCCTCCCCAAACTAGAGAAACGCTGTATACAAGACGTAGGCCACCGACCTTAAATACAGTGAAAACAGGAGTTATACCTTGGGGGGGGGGAAATAAAAACAAAAACAAAAAAAATCACATGGTAAATTGTAAACCCTATCTTGGGATTCACTTCGCTTAACATCATCTTATCTGGTGGTATGACATAGCTTTTGAACTCTTATGCTTGTCCCAGATATACACTAGTTATTCTAAATAAGGGAAACCATAGGACCTATGTTTCTTTTGTCTGACTTACTTTACTTAATATAATTTTTTCCAAGACTTCACTTAGAGCTCCCCTATAACCCAGTAATCCCACTTTTGGGCATTTACCAAATGATCACACACAAGACCATACTAAGCTGCCAACACAACTATGTTTATTGCAGCATTATTTATCATAGCTAAGATATGGAACCAACTCAGATGCCTCTCAGTAGATGAATGAATCAAGAAAATGTGATACACACACACACACACACACACAATGGAATTCTAGGCCTCCATCAGAGAGAATGACATCGCCCCATTTGCTAGGAGATGGAAAGATGCAGAAACAATTTTATTAAGTGAAATAAGCGAGGCTCAAATAACCATAGTTCCCATGGTTAACCTCCTTGCACTAAGTAATGCATGGTACCATATAACCTTATAAGAGAATGTTATGTGAAATGAACCCCAAGATAGGGACACAAATGTTTTTTTTTTATTCCATGAAATTCTTATCTTTATATTATCCCCCAAATAAAATTCCAAGGGGAGCTCTGGTTGAAATACAGAGCACTACCCTTGAGGGAAAAAGCTTAATTGAGAAGGTAAGGTCCTGAGTTTAAACCATAATATCAGCACTAAAAAAAGTGATTTCTTTTCCTTGAGGTTTTTATTAAATTGCTCAGCATATAATCAACGTTATATTTATGTTTAGCATTACTATCAAAATCATGCTTTATTTATTGATGTTATTCTTTATTTTCTTAAATTTTATTACACATTAATATCCAATAATTATAAGACATGATTACTGTTTCACAAGTTTTTATGGCAGTTGAATATATGGATGAGAGGTGCATACAAGGAATTTAGACTGAAAACAGATGTTTTAAAGCTCTTCACATAAATAAATGATGGCTGAAGAAGCTGTGGACATTTATGAAATAAATTAAACAAACCAGGAAGTAAAGATAAGGTATTATTCTGGAAAGCACACAATTTTGGAAGAAAAAAAAAACTCAAGGAAAATATGTAACTTTTGGTAAGAACTTTGTAACCCACCTACACATTTGATTCCTTATTTCTAGTGGAAGTCATTTCAGTTAACTTTATTTTACAAAGTTAAACATGATTGACATTTAATATTAACTGGCCTCTATCTCAGGTAAGCAAAAAGTCAGGTGCCAGGGGCTCATTGCCTATAATCCTAGCTACTCAGAGGGCTGAGATCTCTAGATCCTAGTTCAAAGCCAGGTTGGAGAGGAAAGTTGGTGAAACTTTTCTGTTCAACTAACCATGAGAAAACTGGAAGAGGCACTGTGGCTCAAAGCGGCAACCCCAATCTTGAGTAGTAAATCTCAGAGACAGAACCCAGGCCCTGAGTTCAAGCTCTCTGAAATTATTCTTAAAATAATTATCATGATTTCTTTAACTTGTCTAGAAGAATGTTTTAAACTTAGGGATTTTTTATTTCATGTTGTCAGCATTGATTTTCAAGATGTGCAGAGAAAAATTATTTATATGCAGAAATGGTTTGTATTGCTTCGTATTACACATTGCCTCTACACACAGAGATCAGCTGGAAAGCAGATGGCCATATCCTGGCTGTTGGCAATGAAGATTGATATGTATTTCTTTTAACAAAGAAAAAACTTATGAATTGGTAGCCTTTATATATAACACCTTAATAGTAACAATAAATTTAATATTATTACTATTATTATTTTTGTCAGTTGTGGTGCTTGAACTCTAAGTCTGGGCATTATACCTCAACTCTTCAACTCAAGACTAGCATTCTACCACTTGAGCAACAGTGCCACTTCACATTTTCTGAAACTTTAGTTGGATATATAGGTGTCACAGACTTTCCTGCCTTGGCTGGATTTGAACAGTTCTCAGTCTTCTTAGTAGCTAGGCCTGGCAGTAAAATTATTTTGAAAAAGAAAAAAACCCACGATTGTATACTTAAAAAAAATCACAATCTGGCAAGTGTATCTGTAACATTGTTGTATCAAGTAACGATAGGCAGCAATCATTTTTACATCTCACTGTGTCCTTTCCAATGCCAGATAATATTTCATTAATTTATTTTAATTTTTCCTAACAAAGTTCATTATGAACTCCCAAAAGCACAATTTTCCAGTGAGTACAAAAATTCTTCAACATATTTATTTCAACAAACAGCATTTTGCACTTGTTTTTTTTTTTTTTTTTTAATTTTGCCAGAGCTGGCGCTTGAAATCAGGGCCTGTGCACTCTCTCTTAATTTCTTTTGCTCAAGGCTAGCACACTACCAATTGAGCTAAAGCACCACTTCCAGTTTTTCTGCTTAGGTCATACTGAGGAATCAAATCAAGTGCTTCTTGCATGTAAGGCCAGCACTCTACCACTAAACACATTCCCAGTCATTGGGTCTTTTGTTGTTGTTGTTGTTGTTGTTGTTACTGAGTGAAGCCAATTATAGTAGGCATGCCTGTACTCCCAGTACCCAGGAGGATTGTAAGTTTAGGAGCAGCCTGTGCTACACAGGAAGTCCCTTTTAAAACAAAACAAATCAGGTGAGCTTGGAAAAGGGAATATATTGCTAAGCAGGGTGATAGGAACACACCAAATTTAGTGTGTGTGTGTGTGTGTGTGTGTGTGTGTGTGTGTGTGTGTGTGTGTGTTTGTGCTGGTCCTAGGGCTTGAATTCAGGGCCTGGGCAGTGTTCCTGAGGCTTATGCTCCAGTCTAGCACTCTACCACTTGAACCAAACTCTACCTCAAGCTTTTTTAGAGATCATTGGAGATGAGTCTGATCCAGTTTCCTGTCCAGACTTAAAACCTTGATCCTCTTTTCTCAGCCACTTTTGTAAGTAGGATTATAGGTATGTTGTATTACTGTAAAGTAATATAGTAAACATCATGCCAGTTTATACTCCTTCCAGCAGTGTTTGAATGTTGCACACACACCTAAAATAAAACCTGCTCCATGTTTGATGATAACCAGATCTCATAATCCCGTGAGATATGTATTGTTATGCTCACTTTACCTGAAAAGACTTTGAGATCCAGAGAATTTCATTAATTTTGAGTCCCTATCTAGTATATAGTGGAGCATGTATTCAAGCCCAATTAGTTCTGTTTATTTCAGAAAACATGGAGACATCATGTGGTCTAGTAAACATGTGTTCTAGTGAGTACTGCTCTTTGCAAGTACAGTACTGTGCCTGACAGATTACCTTTCTCTTTCTTTAACTGCACCCCCTTTCATAAGCTAGGGAAAGCACAAGTGATGAGAAGAGCCATTTTTGAAGGAGAAATTGATAAGGGGTTTGACCTTGATATCACATACATATTAGTCTGACCTCCCATTTGAGTTATGGCTCCAGCACTAAATTTCTGTTTTTTCTCTTGTATGATTATTATATATGTGAATTACACAGAGGTTACAGTCATATAAGTTAGATACAGATATATTCTTTTTTGAAAGGTCAGTCCTTCCCTGGCTCTCTCAATTTTTCTCACTGGTTTGGTTTTTTTTCACTTCCTTCTTCTTCATCATCTTCTTTTATTATTATTATTATTGTTATTATTATTATTGTGCTGTAGAGGGTTTAGTTACAATTGTGTGGTAATGATTACATTTCTTTTTTCTTTGTTTTTGTTTTAGTAATGAGGTTTGAACCCAGGGCCTGGACACTCTCTCTGAGCTCTTTTGCTAAATAATGGCACTCATATTGAGCCACAACTCTAATTCCCTGAGTGCATTTTTTTTGGGACAATGTTACCCTTTCACTTTATCTCTTTTTCTGTTTTCACGTTCTTCCCCAAAAATAAATTGCATAGGTCATTTTCAATATAATACCAATTGAATACCAGTGTACCAGTGTTGCTCATGTTCATTCTTTGCGCCTCCTTTTCTATGACCCCTTTAACTTCTGAAAGAGAGCTAAATGTAAAAATAAATGACAAAAATGAAATAAAATAAATATCTTGTTTCTGTTTCCTGGTCACTGGTTATTTTTGAGATTGTGTGTGTGTGTGTGTGTGTGTGTGAGTGTGTGTGTATGTGTTTGTGTGTGAATACTGGGGCTTGAATTCAAGGAGCTGACCTTTAGCTTTTTTTAATCAATGGTAACAGTCTACGATTCAAACCAAACTTCCATGTCTTGATTTTGAATGGTTAATTGGAGATCAAAGTTTCACTGGTTTTTCCTAAGTAGTCTAACTTCAATTTACTTTCCTCAGTTCTCATATTTCTAAATAGCTAGAGTTACAGGTGTAACCCACCAGTGGTGCTTAGCCTACCTTCTTTTTGTTAAGTAGTTGAAATGTAAAAGATAGTTGCAACCATAGTAAAAAAAGAAATCAATTTAACTTTCCCAGCTTCATTAACTTTTAGTATTTTGTCACATTTGATACATACAGAAAAACATTTTTTGTAAATGCTCCTCAATTTGGTTTTCATTTCGGTTTTTTCCTCATGATGAACTTGATTTTATAGCTTTTTACTTCCTAAATATTGATTGTTGGGAGCCAAAAGTTAAGTCTCTCAACATAATAGGCTTAACTATCTCATTGGAACTTCTTGAGGCTGAGTTTACGGAATCCCACCTTTTCACCATGCCCTACGTAAACACCCTGCAGCTACTAACGACCACCTTTTCACCACGCCCTAAGTCCAAGCATATAAATACCCTTGTGTGAAAAATAAAAATTGGCAGCTTGATCAGAATCCTTGTCTTGCTGTCATTTTTCGTGTCTCTTGTCCCTTCATTCCTTCTTGCTTAGGATCATTGTCCTGGTTGAAGTCCTGCGGGTCGTGACAACAGGCTCCCAACGTGGGGCATGAGGCTCTGACTAAGGAAGGAACACCGTCCTCCGGGCAAACTTGGCCAAGTACAGTCCGAGATCTCGAGATCGCCTCGACAGACCCCGCGGAAGACAGATCCAGGAGGAGAGTGGGGATGGCGCATGGTGAGTGACCCACTATGGGACAAGCAATATCGTCATATGATCTATTTCTGTCAGACCTCAAGGAGACCTTTAAGACACGGGGAACGTTGGTTAAGAAAAAGGATTTAGAATTATTTTTCTCATTCATAGAGGATGTGTGTCCTTGGTTCTCCTTTGAAGGAATCATAGATGCAAAAAGATGGCAAAGAGTAGGAGATTGTTTAAAATATTATTATGAAATCTTTGGTTCGGAAAAGGTTCCTGCTACCACGTTTTCCTATTGGAATTTGATTAATGAAGTTTTAAAATGTTCTCTATTTGATAGTGGAATTTTAAAACTTGTAAAAACGGGAGGGGAGGTTCTCCAACATGCCTCTAGGCCCCCCTCGGCTTGCCCATCAGTTGTATTAGATATGACTGCTGGTCAATTTACTGAAAATCCCTTCCTTTTGTGGCCCGACCCTTCAAGGGCCCACTGCCCCTCCAGATGCAGATGTTTATTCTCCCCCCCCCCCCCCCGTTTACCTAACCTGGCCCCTTTACAAGAGACCCTTCAACATAGGCGAGAACACCTTCAACTTTTAAAAGAACTACGGTCCCTTGATTATGAACTCCGCACACTGGCCTTGGAGGATACGCCAAAACCACCTAATAAAATTAAGGTTAGATCAGGCGATCAATCAGTTCTCACCTTTCCAGTAACTCGGAGCCAGACAGATAGGACCTCAGAGGGTGAGGAGGATGAATCAGAAGAGGAGGAAAAGGAAGATGAGGAACAGGATATAGGGGATGAAGAGGAACAACCCACCCAGGGAAAAGGCCAACAAGAGTATAAGAGGCTTAGCCTCCGGTTTGTCGAAAAGCTTAAAAATGCATGTACCCAATATGGCCCGACTGCCCCTTATACGTTAGCCTTGTTAGAAAACCAAAGTGTGCCCTGGCTCACCCCTAATGATTGGAAGTTCCTGGCCCACGCCACCCTTAGTGAGGGTGATTTTGTTTTATGGAATGCGGACTTTAAGGAACAATGTAGAGAGACCACGCAAAAAAAAAAATTGGCTAAAACATCTTCAAAAACCTGGACCTATACTAAACTTTTGGGTAATGCGCCCTTTGATACCAATGTTAAACAGGTGAGCTTTCCTACCGGATTTTTGGTGCAAATTCAAAATGCTGGCCTTTATGCTTGGAAGCGTCTCCCTCAAAAGGGATCGGTTACTACTTCCCTGGCAAAACTTAGACAGGGGCGAGATGAACCCTACAGTGACTTTGTCTCCTGGCTTAACTTGGCTGTGGAAAGGCTTCTTGGGCCTAGTGAAAGTGAAAGTGCCTTTGTTAAACATCTTGCCTTTGAAAATGCTAACCCTGCATGACAAGATGTCCTCCGGCCACATAAAAACAAGGGTGACCTATCTGAGTTCCTCAGGCTTTGTGCTGGAGTAGGAACAGCCCATGGGTGCCATGGGCGCTGCTTTTACCAAGGCATTTCAAAGTTCAGTCCTTGGCTCTAGGCTCCCATACTTGTTTTACTTGTAAACAACCTGGTCACTTTGCAAGTGAAAGTCCCTTCAGCAAACAAAGCCAAGGGGCAATGCCCTCCCAAGCTTTAGGTAGACCACTCCCTGCCACTCATTGTCTTTTAGATCAAGAACAAGTGGCTTTTAATGTTTTCGTTTCTTTCATGCCTGTGTTTCTAATGCATTTATAAGATTATTTCTTTGTTGCTTTGTATGTCCCTCCCCCACAGTTAACCCCCGCTTTCACTATATTTGATGTCAGTATAACATGTGGAGGAGATGGGGACAAACAAGTCGTTTAAGGATTCAGGTGGACCTGTTGCAACAATGAGATGTACAAAATGTCATGTCAAAACCAGCTTTACAATGTCGGTATGGGGGGGAGGGGGGTATGATTGGGTGGTGGGGAGGGGGGAGGCTGGGAAGGGAGGTGAAGGGTAAACAAAGGAGGAGGCTGCAATACTTGGTAAGAAATGTATGCATTATCCTGCCCATGTAATTGTAACCCCTCTGTACAGTATGTTCTCAAATAAAATAAAATTAAATTAAAAAAAAAAAAAAAAGAAAAAAGACTCCTTCGATGTTCTACAAAAAATGTACTTATTACCTTACTCATGTAACTGAAACCCCTTTGTACAGCATCTTTATAATAAAAATAACATTTAAAATTAAAAAAAAAAAAAAAGAACAAGCGGCCCCAAGGTGGCTGCCAGAACGCTTGATAAAACAAGTGAATAGCTTACCACAACCCGGGGAAAATCTCCCCCCCCCCCCCCCCCCCCCGAGGATGATGCCTTTTCTCTTACAGGTGCAGCTAGAACTCCAGACGTGGACCTTCCTGTTTGAATTTATTAAATAACAGATTAGTCTCTTGGCTTCTAAGCCCATATAGGTTCATCACCATCGCCTTGATATGGCAGACCATGGCATTGAGATCTAGGATTTACCCCAGGCTTTTAATTAGTGTTTTGCCATGTGGGAAACACTCCCCCCTTCCTTTTTCTTATTTAGAAAACCCTTCCATAACTCCTGACCATTCAACGGGCAAGACCTATTGCGCCCTTGCCATAAGGGATAGGTTCGCCCCTCCTCCTATAGGCCCCTCCTCTTGGGGGAGGATGCACCTATGGGAGGAAGAAAAAATGCTCAAATCAAGGGTGCAGGTAAGACTGCAGGGGGATGGATCTGCGAGATCCCAAAACCCAAGTCCCCTGAGTGGCAAGCTCTGGTGCATGACGGTTGGCATGCATACCCACAAGCCGTCTCCTCAAAAAACATGCCAAGGCCTGTAAAACTCCCCTCCCCGAGTGAGGACGCTCGCTCGGGAGTGGAGAAAAACCCTGGGCCATAAGAGGAACAGAGCCTCTGTCACCCCTTTAAAAAAGCAGCCAACAGTTGATGGTCAATTTTAAGTCTCTCAATGTAATAGGCTTAACTATCTCATTGGAACTTCTTGAGGCTTTTCACCATGCCCTATGTAAACACCCTGCAGCTACTAACGACCACCTTTTCACCACGCCCTAAGTCCAAGCATATAAATACCCTTGTGTGAAAAATAAAAATTGGCAGCTTGATCAGAATCCTTGTCTTGCTGTCATTCTTCGTGTCTCTTGTCCCGTCATTCCTTCTTGCTTAGGTTCATTGCCCTGGTTGAAGTCCTGCGGGTCGGGACAATTGATGAGAATATGTTCAGAGGGCATTGATGACCTTTTGTTGGCTTTCATATGGAAATGTTGTAAGCTAACAAGATAAATTTGTGTGCAAGACCCCGATGATATATCCACATTCTTAGCCAGAAGACAGTAGTGCCTGTTACAAATCATCTAGATCTGACAAAACCCTGACTCAGGCCTTGTTACCATTTTCATGAATGTCCTCTTAGTGTGCAATCCTGACTCTCCAATGACCATGACAGAGCCCTGCTACATGTTCTCATGACACAGCCAAGGTCACCAGTCAGGCGCGGCACCTAGAATGTGATGGGAGATTGGTGACTGTGCCTATGATGGAACGACACAGGAAATGTTAGGTCCTTAAGCTGTCATCAGTCCCGAGGGCTCCTCATGAGCATTCAATCCTAAGATTTAAGGAGACATCAAACTCTCTCTTCCTTGTGCAAGTTGTGGATCTGTTTTTCTTCTGGGGCTGTCATCTTCTGTTGAAAGATATGATCTGAGCTCTATAAGCCATTTTGCTTATTCTAGGCCCTTAGGGTAAGTCTGGCATTTATACTTAGACAAAAAGAAATGTAGTGATAAAAAATAGGAGACAACATTTTTCCTAGTCTATTTATTACTCAAATATGTTTTCAGATTTTACCATTTATTCTTATTAGTAAGAAGCACTATCTCAAAAATAATCAGTGACCAGGAAACAGAAACAAGATGATATTTATTTTCTTTCATTTTTGTCATTTTTTTACATTTATCTCTATTTCAGAAGTTAAAGGGGTCATTGAAAAGGAGGGACAAAAAATGAACATGTGCAACACTGAAACTTTGATCTCCAATTAACCATTCAAAATCAAGACATGGAGGTTTGGTTCAAGTCGTAGACTGTTACCTTTGATTTAAAAAAGGTAAAGGTCAGCTCCCTAGTTCAAGCCCCAGTATTCACACACACACACACACACACACACACACACACACTAGTCCTTAGTGCTCAAGAGCCTTACATGGAGATCAGCCTTCTCCAGCTCAATTTATCCTAGCTTCTGGTCAGGACAGCTCTTCAAGCTGAAGTTTGGTGGCTAGTAGCCATTCCCTCTCATTCTTTGTGCCTGTTGGTGTTGTTGGGTTCACTTCAGGGCAAAATCAGTGTCTAACACCTATTTGCTGCCATGGCAAAGTTGGCTGTGACATCCTAGAAGTTATGGCCATTTTATTGTGAAGCTGTGTGAGGACACCCAACCACACACAATTTTCCCAAGATATGTGTCTCCTTTGACCAGAAGTGCATTCAACAATTCAGCAACCAAAATATCATCCAGTTCCTGATAAACTCAGAGTATGTTTCTATTGCCTTAAAAAAAATTCAAGACATGCCTTTGATGATTTGTCATTGAATTAGTGAAACAGAGTATATAATTTTATGTATTTGTAAGTCTTTGTCCATCTTTCTTGAGCTCTTGTCACATTTCTATGTGTTTGCAGCTTGCGAAGGGAAAAAAGATTTAATTCAATATAGTCAGACTATCGTTCAGAAGGATCTTTTTAGAACCTTTTGGAGGGAATGCCAACTTTCCATCTGGTGTTCTACAGATGGCCTTCTTGGTACAGGAACTGAGTACACAGTCAAGATAAGAGGCTTGTCCTGATTTCTACTGACTTTCCTCTGGAGTCAGGGAGTGTGATCCCATGGCATATGTGTCTGTTTGCTACACTGAAGGGGCCATGCCTCCTCTGAAAAATCTAAGGCTTGGGGATAAGAGATACTAAAACTCAAAACCCAGCTTCCTATAACAGTAGGATTACAGGTCTGAGTCTCATGGACTCAACTTTTTTATACATACTATATTCACTTTCATTATATTCACTTTCATTATATTCACTTCATAGATAGATATATACAAATATATGGATATAATATTTATTTATAATCAGTGTTATATTTAGAAACACACAAATATATAGTCATATAATTATAATCAAATTATATCACTACTTTCTCCAATGATATTTACACTAATGTTTTGGGCAAAAAACACTCAATTCTAAAATTTTAAATGCCTTTTTAGTTTGAAAAATCATATTGAATCTTATATATTATATAATATACTATATATAACATAAAGAATATAACATGTATTTACATATAACTGATTTAATTGTGAAACTTTTCCTGATTTTGTGTTTGTTCATCTATGTATGCCTTCTTTCTTCTATTGATGATGGATTTTACTGTCCAGCATACATATCTCCTATATATTTTGTCAAATATTTTCAGCCCAAAGTAGACTTTTTATATTATTGGAGCCAAACTTTTCTGCCATATTTGCCCAAAGCAAATGAATACAATGAAAATGTATACAGATTTAAACTCATTGTTGTTGGAAGAGAGTCCCAGTTACCACTATAAGTATTGTGGTATTTGTCCCAATTGACAGAATAGCTTTCTAGGACATCTGATCTGCTATGTCCTAGACCTTTTGTAGCCACTTTATCACCCCATGCAGGCATGGCCTGGCTTCCTTGCTACTCTTTTTGCATTTAACAGCTCCCATTATATCCAGTAGGCTCTCTTCTACAGCCCCCTTTCACTCTGCTTCCCCACCACCAAAACAGGTATGCATGGTGCTTCAGATTGTAGGTTTAAAAAGAAATATATTTAGGATTCATGAATTCTAGAATATGTCAAAAACATTGACATTTTAATAAAGTTAGAAAAATAAATAGAATGAACCTTTTACAAAAATCAGGACAAAAAGAAAAATAAGGATTTTCTCAGGAAGGGGAGAAGGAATCTCAAAATCTAGATTGGCCTCTAAGTTGCCTTCAGGCAGAAATTCTGCCTCAGATTCTTCAAAGGGATCAGGATTTTCTTTCTGAGTCCAGGGAGGGACAGATTCTAATTTATCAATTGGAAATTGGAACCCTTGCAAGTGGAGAGATTGGTCTGGGTATTCTGTGAGGACAGATTCCCTTTCCTCAACTGAATCTAGATTTTGGACCTCACTTATTGGTTTTCCTAAACATAGACTGGGGTCTTTTTCCATTAGCACACATTTACCCTGCACACCAATACGTGTTTGTTTGTTTATTTTGATTGATTTAGAGCTGATTTAGCTGGATAGTGAACATCAATGGAAGACATTCTGTATCGTCTTCTTCCTTGGTGGTATGTGTAGATACACCTGCATCACATGTGGGGTTCAGAATCAGTGGGATGTCCACAGGACTCTAAACCTACTTGGGCCTTTCTACAAATTGAAAAAACCCTTCTACCTTCACATGATTTCTGGAGATCAGCAATGGCTTCCCTTCTCCATCAGTCACCATAGACTACATCACTGATGGGTTCTTTATCTGGAGTTCTGCAGGAGCTTCTCTACGGTGATGCAAACCTGAGAATGAAAATAGGTACAGGAGTCTTTGAGTAGACCATAGTATTTAAGGTGTCACTAAACTTCCAAGAGGATCTAATGGGAGAAGCAGTAGAATTTGAGTTGGGACTGAACACTGATGTGGAGGTAGGCTGTTTCTAACGAGTGGCTACTTCCAAGTTCTTTCAAAAGGAAAACAGACATTACCTGGCAAAGAATATCCATAAAAGGACATTTTGCCAAGCTGGGGAGTCTAAGGGCTCTTGGACAATCCCTAGAGACTCAGGTTCCATCCCTACTCACAAGCTCTGAGGCATCTAAACAAGGACTTCTTACTCTTTTTCTTGGTCTCATGGGTTCCTCCAGCTGGTCCAGAAAAATATGTAAGCGGAAGAGCAGGTCTGAAGAGGGCATGTTGAGCTTGACATACTGTGTAAGTTCTTTCAGGGTGTCATTGTTCTTGGGCTCATAGAAATTCATGAGGGTAGAAGTCCATCCACTTAGGGAGGATGAAACAAACAACGCTGTGGGCAGATTGATGACAAGGAAAATGAGAGCCAACCCTCCCCATCCCATGTTGGGAAGTGGGAAGAGACTCCTGCAAGGAGGATGTTCCTCACAACGCACTTCTAGTAATTTCTCAAATATAATCCTCTAAAATTCTCCCTGTAATAGGAAGAGAAATTTGTTTCCCCACTGGATCTGACTTGCTATACACAGCCCTCCCTGTCATCATGAGAGTCCAAAAGCACAACCACAATCACAACTGTGTAATCTGTTATCCACTGAAGTGCCAAGCCTCAACCCCCTGGTGAAAATCACAACTGGTGTGCAAAGAAGAAAGTTGAATTTGATTCAGAAACCTCAATGATACCAAGTTTTCAAGGATAGAACTTCTCTTTGTGCTAGCGTCCACTTACTTCTTCACTTGTTCATCTTCCTCCCAGTTATGGTAGAAGGATCTGTACCAATGGGAGGAGAGAAGGAAGTTAAATCTATGCTTCTCCTTTCCTGAACTAATGGGACACACATGGAACTTGCTAAGTCTCACATGGTAATGTGAACATGACAGACAAAATTGGAGATATGTCTATACAACTTCATGGTAATTCTGTGAAGATGTTTATGTGCATCTGTCCAAATAAATGCACAATGGCTCATGCCTCTAATCCTACTAATCAGGAGGGTGAGATCTGAGAATCACAGTTTGAACCCAGTCTCGTTTGTAAAAATCTAAATACACTTTTCTTCAATTAACCAGCCAAAGACCAGAATTTTACCTGGGGCTCAATTGGTAGTGTGTTAGAAATGGGACAGCACTCAAGCCTCCAATTAAAGTTAAAGTTGCCTCCTTTCTTCTGTCTATATTCCTTCAAAGGCCTCCAAGATAGTGATTTCCTAGGTGAGCGTGGACGTTGGGTGCCACTGGCTCCTTCCTTAAATACTAGTCTCTCAGCAAGCAAATTGCTAAGGCTCCACTAGCTTATGAGGCAAATAAAATGTTCTGGCAGCCCAATCCTAAGGAATTAGCCAAGGACTGCACTTCTTTGTCTCAAACCAAGCTCCTTTGATAAGACCCCAGTGAAACTGTCTCAGAGATGTACCAAGTATTCCAATACTCTGCCACGGGGTCTCATCAGCCCTGGGTTTGAAGGAGAAACACTTACTTTTTTTTGTTGGTCATGGGGCTTGAACTCTGGGCTTGGGTGCTATCCCTCAGCCCTTCAGCTCAAGGGGAGCCCTCTACCGCTTGCGCCACAGCACCATTTCTGGTTTTCTAGTGGTTTATTGGAGATAAGAGTATTATGGACTTTCCTGCCAGGGCTGGCTTTGAACCATGAACCTCAGATCTCTGCCTCCTGAGTATCTAGGATTACAGGCACGAATTATTGTTGCCTGGCTTAGGAACACTCACTTTTTTTGTGTGTGTCCGGTCATGGGGCTTGAACTCTGGGGCTGGCCCCTGTCCCTCAGCTCTTCAGCTCAATGCTAGCACTCTACAACTTGAGCCACAGCACCACTTCTGGCTTGTTTTCTGCTTATGTGGTGGTAAGGAATCGAACCCAGGGCCTCATGCATGAAAGGCAAGCTCTCTACCACTGAGGCACCTTTCCACCCAAGGACACTCACTTTTTAAACAGAATATCCAGCAACTGCTCCATTGTCCTCCACTCTGTGTAGTGGTGGAGTAAGTTTCCAACATAGAAGGGATCAGCTTTCTGGAAGACAGGGACCAGGTCCATTACCAGAATTTCCAGAAAGCCTGAGTCCAGGCTCCATATATTATAAGGCACATTCAGGGTTTGGGCTGACTCATTGTCACACTAAGGTGGTAAAAAAGAGTGGATCTATGAAACATGGAAATGGGAGTACACTTCAAACTGAGTAATTGTAATAGAGTGGATTGAAAAGTGCACTGCCTACACATATAAGAGCACATACGAAAAAGTTTCTAGTGTGGTCTAGGATGAGATTAAATAGGTTTTCTGTCATAGTTATACCTGGCCTGAATTTCCTTGTGATTTCCTTGGTTTCTTCTTATAAAAAATCCTGAGACATTGGATTCGTGGTTTGGAACTGATCCAATGTCTGCAGCATCGAGTGAGGCATTCACACCTCTCATGCCTGAGACCTGAGTCTCTTGACTTTGAAAAGAACACAGGAACATCTTTCTTGTTCCTGAGCCACAGGCCAAGTGAGCTGGCTTGAGCTGACTGTAGGTTACAGTTGCGTGGCTCTCAGAAATCTATGTTCTATTCCATTGTGAGGGAGGTAGTGTCATCTCTCAGAGCCCAATGATCTAAGCTGCTTGCTCACATAAGACGATCCCAAAGACAAACTGAAGGATGAAATCTCCCATCCCACATCACTTTATACACATGTGGACATTGTCAAATCCCAATATCCTCAGCTAGGCCAAGATACAGTCATGACTCAGCTTCAAAGAGCCCTTCCTAGGTCAGATCCAGGCCTTATTTGTCACTATTCCTCTCATCCTGCACAAATCATTTTGCCTTTCAGGGCCCCCTCGGCCTGCCTTGTGCTTCTTGCATCTATTTTTGACATCTACTCCCTAAGACATTGTTAGGTTTGTTTCCTAATCTTGTTTGCCATTGAAGTCCTAGTGTGCTGTCATCTGGAAAAAAGGCAAGTTCTTAGCGGTGGGAAAATCAAACCAGTATTGGAAAACAAACATTACAATATAGTCAGACATTTTTACAGATGTACATTCTTGTAAGATAAAAGAGTATTTTTGAATCTTTTGTCATATTTTATGAGAGAGGCGAAGGGGAGAAGGGAAGAGGTGCTGCATTGTTTTCTCATAATTCAATGATTATTTTTTAAAAATAGTATACTTGAAGGAATGTAATATTTGAAGATAAAAACTGTGCTCCTGTTCTTTTTATAAGCTAGTCATTTATAAAGTATTCCTCACTAAAGTCTTGTCGTCTGTGTCCCATGAACTATCCTCCTCCATCAAAATAATCAAGGAAAAAAACCTTCACAAATAAGTAGGCTGTTTCCAATCTCTGGATAAGAATTTAAGATACAACATTGCCTGGGACTTTGTGCGTGTACATGTGTGTGGGAGTGTGTGTGTCTGTGTGTATGAATGTGTGTCTGTGCATATTTGTGTTTTAGGGCTTGAACTCGGGGGCTATATGACAATCCCAAGCATCTTGACCTTAGTGCTCTACTAGTTGTACTACAGTTCAGCTGCAAGCTTTTTTTAGTGAACTGGAGAGGAGAGACTCATAAAATTTCCTGCTCAGGCTGTCTGAACTAAATATCAGGTATCAACCTCCTGATTAGCTAGAGTTATAATTATGAGCCTCTAGAACCTGGTGATAAAGCATTGTTCCTGGAGGCAGTGGGGTTGCAAGTTTCAGTCCGGCTTCACAACACTTTATATCATAAAACAACAACAGCAAATCCCTATATCAAAATACAATAATAAGATGCATTTAGTGATATAGTCTGCTAGCATAACTTTCAGGAAACCTTGGTTTTAATGATTTAGCAACACAAAACCAAACAAAATGAGCTAATTTTAGGAGACTCTACGAATTTTTTAATTCCATCTTAATAATTTCAAAACATCATAAGAAACAAGAAAAAATTCATACTCATGAGAATGTAAAAAGATAAAAAAATGGCAGATTATGAAATGGAAAATTCTACACTGCAGGAAAATTGTTGTCATGGTGAATATATGGGGGTATTGTTATGGTGAATATATGATAATGTTCTTCAGAGCAGCAATAGATAAATATATATTCACTACACATAGTCTAACTTGTCTCTATCTATTAACATGCAGTGTTCTAGTGCAAGTTATCAATGTATTCATGTTTATGGTATATTCGAAAAAATGACTAGCAGAGTGAGGAAGTTACCAAAATACATTAGCTGCAATGTTTTAGGAGATAAACTTGCTAATTATATTGACTATTCTATATATTAAACATGTAGTGTGTTATCATTTTATCTTTAAGTATGTACAAACACTACTTCAAAGTGAAACGGAATACAACAAGGTTTTGAAGGCATATGCCTGTAAAGCTAGCTATTTGGGACATCATTTCAAGACCAGTGAAGTTTTACCTGCAATGATCCCCAACCCCTGGCTGTGCGTGATGGAATCACCCAGGTCCATAGGGAGGTGAAAGCGGGAGGATTTCAATTACATGCCATACAAGTCAATAACTTCCTCATGGCTCCCTCTCAACCAAAGAAGGTTCAATACTGGCTAGCACCTATCTCCCCCACCTAGGTAAAAATAAAGAAAGAGCATTGTAGTATAAGAAACAAACAATATTAAAACATGCCAATGCAAAGCATCATGAACAACACACACTCAGTGTTTGTTTTTCATACCTTTATTCCTAACTATAGCTTGGATCATATATGTTAGCCAGAGGTATTAAGCAGTTCATCATTATAAAATGACTATTTGAGTGTCTGCTTTGACTCCAAGGTCTTTGATCCATTTGGAGTTGATTGTGGTGCAAGGTGATATATAAGGATCTAGCTTTATTTTTCTACAAGTAGTTACCCAATTTTGCCAGCATCATTTACTGAAGAGGCTGTCTTTCTTCCATTCTTTTTATAGCTACCTTATCGAAGTTTAGATGGTTGTATGTCTGCAGGTTCATTTCTGGGATTTCAGTTCTATTCCATTGGTGCTGAGGTCTGTTCTTTTGCCAGTACCAAGCTGTTTGGATTACTATGGCTTTGTAATAGAGTTTGAAATTTGGTATTGATATTCCTCCAGCACTGTTCTTTCTGTTAAGGATAATTTTTTGCCATTTGGGGTCTTTTATTGTTCCATATGAATTTTTGGATTACTTCTATTTCCTTGAAGAATGAGGTTGGAATATTGATTGGTACCGCATTGAACTTGTAGATAGCCTTGGGAAGTATTGCCATTTTCATGATGTTGATCCATCCAATTCTGGAGAATGGGAGGATTTTCCACTTTCTACGTTCTGTTTTGATTTCCATTAAAAGGTTTTTAAAGTTTTCATCATAGAGGTCCTTTGCTTCGTTGGTTAAGTTAATTCCTAGGTATTTTATTTTTTGTGGGGCTATTACGAATGGAGTTGCTGTCCTAATTTCAGCCACGCTTTTCTCATTGTTGGCATACAGAAAATCCATTGATTTTTGAGGGTTAATTTGATACCTTGTTGCTTTGCCAAAAGTTTGAATCACCGGGAGTAATTTGGGAGTGGAGTCCGTGAATAAGAGACTACCTAGGTCTCTTTGGCACAGGCCGAAACTTTATTAAAAGACACCCAGAAACACAACAAATCAAAGAAAGGTTACACAAATAGGATTGCATGAAATTGCAGACCTTTTGCATGGCAAAGGACATAGCTAGCAAGATCAATAGATCAACCACAGATTAGGAGAAGATCTTTACTAGCCATACAACGGACCAGGGTCTCATATCTAAATTATGCCTGGAACTCAAAAAATTAAAGCCCCCAACAACAAATCCTCAAGGAAACAACTGCCCAATAAATAAGTGGGCTAAAGCCTTAAAGACAAACTTCTCTGAAGAGGAAAGAAGGATAGCCAATAAACTCATGAAGAAATGTTCAACCTCCCTGGCCATAAAAGTAATGCAAATCAAAACAACATTGAGGTACACCTCACCCCAGATAGAATGGCTATAATCAAGAACTCTAATAACAAAGGATGCTGGAGGGGATATGGACAGAAGGGAACCCTACTGCATTGTTGGTGGGTCTGTAAACTTGTTCAACCACTTTGGAAAGTAGTATGGAGATTCCTCAAAAGACTCCACATAGAGCTCCCCTATGACCCAGCAATCCCACTTTTGGCATTTACCCAAATGATCACAAACAAGATCATACTAAATCTACCAGCACACCTATGTTTATTACAACATTATTTACCATAGTTAAGATATGGAACCAACCCAGATGCCCCTCAGTAGATGAATGAATCAAGAAAATGTGGTCTATACACACCATGGAATTCTATGCCTCCAACAGAAAGAATGACATTGCCCCAATTGTTAGGAAATGGAAAGACTTGGAAAAAATTAAATTAAGTGAAGTAATCCAGGCCCAAAGAAACATAGGTCCCATGGTTTCCCTTATTTTCAATTACTAGTATATGTCTGAGACATGCAGAAAAGGTCAGTTAAGTTGATGTTGGATGAAATAAACCCCAAGAGAAGGATTCAAATATTTTTTTTCTTTCTTGCGATTGTCTCGAACATATTCATAAGATTATTTCTTTGTTGCTTTGTATGTCCCTCCTCCACAGTATGTTCACTGCTTTCACTGTATTTGATGTTGGTATAATTTGTGGAGGGGAAGGAAAAAACATGTTTTTAAATAAGGATACAGGTGGACCCAGTGCAACAATGAGATGTACAAGCCATTATGTTGAAAAACGAACTTTACAACTTTGGCCAGGAGGGGTAGGCAGTGGGGGAGTTGGGGAGGTGTGTGGTGGAGATAAGAAGGTATGGGAAGGGGAAACAAAGGACAGGGCAACAATGCTTGATAAGAAATATATTCAATACCCCTCCATTTAATTGTAACTTCTCTGTATGTTATTTTCACAATTAAAAAAAAAAGTCTATGTGAAGCCAGGTGCCAGTGGCTCATGTGTGTAATCCCCACTACTCATGAGGCTGAGACCTGAGGATAGCAGTTCAAAGCCAGCCCAGGAAGAAAACTCCCCATAGGACTCTTATTTCCAATTAACAACTCAAAAACTTGAAGTGACTCCATGGCTCAATTGACCCAGTGCTAACTAACTTGAGCACGGAGTCTCAGAGTCAGTTCCCAGGCCCTGAATTCAAGCTCCACAACTGACAAAAAAATAAACATATAAATGTCTGAATTTCTTCTGAATTAAAATGACAGCTCTGGTATACAATTCTACAGTCTACTACAGATTTCATTATATTTGTGGTTAGAAAAAGTAGCAGCACTTGAATAAAGGACATTTTTTCATAAACTAGGGCAGATTGGTCTCTAATTAGAGGAAATTGCTGGACTCATACATATTTTTGGTTGGTTTTTGTTTTGTTTTTAGGACAGGAAGAGAATCCTTATTTCTGCCAATGGCTAATTGGATATGTATGTCATCATTCACAGGCCATGCAGAATTAACAGTAAAAACAGGACACAGTCAACTTGCAATAAACTTATTTGTCTTTGTGCGATATTCCGAATGATTTGTTTAGCTTATATGTTCCTATGGCCTATAGTTTCCTATTCCTGCCTTCCTCAAATACAAGCATGTTCCACCAATTCAGATTTGAGCCAGGCAATATGTAGTATTAGTGTCAAAAGGTGAGGAAAATGGTAACACAACAAGGAAAGCATGAAACCAACTCTTTATGAGCTGGACACTGGGGACTCAGGCCTAATCCTAGCTACTCAGGAGACTGATGATCACAGTTCAAGGCCAGCTGGAGTGAGAAAATCTGTGAGACTCTTCTTTCCAGTTAACAACCAAACAGCTATAAATGGAGCTGGAGCTCCAGAGGTAGAGTAGCCTTGCTTACAAAAAGTCAGAGGTGGGGGCTGGGAAGGTGGCTCAGTGCTAGAGCGCTTGCCTTGCATGAAAGAGGCCCTGGATTCAATTCCTCAGCACCATATAAGCACAAAGAAAAAAACCAGAAGTGGTGCTGTGGCTCAAGTGGTAGAGCACTAGACTTGAGCTGAAGAGCGAGGGACAGTGCCCAGGCCCAGAGTTCAGGCCCCACAACCGGACCCCAAAAAAATAAAAAAATCAGAGGCAGCACCCAATCCTGAGTTCAAGTAGAAAGTCAGGCACAAAAACAAAAACAATCAACAACAACAACAAAAAAAAACAGAAACTGGGAGAAAGCTCAGGAAAGGATGGCATTGTCTACAAGGCAAATGTACACATTACATGAATTGTGAAATGGTAACCTCACTGTACAATTAGTAACAATTACACTTTTAAAAAAATCTGAGAAATCCCATAGCCATTGGCCCTTATGAAGTGCGTCTACTTTCCAGGATTTCAAAGTACCATCATCTGAACTGGCAGCACACAGGTTGTAGCCCAGTGTGATTAGAAAATATGGAACCAGCGATCCTTTCAGATTGTCCCGACAACTCTTTTATTATTTTAAGAAAAAAAAAAAAACCCAAAGGAAAGCAAACAAAATAGACTTTATGGTTAATTAATCTGTTATTAAAGATTCCTGGCAGAATTATACTGTTAAATGATGAGTTAATGCACATGTTTTCTAGATACTGAACTCACATTTGTCACAAAAATATCCATGGATTCATAACTAGAACTTCTGAAGTGTAAAGCATACTAATTAGTTGAATTTCATTAGGTAACCAATGACGAGAACATCGCACAGTATTAAGCCAGGTAAAGTAGTTTATTACTGAACTGTTGCCCATGCCATACATGGTGGAAAGGCATGTACAAAAAATAGGGCGACCCAACCTCGGGCCGGGATGTATCTAGGCACAGGATCGGATGAGGTGTAGCCAGGTGGGACGAAAGACTAGCCATACTGGATCTAGATGTGACATCAGGGCCTGGGACTCACCTCCGATCAGATGGAAAGTGTGATCAGAGGCTGACCAGGTCATGACTTAGGGGGAGGGGGAGGTGGCTGCCTCCAGGTGTTCCAGATACTTAGATAACACATAAAGGGTGGAAACTTAGCCAAGAAGTGAAAAGGCATCTGCATAGGGTCTGCATGGCCTGGGGCAGACCTAATATTAAATACAGGAAGTACCTCTGCCATTAGACTTCATACTCTAAAAAATTCATTCTCAATCATTTTCATTCCCTTTCTCTTTCTTTCTTTTCTCTTTCTTTCTTCTTTCTTTCCTTCCTTCCTTCCCTTCTTCCTTCCTTCCCTCCATCCTTCCTTCTCTCTCTCTCTCTGTCTTTCTCTCTCTGAGGTAGGCTTCCCTACCTCAGTATTCTCAACTCTCAAATAATGAACACTTGCTGAGCTGAACTCACAGGCTGGGAAGACCAGCTCAATTAGTGAATGTGAACTTTAATTTAATGTTCCCTTATAACTCTATCACAGATCAGTGGAATCAAATAATGAACACTCAGCAGCATAGCATATTAAGGCATTTAGGGGAGTAAAGCAAGCATGCTCACTGCATTCTGTGAGGTCCAACCTGGGAAAGTGTGGCAGACTCCTCCCTCCTCTTGGGCAATCATAGCCCAGTTTCTGCATCAGGAGAGATGACTGGCTCCATGAGAGCCAGTTACCTAAGTGGCACAGGTACTTGGCAGAGACTTAGCCTCTTGTTGTGCTGAAATTAATGACATGCTTCAACATGATCCACTAATTTGTTGAGATTGGGACTTCTTAATTTTTTGGTTAGCCTATGTTCAAATTGTGATCTATTTATTTCTGATTGCTAACCACGATTATAGATGTGAACTAACACATCAGACCACTCAAAATCCTTTATCACACATGGAAGACATGAAGTTTATTTTCCCAAATGACATACAAGTTGACAGACAACAAAAATAATTCCTTAATTTTGGTTGAGATGTGTTTTTAATGTGAAACAAAATTACTTAGCAAAATATCTAACTACTGTGATTATACTTTCAAACTTACCCTACAATTTTATATCAAATCACCTATATTAATCAATGATTAACTCAAATTTCCTATAATCATTTATTTCTGTCATATCTTCTAGAAGTAGGAAGAACTGGAGCTCACACCATAAAATAAAGCAGTAGAATTTGAGAGGATCACAGTTCTGAATCAGTCTAGGAAGGAAAAGAAACACTCATATCCACCTACTAGGTAGGGATATTGGAATGCAATCATAATCCCTGCTTTCTGGGATGAGTGCAAAAATTGCTACTCTAGGAGTAAAGTAACTTAAATGAGAAAGGATTGATGAAGTGACTCCAGTGGTGGAGTACCTGTCTGGCAAACACAACATCAAAACTCAAATCAACTTCCTAAATATAAAATAAGAAAAGGAAAGAAATAACAACTCATACTGACCAAGTGTTCAATGTAAAGATTTACACTAAATTATCATAGTAATAAATGCCATCATTTATTTCTAGGGTCAAACATATTTTGTGTCAAGCCTAAATGAAAAATAGCACACTATATATAAAGCTTTGGTAAAACACAGGTCTAGCTTACAATGATGAACACTTAAGTTTGCATGTGCAGTGGTGTTTCAGGGTTGTTAATATTTATGGAAGTCCATCCTTTTGATGAACTTGACATGATGAAATTACCTAACCATACATAACCAAACAGTTTACTGGACACATACTGCTGATACACACACACACAAACACACACACACACACACACACACACACACACACACACGTATGTATTTATATATTAACATGTAAATAAAAAATTTACAATGAATAAGTTAATTGAACAGATACCTTTCTCAAAGAATTATTTTACCTGAACCAATTCATGTCTTCAAGTCTCCAATGCTATATCACATTTTCATGGTTGCTCATCGCTATCAGCTTTTTTAGGATATTGTTTTTTCTTTGTTTATCAGATGAAAAAAGCCTGCCAATAAACATACTTGTATGACATTCCTTTCTATAGAAAATGAAAAGCACGTTGTGTTATCTGGCTCTTTATGTATCATCAAAATATTTTTTATAATTTCAAGTATATATTGTCTTAGACTTAAATCTCACTCATTGTCTCCAATAGTATCTATGGGAGGGAGAAAATGAAGGATCATACTGTTAATTTGGAAGCTTCTGTTATTAAATAAATAAATATTATGAAAATGAAAAAATTATTTAGAGAGATGACTTGAAAGTTACCTTTCTACACACTCATGCTACTCCCTCAACTAAATCATAGAACTTAAAATAAGTACCATTTTAGCTGTGTGCCAGTGGCTCATTCTTGTAATCTTAGCTACTCAGGAGCTGAGATTTAAGGATGGTAGTTCAAAGCTATCCCTGGCCGGAAATCTTTGACACTCTTACCTCCAATTAACCACCAGAAAACCGGAAGTGGCACTGAGCCCAGGAACAACGCCCAGACCCATAATTCAAGCCTCATGACCAAGAAAAATTAAAAAAGGAAAACAGGAGGAAAAAGTAACATTTTACAATTAATGTGCACATATACACAAAAATTGTCTATAAATAAAACTATAACAGTACCTGGACTGGCAAAGAAAAAGAGATTAAAGTGAAATTGCCTTCAGTCATTCATTTAGACAATCTATACTGAGGGCAGGCTACTGGAATTCGCATCACTAATTGAAGAAGTAAAACTTGAGAGCATCACAGTTCAGAACCAGTGTGCAAGGAAAGTAATAAGAGTCACATATCATCCTAAATCCTGGCATGTTGGAATGCATTTGTGATTCCAGCTACTTGGCAGACAGAAATGAGGAATTCTGTTTGGCCCTCAGCAAAATTGATAACCTATGAGCAAAGTAACTCAATCAAAAAAGAATGTTCTAATGGTACAATACTTGTTCAGCAAACAAAATATCTAAATTCATACCCCTTTCCTAAAAGAGGAAAGAAAAAGGAAGAAAGAAAGAAAGAAAGAAAGAAAGAAAGAAAGAAAGAAAGAAAGAAAGAAAGAAAGAAAGAAAGAAAGAAAGGAAGAAAGGAAGAAAGAAAGGAAGAAAGAAGGAAGGAAAGAAAGAAAGAAAGAAAGAAGAAAGGAAAGAAAGAAAGAAAGGAATAAATAAAAGAAAGAAGGAAGAAGAAAGAAAGGGAAAAGGAAAAGTATAAATAAAAACCTCACCATGCGTTAAATGTTAATAATGACCCTAAGTAATTTTAGGTATAAATGTCATCATTTAATTCTGGGCAGAGACATTTTGTATCAAGCCTGAATAAGCCATAGCATACCACATACAAAGCTTTGGTAAAATACAGGTCTGGCTTACACTGTTGGACCAATAGGAAGGTATGTCTAGTGGGTGGGGTCTTCATAATAATTTTGTTATGATCTCAAAATATGTCTTTATTTATGGCATTTTATCTGAGTAATCTCACTTCAATCTTTTCCAAAGGGCACTTTAGTGGAAGGAGGAAAATCATTGATTCTGGTAGACAATTTCTGTTACTAAAAACTCCAGTATATAGTAAGGGAAGCAACTCCAAAATTATTCTTTAGAGAGATGAGTTGAAAGTCATCTTTATACACACTAACTCTTTCCTCAATAAAGCCAGAGGATTTAAAATAACTAATATTTTTTAAGTTAATGGGCACAAATGTGCACGAATTTTCCAGAAATAAAATGATCACTCATGAAACCTTACTGATACTTCAAAGAATGTTTTCCAATTAGAGGAATCATCTTCATTCATTTTCACACAATGTGTATCTGCTTGGTAACAGAATCCCCAACTAGACTAAGGCATCTAATAAAATTTATGAGGTGGTGTGGGGTTTCTGGTGGAGCCCTGTCTGGTTCAAAGGAGGAGTTGGTATTGGCACAGTCCCTGTGGTGGAGCAAGGTGGGGATTTGAGGATGAAGGCCAGTCCGTGTAGGAATTTGATATAGTAGGGAGGGGAAAGGAAGGACTAGACTTGTGGAGTAGGTGGGACTTTAGGATGGAGGCTGACAGGTAGACGGGTTTTCAGTGGAAGAAGGCTGGGTCACTGGGGAGGAGGCTGTTTGGGGAAGAGCTTGGAGAAGGAAGAACAAGGGTACAAAGAAAGCGGTTACTTAGAGGATGGGTTCTGGTGGAGCACTGTGAGCCCTAGTAGGATATGTAGGGTGGGGTTTCCCATAAGGCAGCGAACGGAATGGAGGCAAGAGGCTGACAGAAGGTGAGATTTCTGGTGAAGGAATACGGAGCTATGAGGGAGAGGCTTTTCAGGGTCTGGCTTTAAGAGGGCAGGGCAGTGCTAGGAAGAAGTGGGCTAGTAAGGGGCATGGTTTCTGGTGGAGAATGGCAGGCCTTTGGGAAGTGTGTTAGGGAGGAGGTGGAGTTTCTGGCAGAGCAGGATGTATTCACAATGTATAGAGAAGCTTTTCAGGACCAGGGCTTTGTTAAAGCAAGGATAGGATCCAATGGACTAGACTAGTTAATACAGGTTTCTGGTGTAGCCAGTCACCACTTTGAAAAGAGGAGTAAGGTTGGGTGGGGATTTCAGTGTTGCAAGGCTGGACAAGGACTTTGGACAGGGTTTCCAGTAGTGCAAGGCAATCTTCAAAAAAGGACCACAGAGGGACAGATATTTACAGTTGAGCATGGTGAGGCTTCTAGAGGGAGGCCAACTGGTGAAGTGGTTTCCAGTTGAGCAATGTGGGTATTGAGAGATGAGACAGTTTGTTGGGGGGTTTTTAGTGGGGGTTTTCTAGAGCAAGTCAGAGCTTAGAGTCATAGGGCTAATTGGAGGAGGGGCTTTGAGAAGGAGTGGAAGGTCTACAAAGGTGTAGGATAATTAAGGAGAGGGTATCTGTTGGAGTAGGGTGTGGATCTGAGGGAGGATCCAATAAGGTCGGGTTTACCTGGGGAGCAATGCAAAGCATTGAGAGAGTAGGTATGGAAGGTGGAGAGACTTGTGGTGAAGCAGGGCTGGCTTTCCAGGCAGAGATGGGCTATGTGAGAAGCTTCTGGCCAACCAAGGCTGGGCTTCAAGGGCAGTTATATGGAGGTGGAAGGTTTTTGTGTAGCATGATTGGCTTTGTGGGAAGAGGGAGATTCCGGGCTGGGTTTGACAAGTTAGGCCACTTAGAAGTAGACAGAAATGGGCAGAATTTCTGATGAAACCAGAAGTGGCTGCAGGGAGAAGTCTCGTCGGGGGTGAGGTATGAAAGGGAAGGGAGGAGCTTGGAGGTACTATGTTATGGGATCAATGGGTTTATGTGGAAATAGAGTAGTTAGGGGCTGGGGATCTGGTGGGTGAAGTGAGGATTCGAGGGAGGAGCCCGATGTAGGCTGGGTTCTTGGTGGAGCAAGGAGGGACATAGAAGGAGACATTTGAAAGTTTAAAGCAGGACTACCAGTAGGTAGATTAGTTAAGGTTGGACTTTTAAATGAGGAGGCTGACTGGAAGTGGGTTTCCAGTGGATCCAGTCATGTTTAATGGGAAGGGGGATAGGAAAATGGCAAGACTTAGTGTAGAGTGGGGCGACAAAAAATAAACAGTTACTCCAAATAGGAACACCATTTTCTGTCAGTATAGAATTATATTATTTTTGTGTATGTGAGAGATATTGGAGAAAGTAACCAAGTAATAATTCCTTCCTAGTGAAAATTTTCTTTATTCCAGTTGAGTGAAAACAAAACAAGTCACATCAGGCTCAGAGGCACACAGTAGACTAAGACACATGAAGCACTGGACTTGATTCCCCAGCACAACTTTTTTTTTTTATTCTGAAAATACTGTACAGAGGGGTTACAATTACATGGGCAAGATAGTGAGTACATTTCTTATCAAGCATTGTAGCCTCTTCCTTTGTTTACCCTTCCCATCCCTTCCCCCGTACCCCACTCAATCTTCCCCACAGCCCCACCCATGTTGTAAAGTTTATTTTCAACATGACAACTTGTACTTCTCATTGTTGCAACAGGTCCACCTGTATCCTTATTTAAACGACTTGTTTTTCCCCTTCCCCTCCACAAATTATACCAACATCAAATACAGTGAAAGCAGGGGTTATACTGTGGGGGAAGGACATACAAAGCAAGAAAGAAATAATCTTATAAATGCTTTAGAAACAAATGCATGAAAGAAAAAAAACATTTAAATACATATCTTAGGGTTCATTTTCCTAACATGACCTTATCTGACCTTTTTGCTTGACTCATATATATACTAGATATTGCAAATAAGGGAAACCATGGAACCCATGTTTCGTTGGGCCTAGCTTACATCACTTAATATAATTTTTACCAAGTCTTTCAATTTCCTCACAAATGGGGCAATGTCATTCTTTCTGATGGATGCATAGAATTCCATTGTGTATATATACCACATTTTCTTGATCCATTCATCTACTGAGGGGCATCTGGGTTGCTTCCATGTCTGAGCTATGGTAAATAATGCTGCAATAAACCTAGTTGTGCTGGTAGCTTTAGTGTGGTCTTGTTTGTAAGCATTTGGGTAAATGCCAAAAAGTGGGATTGCTAGGTCATAGGGAAGCTCTATGTGAAGTCTTTTGAGGAACCTCCATACTGCTTTCCAAAGTGGTTGAACAAGTTTACACTCCCACCAACAATGAAGTAATGTTCCCTTCTGTCCACATTAGAGTTCTTGATTTTTGCCATTCTAACTGGGGTGAGGTGGTATCTCAATGTTGTTTTGACTTGCATTTCTTTTATGGCTAGGGAGGTTGAGCAATTCTTCATGTGTCTATTGGCCATCCTTCTTTCTTCTTCAGAGAAGTTTCTCTTCAAGTCATTTGCCCACTTATTTATTGGGCAGTTGTTTCTTTGAGGATTTGTTGTTGGCAGATGTGATTTTTTGAGTTCTGGGTGTATTTTAGATATGAGACCCTTGACCGTAGTATGACTAGTGAAGATTTTCTCCCAATCTGTGGGCTTTCTATTGATCTTGCTAGCTATGTCCTTTGCCATGCAGAAGCTCTGCAACTTTATACAATCCCATTTGTCCAACCTGTCTTTGATTTGTTGTGTTTCCTTGTCTCTATTAAGAAAATTTCGGCCTGCTCCAAGGAGACCTAGGATTTCTCCTATTCCATCGTGTAATGTTATCAGAGTGTCTGTTTTGACTCCGAGGTCTTTGATCCATTTGGAGTTGATTCTGGTGCAGGGTGATATATGAGGATATAGGTTTAGTTTTCTACAAGTAGTTAACCAATTTTGCCAGCACCATTTACTGAAGAGCCTGTCTTTCTTCCATTCTATTTGTTTAGATCCCTTATCAAAGTTTAGATGGCTATAGGTCTGTAGGTTCATTTCTGGGTTTTCAATTCTATTCCATTGGTCCTGAGGTCTGTTCTTGTGCCAGTACCAAGCTGTTTTGATTACTATGGCTTTATAGTAGAGTTTGAAATTTGGTATTGATATCCCTCCAGCAGTGTTCTTTCCGTTGAGGATCGTTTTTGCTATTCGGGGTCTTTTATTGTTCCATATGAATTTTTGGATTGCCACTTTTATTTACTTGAAAAATGAGGTTGGAATTTTGATAGGTATTGCATTGAATTTGTAGATAGCCTTGGGAAGTATTGCCATTTTTACGATGTTATTCTTTCCAATCCAGGAGAATGGGAGGTTTTGCCATTTTCTAAGTTCTGTTTTGATTTCCTTTTTCAAGTTTTTAAAGTTTTCATCATAGTGATCCTTTACTTCTTTGCTTAAGTTAATTCCTAGGTATTTCATTTTTTGTGGGACTATTACAAATGCAGTTGCTTTCCTAATTTTAGCCCCACATTTCTCATTGTTGGCATACAGAAAAGCCATGATTTTTTTGGGTTAATTTTATACCCTGATACTTTGCCAAAGTTTTGAATCAGCTTGAGTAATTTGGGAGTTTACTCTATGGGATTCTTTAAATACAAGATCATGTCATCTGCAAAGAGGGAGAGTTTTATTTCTTCTTTCCCTATTTGGATCCCCTTTATGTCTGCATCTTGTCTTATTGTTGTAGCTAAGCATTCTAATTCTAGGTTGAAGAGAAGTGGAGAGAGTGGACATCCTTGCCTTGTTCCTGAGTTAAGAGGAAATGGCTTTAGTTTTTCACCATTAAGTATAATGCCGGCTGTAGGATTGCCATATACAGCCTTTATTGTATTGAGGAATAGTCCATGGATTCCTAATTTTTCCAAAACCTTCATCATAAAGGGATGTTGGATCTTGTCGAATGCTTTTTTCTGCATCTATTGAGATAACCATGTGGTTCTTATTCTTGCTCCTGTTAATGTGATGAATAATATTAATTGATTTCCGTATATTGAACCAGCCTTGCATCCCTGAAATGATTCCTTTTTGATCATGGTGTATGATTTTTTTGGATGACTTGTTGAAGTCCATTGGCCAAAATTTTATTGAGAAGTTTTGTAACAATGTTCATCAAAGAAATGGGTCTATAGTTGTCTTTCTTTGATGAATCCCTGCCTGGTTTGCGGATGAGCGTGATGATGGCTTCATAGAATGTATTCGGTAGTGAACTTTCTCTTTCAATTTCATTGAAGAGTTGGAGGAGTATTGGTGTGAGCTCTGCTTTGAAGGCCTTGTGGAATTCAGCTGTAAACCATCTGGTCCTGGACTTTTCTTAGCTGGGAAGTTTCTTATTGCTGTTTCTATTTCAACACTTGATATGGGCCTGTTAAGATGGTTTACCTCATCTTGGTTTAGTTTTGACATGTCAATATTTGCTAGGAAAAGGTCCAATTCTGCCAAGTTCTCAAACTTATTAGCATAAAGTTATGAGAAGTATTCCCTTAAAATGTTGTTAATCTTAGTTGTTTCTTTGGTGATGTTTCCATTCTCATCTCTGAGTTTATTTGTTTGGGTGTGTTCTCTTTTTTTTCTGATAAGATTTGCTAAAAGTCTGTCAATTTTGTTAATTTTTTCAAATAACCAACTCTTTGTTTTGTTGATTCTTTCTATAGTTTTTTTGGATTCTAATTCATTTAATTCTGATTTAATTTTAATTATTTCTTTCCATCTACTGGATTGGGGTTTATCTTGCTGCTCTTTTTCAAGGAGGTTCAGATGTCTCATTAAATTGTTGGTTTCAGATCTCTCGAATTTGTTGATCTAGGAACTCAGAGCTTTATACTTGCCTCTGAGTACTGCCTTTGCTGTGTCCCAGAGGAGCTGGTAATTTGTGTGCTCATTTTTTTGAACAGCATGAACTTTTGGATTTCTTTCTAATTTCTTCCTTGACCCACTTGTGATTCAGCAGTGTGTTGTTCAGCCTCCATATATTACCGGACTTTCTTTGGTGGCTTTTGGATTTCAGTTCTAATTTTATTCCCTTGTGGTCAGAGAGAATGCAAGATATAACTTCAATGTTTCTGAATTTAGACAAGTTTGCTTTGTGGCCTAAAATGTGGTCTGTTTTAGAAAATGTTCCATGTGCTGCTGATAAAAACGTGTATTCTGATGCTGTTGGGTGAAATATTTGGTAGATATCTGTTAAATCTAGTTGATCTATGCAGTTGTTTAGATCTGCGGTTTCTCTGTTGAGTTTTTGCTAAGTTCTTCTATCTAGTGGGGAAAGTGGTGTGTTAAAATACTCAACAATTAATGTCTTTGAATCTATGTGGGATTTGATGGAAAGTAGTGTTTCTTGGATAAATTTGGGTGCTCCGTTGTTTGGCGAATACATATTTAGAATTGTAATATCCTCCTGAAGGAGAGATCCCTTAATTAGTATGTAGCAACCTTCTTTATCTCTTCTCACAAATTTTAATTGGAAGTCTATTTTATCTGATATTAGGATTGCAACTCCCACATGTTTATGGGTTCCATTTACATGGTAGATTTTGTTCCAGCATTTAACATTGAAAATGTTTTTGGTTTTACGGGCAAGATGTGACTCCTGAAGGCAGCAGATAGAAGGATCTTGTTTTTTAATCCAACTAGACAGTCTATGTCGCTTAATTGGAGAGTTAAGTCCGTTAACGTTAAGAGATAGCACTGAGAGGTATTTGGGAGTTCATGCCATGTTATCCACTTTCTTGGGGGCTGCGAAAACTGGGTTCTTCCTATGTTTTTTGGATTCTCAGTTTGGGTGCAGTTTCTTGGCTTTTATTGTGGTCTTGTTGGTTTTCTATGTGTAGGACATCTTTAAGAATCTTTTGTAGGGCAAGTTTGGTGGAGATGTATTGTTTCAATTTTTCTTTGCTATGGAAGTTTTTTATTTGGCCTTCAGTTATGAAGGAGAGTTTAGCTGGGTATAGTATTCTTGGTTGATAGTTGTTTGTTTTTAGGGCATGGCATACATCATTCCAGGTTCTTCTTGCTTTGATTGTCTCTGCTGAGAAATCTGAGGTGATTGTAATTGGTTTCCCTTTATAGGTGATTACCCTTTTCTCCTTGTCAGCTTTAAGGATCTTTTCCTTGGACTGAGTTGATCCTGTGTGGATTATAATGTGACAGTGGGATGTCCTATTCTGGTCTGGTCTATTTGGAGTTCTAAAAGCTTCTTGTATCAGAATAGGCCTATCTTTTTGCATGTTTGGGAGTTCTCTGCTACGATCCTGTTAAACAAATTTCCTAGACCATTAACTTCTGTTTCTAGGTGCTCCTCTACACCCATTATCGTTAGATTAGGCCTTCTGATGGTGTCTTCCAGGTGTTGGATAGATCTGTCATATTTCTTGGACTTGTCTTGGATGGTTGTATGTTCTTTCTCTATAATATCTAGGCTGTCTTCAATCCCCGAGTTTCAATCTTCTGCATGGCCTAACCTGCTGTCAAGACTTCTACTTTGTTTTATATTTCTTTTCCTTCTAGTTGGTCAGCTTTGATAGCTTCTTGAAGCTTTGTTTTAGATCTTGTATGAACTTCTTTACTTCCTTAATTTGGTGTTCAGTGTTTATTCTCAAATCACTTAGTTGATTGGTTATGGTTTCCTTGGACTCCTTTTCCTTCTGTTGGGTTCCATTCAGCATTCCCTTTGTGGATCCCCTGAGTTCCTTCAGCTCTTTGTTAATGGATCCCATGAATGCCTTTAGTGATCTTTGTGTATTCTCATCCTGCTCTCTCAATTGCTTTATTACTCTTTGCTTAGTTTCCTCCCATTCGTGGGATTCCTGTAGTTCTCTTTGAGTGTTCTCAGCCTGCTCACGCCATACTTGCCTTTCTCTTTGAATATTCTCAAGCTGCTCACACAAATCCTATATCAGGTTTTGAGTAGCTTCCTCACGCTCATGATATTCCTGTATAAACCTTTGGTTTGCCTCCTCTTTCTCCCTATCTCGCTCATACCGAGTCCTTTGTAGGTTTTCAGTCTTTTCCTGCATTGACCTTTTGTTTGCCTCCTCTCTCTCTCTATCACACTCATACAGAGTCCTTTGTATGTTTTCAGTCTTTTCATTTATCATGTTTGCCAGCAGTGTTTGTAGAGCTATTTGTGAACTCTCCTCTGGATTATTCATTATCTGTTCTGTCCCCTGATTATCATGAGTGGGAGTTGAGATACCCGGACTTGCCATTTTTCTTGTGTTTTCCGGCTTACTCTGCCCATTTGGGATGAGAATAACACCAGGTTTGTGCTAGAACAGTATCTTAAGGCAAGCATCAACCAAAGTCTGTATTTGCACAGTCAATAGTCTGCAAATACAATCTAGTTCAACAGATACATCTATTCAACGTCCAATATCTATATATTAATGGGCTAAGAACTGCATCGAAGAATTTAGAAAACCAGAAATTATTAGTGTTAGGAGAGATGTGGGTAAAAAATAGGAATAGAGTGATGTGCGAAGATACAGGGAGAGTTAACTTAACTAAGTCCTAATTTCAAAGCAGGAAATAGGTTGGATAGGATGAAAGTAGAGAGAGAGAGAAAAAGAAGAAAGAGAAAGGGAAAAGAAAAGAGACCAGAAAAAAACAGAAAAAAAAATTAATAATATTCTGAAGAACCAAGAACAAACTATTCAGAGAAGAATGTGAATATAAAAGGAGAAGGGGAGGGATATAAAGGAGATGTGAAAAATTTAAAAATAAAAATACTTAAAATATTATATAGGTATAAAGAGGTAGTACTGCTATTAAGGAATTTAAATCTCAGAGGTTTTGAATTGAGTAATGAATTTGTGGATTAAGTGTGTACACAATGGGGGATATGGTCTTATAGTCAACTACAGATTTTTCGGAGGATGTGCAGAACAACAATTAAGTTACATAAAGAACGAAAGATAAGGAAAGGTGAAAAGGATAAGAAAGAAAGAAAAAAGATCAGAAGTTCAGTAGAGCTAAACAAAAAACAAAAACAAAAGCAAACAAACAAAAACAAACAAAAAAAGAAAGGAAGATGTGCACACACTTATATGCCTAAAATAAAATTCTAAGAGGAAAAAGAAAAAAATTACTAGAAAACAATTTTTTTTCAAAAACGGTAAAAATTAAAGATTAAAAAAAAATTTTAGAAAAAAATTTTTTTATAAATGGTACAAAAAAAAAGTTCTTTGACTTTTTTTTGGGAGGGGTGGGGAAAATCCTTTATCACCCTTATGTCCGTAACCAGCCTCTTGTTGGATTCTCTGGTCTGCTTGTGTTCATGTGGCTTGGTTGGTGTCTTAAGTCAGTTTTTTTGAACAGGCAGAAAAATGCTCTGCTTTCCCCAATGTTTTGCGATCCTCCTCCCAGGTTAGTGAATGGGAGGCAGATCTGATTTGAGTATCACAAAAGTGGGAGATGGCTTTTTCCTCAAGTTTGGAGATGCTGTGATAAGGCTAGGTTCTGGGTAGAGTTGAGGCCTTTCAGCAAACAGTAGCTTTTCCCGGTGGCTGGTTTGTGAGAAACACACCGAGCCCAGCCTGGAGCCACTCTCAGGATTTATGTTCACTGAATTTCAATTGATTGTCGAGGCTGCTAAAGGGAGGGGCAGCCTCTGGCTCTGATTACCCGGTGAAGAAAGCCACTCCTAGGGCTGGCGTCCTGGGTTGGTTGACTTTTCCCTGGGTAGAGCTGAGTCTGGCAGGTCAGGTTAGGCTCCTGTGACCTTCTAAATGACTCTAGTTTACTTCCAAGGCCTGAGTTGGAGCTAGCAGCTCCGCCGAGCTTTGTTGGTATCCAAGATGAAGATCTCCAGTACTGGGGGAGGGAGGGGTGGCCTTCCTTCCTCTGCTCCCTGAGAAGGAGTGAGGACGTCAGGCTTCTTCTACTCACACCGAGTCTTGGTTCCTGGGTCGTCTCTGTTCTGCGAACTTCAGGATGAAAATATCCACTCCTTGTCAGTTCTTGCTGGTGTTGAGTAGAATCCGCTCACCCGCCGTGTCTGGCTCCTTCATCCCAGACTCTCTGTGATTCAGATATGGCAGGTACGGCCACCACCACCGCTGCCACCGCGGCGGCGGCTGCTGGCAAGTGCTCATAGCTGTCTCCTTGCCTGTATTTTCCCTCTCTGGCCTAACTCTCTGTCCTGTGAAGGTGGTCCTCCGGCTTGGGACTATTCGCAGGAACTCTAAAACTGCTTTCTATGCTAGAGCTTGTTTAGCCTCCAGCTTCTCCTCCGCCATCTTCCCGGAACTCCACTCCCCAGCACAACTTTTAAGACCACAAGTAAAAAATTTTAAATGTCTCACTTGGTCATAATGCACACTCTATTGTCTTAAAATTGTGAATGAATAAAACTTTCACTCTGACTATTTTAGAAATCCTAAAACTACGTAAGTAGTAGTAATGTTTTAACATTTTATAATATTGGAAGGTATACTAAAATTAATTAGGAAAATATAAAATTGTACACAGATTGTTCGTTTGCCAGCATCAACTTCAATCTAAAAGAATTTAAAACAATAACATTGCTATATAGTGAGATTGCAGCATGCTTTTTTTCCAGTCATCAAAATGGTGATTTAAACAATGTGTATTTATCATTGGATGCATCGCTGTTAAAACATATCTAAGAATGTGAAGCACTTCTATATAGACCCTGAAGGGACTCAAAAGGATCTGTGAAATGATGTTGGAATAAAATTAATGACTAATTACAGTAGGAATTGATTTTCTCTAGGCCCAAAAATATTTTCCAGATGAAAAGGCTGCATTGAAAAATAAACAAAACAATGAAAAGGAAGCAGTCAGGCAGACCTTGAAGTAAACATTATCCAATGAATAATACCTATTAGGCATGATTGCAATCTTCTTTTATCGAAGGTACAATTACTGACCTATGTTCTTCCATAATGCCAAATAATAAAGCCATGAAATTGCAATAATCATTTTCAAGGCATAGTGCCTTGAAAATTCAATGAATGTATTGCTAGAAAGTAAAGAAAGATGTCTGAGATAAAGAGTGAAGAACATATCCCCAATTTCTGGACCATCAAGATGAGAGGGATACAAGCCAAAGCACAAGGAGAACGGACAGAAGTACATTAGTGCATACCTGTAGTTCCCAAGATGCAATAATTAACATAACAGGGGACAAAATCAACATGACCATCACAGGATTTAACACTGAAGAGTAGAGAGAAGAACAGTGAAAATGCATGGAAAATTACAAAGGATGCCCTTGCATATTGGCAGAAGAGTGCATGGCATTGAGGTCTATAATATGTGGAGGTATTATGGGAAACTAATTGTGCTCAAATAGTGCCACGAGAAGTGACTTATGATTTACAAGACATTGAATAATCATAAAGGTCCTGCTTCAGTAGTGCAGAGTTAAACCTTGATAAATTCTGTTTTGAAATACCTAACACACTATAAAACCAAGACAAGAAGATTCCAATTACATATAAGGGACTTGCCTGAAAAATAGGGTTCAAAAAATCAAATTACATATTGTGGATGCAAAAGGATAACATTATTAAGGTAATCTTTAAACAATACACATTTTATGTGAATAGTCTTGATTATAAATTATTTATTTTCTTTACAGATTTTGGATGTACAAAGACAAAACAAAACAAAGCAAATGACACTTGGCAATAGAGCTGGATGCAAGTATGTCATCCCACGAGGCTGAGATTGGAAGATCATGGTTCACAGATTGCTTGGCTAGCAATCCAGGAGACATTTATGTTCAATTGTTCAATCAAAGACAAGTGAAACCTTGCTTCAAATAGTGCAGATTCAGTCAGTCATAAGTGAAAAAAATAAGCAAGATTTTGAGGCTCCGAGTCAAGTTTCATTACTGCACACACACAAACACACACACACACACACACACACACACACACACTCACATACACACACACAAAAATTGGATGAGAGAGGAAGAGGGAGAGAAAAAATGGAATATGCCAGGAATATCCTAAGCATATATTACTTAATAAAAATGAAAGAAAATAGAGCCTACGTTTCTTTGAGTCTGGCTTCCTTCACTTAATAAGAGTTTTTCCAAGTCTTTCCATTTTTTTAAGAAAGGGGCTGTGTCATTCTTTCTGATAGAAGCATGAAGTTCCATTGTGCATATATACCCCATTTTTCATGATCAATTCATCTATCGAGGGGCATCTGGATTGGTTACATATCTTTGCTATAGTACCAGTTGGCTGGTAGTTTTAGTGTGTTTTAGCTTGAGGTCATTTCGACAAATGCCCAGGCGTGGGATTGCTGGCTACAGAGCTATGCACTTTTGATCATACAAAATGATCCTAATTGAAATGTACTCCAAGACATAGAAACAAGTATTTTTTTCAGATGTCAACCTTGATGTCGGTAAAGTAGTGTATCTAGTTGTTATTTTATTTTATTTGTGTTTTTCCATTGGTTTATCCCTGGCAATCTCTGTCTTGATTCTCGTACCTTCCATCTTGTATATACATTATCTGATTTGGAGAAAGAAAGGGAAATAACATAATGATGAAGGAAGTACAAAGAGTGACCCATTGCAACAACGATATTCACAAGACACTATATCGCAAAGAAATTTACAACGTTGGGGTGGGGAGAAGTGTGTAGGGATCGAAGGAATTGGAGAACAACAATGGGGTGGGTAACAATATTCATCAGTTAATGTACCTTACTCATGTAACAGTAACCACTCTGTACAGTAATTTTAAATAAAATAAAATTTAAAGAAGTGAACATACCCTAGAAAAAATATCCTTTTCAAAATAATACATCTGTAACAGTACTTGTGAGTGATTCTAGAGTCAAGCTGTTAGATCTGAAAAGGGATAGATTGGGAAGCCATCTCAATCAGCAATGAAAAGACAGAGCTGTGCTCTGGAATGGTCAAACAATTAAGGGAAGGCAGGGGTATGTGTTATTGCCTCAAGAGTATTTAAGTTAGAGCTGTTGGACACTAAAAGTTTAAGACTTTGAAGACAAGATGGATGTCTGTGCTACGGTTGTAATGGTCCCTTCTGCTCCCTTAAAATAAGGGATTCAATTATCACTATATATACAAACAATTCCTCAGTTTAATAGTTGTAACCACAAGCTAGATTGATGCCTTAGTTTGTGGACATACCTGTAGCCACTCACCACCCCACTCCTGTAGTGGAATGAATATAAAGCATGTTAAGCAGGATTTGGGGATCCAGAAGCTGGCAACGAGGCTTTGGGTCCTCTGGTGTCTTCTTTCCTATAACTTCCTGTGATTTCTCATTTTTTGACCAAGTATCCCATCATCTTTGCTGTTCCATGGTTGCAGTTAGCGACAGTGCTGATATTCTGAACACCTCAAAACAAACTATGGAAAAACACTTCCTCAGAGAAGATTCACAATCGTATAGGAGCACATCAGCAGTCATCCTGTGATCTTCTAGCAAGAAAGTATAATTCAGGAGTATTTTTACTTCTGATAATTATTTTTTTCTTATTTATTTATTTCTTTTCTTTTCTTTTTTATTGTGAAAATACTGTACAGAGGGGTTAAAATTACATGGGCAAGATAATGAGTGCATTTCTCATCAAGCATTGTAGCCTCCTCCTTTGTTTCCTTTTCCCAAACCTTCCCATCCTCCTCCCAACCCCAACCAATGATCCCTCTGCCCCGCACCAAAGTTGTAAAGTTCGTTTTCGACATAACGACTTGTACATCTCATTGTTGCCATTCCATACCTCTAAAGGTTTTACATATATTACAGTAATATACACCTAAACTGCTTAGCACTCACGGCACATTGATGTGTTATAATTGTCTTCAGATCAGAAATATGCTAGAGCTTAAAGTAGAATGATTGGCTGTACATTTTCAAAGCAAGAGTGATGATCACCCCCTGCAAATATTCTCAGTAGAGAATCTTTCCTATACATTTTACTGACTTAGCTTCTACTCTGTGTTTTACTATTATCAGGGACAGTCACAATGTAGTTACAATACTGCAGCAACCTTAGCTGCCCTTGAATTTTAACTCCAAGCTTGATACCAAGGTCAACTCCGCAACTCTAATCACATAGTTAGTGGACACCTGAACTTTTCAAGCCTGGTTAAAAATTCAGCTATCATTGCTCATTGCCAGTGTTAAAGATCTCACTCCTTTAGATTTATTGTGTATATTCTTGTATTTCCAACACTGGCTTAGATGTTTGTTTTTGAAGTAGAACTTTTGGGTTGCATTTGATTTATGGAAGTGTTAGTGATGCCAGTTGAACTGCATCTATTATAATGTAAGTAATTTTGACATATGAATCAAATTTTGGTAACTGAAGAAGTGAATACACATCACCCACAGAAGTTTCTTTATATGTACTGGTATTGCTTTATTGTGAATTTCCTAAAAGCCTGTCATGAGAGCTCATGTTCCTAATCCCATCACTTCCGTCACTGAGACAAGGCTTGAAAGGTCCAGACCACATGGCACTTCATAGTGAGAACCTTTCTCCAAGAAGGGCGAGTGAATAGCAAAAAGAGCAAATGAATCTTCCAACTGTTTTGTTACATGTTCTTTATACTTAGCCATTAAAAACACCATAATAGTAATTTTTATGACTTCTTACCTACTCTTTTCTTCTTCTGAACTGTTTTATTTATGGATATCTAAGAAATCACATAAAAATCACATAAAAATCTATATACATCATATGAGAAAGCATAAACAATATTTGTTAGGGATATATAACCTAAAATGAATAATTTCAGGAAATTATTAAGCACATAAAACTTAATTCATACCTAAAATTGTCTCTTTATTGAAAACTTTAGCACTTGTAGTTTATTTTTTCTGACAACAAAGATTATAAACTAAGTTACAATAGTATTCCAAATGGAACACAGAATTAGACTTCATACCATATGATGTTACTAGACTGTAAAATGCGTTCTTTTAGCATTTCCTTTGTATAACATATAGTATGTTTTGAAATTTGTTATAAAACATTCGTCTTTTCATTTATTTATTTTTAATATGGATTACTTTAGTTGTCAAGAGTAGGGAAATGCCCTGGAACTTTATAATTTGATGTCATATGTAATTTATTTTTTTATTCTTATGTATTGTCTATTGCAGCACCCGGCTATATGTAATTTAAACTGTAGTTTTCTTCAAGTGTTTCATCCTACACTGAAGATTTTTTTCTTACAAGATTTCTAAAAGTATGTAATCTATTTAATTTTGAAAAGTACTGCTGTACCTCCCACTTATTTGTGGCATTTCTGAAATCTAAGTTCCTCTGTGTGTCGCGGTGCATACTTTTGCCTGTAACAAGTATTGTTGTTGAATACATAACATCTGGATACTTAGAGAACAAAGAATGTGAAGCTACAGTAGCCAGATAAAGAACTTACAGGACAATTCAAGAGCAAGTCATGTAATCTCTGTGTAGGTGAATAGGTAGCATAGAAAGAAATTCTTATATTTGAAAGCAATTGAGTATGTGCACACATAGGTGTCCACTTATTTATCTGTTACTATAATTTTACACATTCACTAGTATAAAACAATATTTCATGTATATGTATGTATATAAATATATATACATATATATTTATATGTATATGTGTATATATATATATATATATATATATATATATATATATGCTGACCATAGTTTCCAAAAAATCCAGAAAACCACCTCCATGGGCATTGCTTTCCTATGTTGCTGTTTGGGTAATAAGAATGGAACCTGGTATTTTCCTGTGGAAGAGAAATTGCTCAGAGACTCATGCATTTTTCTTTCTATATGTTGCTGGTTCCCAACTCTAAAATATGAAGTCTGTTAATATATAATATATGTTATATTATAACATATTTAATATATTATATATAATGTATAATGTATTGCATATTATAATATATATTATATATAATACCTGACAGTATTATATATTTATAAGGAAAAGTACAACAAACATATCAATGTCCATACTTTCCTAGCCATGATTAGGTTCAGTAGAGTTAGGTGCATTACATCTGAACAAGAAAAGTCTAATGAAATTCTGTTGATCTTGAGCTAGATAAGGAGAATTCCGGTAAAAGGAGCCTCTCCTCAATTATGAGGAAAGAAGTTTGGAATCTTTTGCTTTGTTTCTTTGTTTGTTTGTTTGTTTTTGGCCGGTCAAGGGTCCTGAATTCTGTTCCTGGGCACTGTCCCTCACCTCTTCAGCTCAAGGCTAGTTCTCTACCACTCCAGCCATAGCACCACTTCTGGCTTTTTCTGCTTATGTGGCACTGAAGAATCGAACCCAGGGACTCATGCATGCAAGGCAAGCACTCTACCACTGAGCCACCTACCCAGCCCAAGTTTGGAAGTTTTTGAGAAGAGGAATTTGGCATTCAGATTGCATCCTTGATTAGTAAGGAATAGGTATCATTTTGCTCCAAATTTTGTCTCCTTTATGTTCCCTAAACAGTTACACTTGATCATCATTCCATCACATATCTTTAAGTCTTTCTTTTGTTTTGCTGATCCTGAAGCTTGAACTTAAGGCCTAGGCAGTGTCCCTGATCTTAAGGCTAGTGTCTCTACCACTTGAGCCACAGAACCACTTCTGGCTTTTTCTGCCTGGGCTTGCTTTAAATCATAATACTCAGATCTCAGCCTCCTGGGTAGCTAGGATTACAGTTGTGAGCCACCAGTGCCCAGCAAGTCGTTCTGTTTTAGATATTATTCTAAAAGTCTCCAGTACAACGTCACTCTTAAGATAGTAAAAGGACCTATGCCAATAGTTCCTTCATATTCTCATCTCATGTTATAGCTATGGTGTGACGTTTCCATTGTATCCTGAACCTACTTCACTGTTCTCTTCCTAATCCATCATTCCATATGTGTTACTAATAAATAATTAAATTTTGTGGCTCTAAACCCTAAATCACTCAACTACTAATTTCATTTAATTTTTTTTCAATATGATTGTTCTTCAGAACAAATCTGAGCTTATACTCACCTCTTAGATCTACCTCTTTGCATGAGCAGAGCCTGGGCCTATTCAATATCAAATAGAGGTTAGCCAAAGAATAGCCTACAGTATTCCTGCTTAGGAGTCAGGACAAATAGTTGAGTGCCTGAAAGACGCAATGCATTCCTGCATGGGAAGGGGTGAGAGAGACAACAGCCTAGAGAGCAAACTGGATCACAACACTTAACAGCTTCTCCTTTGGGGAAACTGACCTCTTGCAAAGTGGTAGTGAGATAACTCACCTAGTGAATTTTCATATATGAAGGAAGTTGTCAGGTCTCACTACACAACTCACTTGTAGTCAAAGAGAGGGTAATTCTTGGGATGCAAAACGTCTACTAGGACAATGGAAACCCATGGTTGGGCATGAAATAACAGGAAAAAAAGACACACTAAGAAATCTGCCACTTATGCCAATTAAAAAGATATGGTGAAGTTCAGAGAAAGTGCATTGATTTCATGATGGTCATGACAGATAACACCTTCACATATATTAGAATATTTATCCATACTCACTTTTCTATTCAATTATGTCAGTAGGTCTGAGTTGTATGTAGAAGTCCTCAGGAACTTCATAACACGAAGATCTAGGGGAGAGCCTAAGTTGGTCTGCCATTTTGGACATAAAATCACTAGTTTGATAAAAGCCCTTAGTTGTGTCCTACAAATATGTACATTCCCTACATTTTATAAGTATCCCCTCACTAAATTATCTTTGGTTGGGTCACTTGCTGACATAGCAGCTGTCTGGTAGCTCCATTTTGACTTCACTTTATTCTGCTGAACCAGAAATGGAGGAGAGACTGACCACAAGACATTTACATCTTTCTCAATGAGCAGTGAATGGCAGGGAGTATTTAAGATGCTCCCCATGTTCTAGCTAGTACCACCTTGGATTCCAGCTCAAATCTTGATAAACAGATACAGAACTTACATGAAGCTTGTTGTGCCTGATTCACAGCTAAAGAGGCAGATGAGATAGTGGAAGGGCTTGGTGTGAAAGTCACAGGTTGATATGAAGCAGAATTCAAAGGATGTGGAGATGAAGCGAGCTACCTGGAGGGAAAAGGAGAGGCAGCTGAAGCTGATGAGCACCTAGAGAGAGAAGATAGAGAAAGTTTGAGGCCACCTGGACATTAAAGTAACCCGTCTGAGGAACAACAGTCTGGCTATCCAGACCCTCAGAGAGAAGTTGGAAGAGCATCAGCAAGTGCTCTTGCATATTTCTACGGAGCTCCCAGAATGCCAGAGTAAGAATTGGTAGCTTCCCAGATCACTGCTGCTGAGCACATCTCAGATCCCTTGCTACCATGAAAATTGACACTGGAGAGGAGCAGCGAGAGTTGTATGAGGTGATTGCAGCTCAATATATGGAGCCTGCTCTGCAGCATTGTGGAGTGTGGTCTCTCAGGATGCTTAAGGAAAGATCCTATAGCTGGTGTCAAAGAATGCAATTTACTTGCATTAGACATTTATAGATGGCATGTGCATGAACACAACAAGCTGATAATGAGCTGCTAGAGATAGTTCCCTAAAGATCTAAAAGCCAAAAATGGACAGTCAAACCCAGATCTCTGCACCACGTCAGTACACCATGCCAATTGCTTCTAACCTACTATTGGCTACCCAGTTTGCACAGCCATGATCTTGTAACCCTGACTGTGCCACACAATCCCTCACAACTTTTATCTTTTACTTTGTCAATGCTTCCTTGTCCCTGCTAAACTTTTCTGGATGCCTGTATTAGCTACCCCAACTCCTACAAAGCTGTTGCTGCTACCCAAATTTCTGCCACTGCAACTCAGCAATTACAGTCACAATTACCCTTTCCCTGGTATCCTACTCTCTGCTACTCTTTTCTGCTACCCATAAAAAAATCTTAACACCATGGTTCCAGCCACCTGATCCCTGACATCCCTGTCTCTGATACCCCATTCCCAAAGAAAGAAGGCAAGAGTGGGCACAGACAGTCGACTTGGGTACTCCTCTTGCAGGCACTTTGGGACAAGTTTCTTCTCAGATATTTAACGTGAGGGTCTAACTGGTGGTGGAAAGGAAAGAGGTTACTCAGAGGTGACTAAAATCCAAGGACATCAACTTATAACGTGTTGCTAGGAAAAGAAGGCCCTAAGGTAAAAGTTAATGAGAAAAAAAATTTTTACAAAGAATATCGGGGATAATGCAAAAGGTTTAGCTTAATATCTTCTCCTAGTGATCTGAATTATTTTATGAAATAGATATGCAATTACTTTGCATTTTAAAATGTATATGAAGTTGCATATTTATGTGGTACTTATATTAATTTATGGAATAGTTGCATATGATCATGTTAATGATATTCAATATTTTATCCTCTATGATATGCTCATGAGTCTGCCTTTGGCAATATGAATTGAGGTCTCTAACAACAAATGAAATTTCATTGTCAGATACTACAATGAGATTACTTAGGCTAGTACCAAAATGAAAGCTGAAATAAGAAAACTGAATAAAACTACAAGTTTGAAGGGAAAAGATCAGTAGTAAGGGCTATGATCAAAGACAAATTCTTCACCATGGAATCTTGGAAGAATAGAATGTGTCTTTTTGAATTACTAGTTTTTTAAACCTTCTTTTAAAGCAGAACATGATTTTTGCTTCTCGGTTTTGGAACCTCTTTAATGAGTGGTTTAACAAAAAGTTATCAAAATGACTGCAAGTTCACTGATGTGAATTATTAGATTAACATTATACTCAGAGTTGCCTTGAGATGCAGGCAGGCTGGATTCATTTTCTATTAAATTAATGGAATAAGCTTCCTTTTGAATAGTTGGACAATCCATGACACTTGTTCCAAAACAAGAAAAGATACTGAAGAGAAAAAAAAAGAGGAAGGAGAGTCAAGGCTGCTGAAATTAACGTATTTCCCATTTGGAATTAAGGGGCTGTTTCTACAATGAATACGAATTTCATCTTAACATAATAATTTCAAAATGGATGTGTTACAGGATAGCTTCTAAATGTAATATTTAATGCTGTTGGATTACTTGAAGACAAAGGTTTACAGAAAACTTTAAATTCCAGAAAACCTGTAACGTACCAAAAAATACCTAGAAGAAATATAATTTAAAAATTCACCGTTCAAAGCAAACCCCGGCAGGAAAATCTGTGAGACACTTATCTCTAAACAGGAAGTGGCACTGTTGCTCAATTGGGAGAAGGATCTCCTTGAGCTGAAGAACTCAGGGATATGTTAATACCCAGGTCCTCAGTTCAAACCCCTTGACAGACAAAAAGGAATTTAAAAAAATTAAAGCATTAGGGCTGGGATGGAGACTCAGTGGTAGAGTGCTTGTCTCGCATGCATGAGATACTGGGTTCAAATCCTCAGCACCACATAGGCAGAATAAATTGGAAGTGACGCTGTGGCTCAAGTGGTAGTGTGCTAGCTTTGAGGTGAACAGCTCAGGGACAGCGCCCAGACCCAGAGTTCAGGCTCCCCTACCAACAACAACAACAACAACAATTAAAGCATCAAACAACCTGAAGATGTTGTCTAGAATAATGGGTGAGGCATTATCCATTTACATGACTTAGTGACTTGAAACCCAGTATACCAGGGGAGGTGGTGGGCAATTTGTGTGTTTGCCAAAACCTGTAAAATTATTTTGTACTTTACCAAGGAAGGAGAAAGGAGTGAATGGGGGGAATAGAGAGGTGTTTGGTGGCCTTGCCTTTTGTTTCACTGATTGTCAAATTCAGAGAAATTCTGCTTGCAATCTTAATTGCATTGGGAATTAAGAAGCCATGTCTTGGAAGTGGTTTTGTTCTGTACTTGGCCTGGTTCCAAACACCACTGGATAATCCAAGTCCCACTTCAGGACCAAGATGCCTTGAAGACTACTGATCCACTGGGCAGGTGGAACTAACCACAGCGAGAAAAGGCAGAAAATGCAATGCAGAGGGCAGCACTGGAAATCTACACCAGGCAGAGATTTTTTTAAATATGTTTTTACTGTAAGAATACTGTACAGAGGGCTTACAGTTACATGACGAGGTAATGAGTACATTTCCTATCGAGCATTGTTACCTCCTCTTTTGTTATTGCCCTACTACCCTTTCCTTACCCACATCTCCAACTCCTCCCTACTCGACCCTTGCCTGACATTGTAAATTCATTTTCAACAAACTGTCCTGTACATCTCCTAGTCACAATGAGCCAACCTGCATCCCCATTAAAGCATTCTACTATATCCCTTCCACTCCCCAAATTACAAAAAAGTGTATATAAGTACGACGGACCAGCTCGGCTGGAGCACTGGTACCAGAGAGACAGGGATCTTGGGATAGGTGGGCAAGGAGTCGGCGAAGTGACAAACAGACACAGACTCAAAAGAGTTGCATCTGAGTTTGTCTTTATTGAGAGAATTAACATTTTTATACCGTGTGTGATTATGACATAGATTCTTTTTTTATTTAAGCACGTAATCAATTTTTAAGAAAAGCAAAAATTTGATGGCTTACATGAAAATTGATGACTGTCCCACCAACTGTTTGAGCTACGTGTTGCGAAACAAGTCTAGCACATAGTTTAATAGAATGCATCATCTATTCAACCTTTTTTATGTTTAATAATTAACAAACCTAAGACAGGGATGTACATATATTGTACTCTTTTTATTTTTTCCATATATATTCAAGTTCCTTTGAAACCATCCTAAAAACCACTTCCAGCTTGAGTCAGGCATTCTACGTTTTCTATAATTTTAACCCCAGTATTTGTTCACATAAATTTCTAATTGTTGTTTTAATCTATCTTGTTGTTTTGATAATAAACACCATAATGGTCTAGATCTGCCTAATCTTTGAATAAAATCTAATGAGTTCCAAAATATCCTTTTTCCTTTTACATTAATCCATTTATTATTATCTTTATAAACTCCTGTGTAAAGCAATGGTTCATCAGTCGGCTCAGAAATGTGATATCACTAACTTTATATTTTGTGGAAAACCATCATCTATTCCCTGTAATGTAAGCTGGACTAAGCTTAGTCATAACGGTTGGGTGAATCTTTTTTTCCCTTTTATTATCATGGGTCCCTTTTTCTAGAACTCTCTGTGCTTCTGGGATAACTCCTTCTAGCTTAGTTTAATTCATTAATCTTGTCTGTTGTAATATATCTGGAAATTTTAATTTCTATATTTACTATGAGTGAGCCGCAAAACTGCTTTTGAAGTTGTAGGAGTTTCTGGAGGCAGTGTCACATCAGGTGATAGATTGATTGGGGCATTACACATATTTAATATTTGGTCCTAGTCTTTATTATTCAGAGAAGCCGTCTCTATTGGACTGGAAATAAACAACATGCTCTGTTCGTGGATCAATAGAAAAATAGCCAAAACGAGAATAAAAGCAACGAATGTACAGCCAAGGAGAATATAATAAAAATAAAGGTAGAGGCTATAAAGTTGCAGTCAAGTGTATGGGAAGCCTTAACCAACACCCCCTTCCTACAGGCATGCTTCCTTGAAGCTTATACTTTGTCTGGCACGATCTCTCATGCAGACTCTGCAGGAGGTGGCGAGGCATATAAGATGCAGAACACTGGAATCAAATACAGTGAAAACAGAGGTTATACAGTGAGGGGATGAATCTAGAAAAGAATCACATAGTGCATTGTAAGTATATTAAAAGCAAAAGCAAGAAAGAAAAAAACCACTTGTGTCTCTTACTTGGGGTACATTTCGCTTAATATTATCTTATATGGTCATAAGTACCAAGCCTTTGATCTTCTCTGCTTGTCCTAAACATGTATTAGTCATTGCAAACAAGGGAAAAACAAGGTAAACCATGGGACCTATGTTTCTATGTGTCTGGTTTACTTCACTTAATAAAATTTTTTACCATGTCTTTCCATTTCCTAACAAATGGGGCAATGCCATTCTCTCTGATGGAGGCATAGAATTCCAGTGTGTGTGTGTGTCTGTGTGTGTGTGTGTGTGAGTGTGTGTGTGTGTGTGTGTGTGTGTGAGAGAGAGAGAGAGAGAGAGAGAGAGAGTGCACGCGCTCGTGTGCACACGTATAACACATTTTATTGATCCATTCATCTACTGAGGGGCATCGGAGTTGGGTCCATATCATAGCTGCTGTGAATAATGCTGCAATAAACATGGTTGTGCTTTTAGGTTTGGTATGACCTTGTTTGTGATTATTTGGGTAAATGCCAAAAGGGGGATCGCTAGGTCATAGGGGAGCTCTATATGGAGTCTTTTAAAGAACTTCAATACTGCTTTCCAAAGTGGTTAAACAAGTTTACATTCCCACCAACAATGCAATAAGGTTCCTTTTAGACACATCTTCTCCAGCATGTTGTTATTACATTTCTTGATTATAGCCATTCTAAGTGGAATGAGGTGCAATCTCAATGTTTTGATTTGCATTTATTTTATGACTAGAAAAGTTGAGCATTCCTTCATGTGTCTAATGGACATTTTTATTTCCTCTTCAAAGAAGTCTCTCTTTAAGACTTAGGCAACTTAGTTATCGGGCAGTTGTTCTTTTGAGGATTTGTTGTTGGAGAATTTAAGTTTTTGAGTCCTAAGTATATTTTAGATATAAGACTTTGTCCATTTTATGACTCATGAAGATTTTCTCCCAGTACGTGGGCTTTCTATTGATCTTGGTAGCTATGACTTTGCCTTGCAGAAGCTCTGCTGTTTCATGCAATCCTATTTGTCCAATCTTTCTTTGATTTGTTTTGTATCTGGTTCTCTGTTCAGAAAATTTTGGCCTGTGCTAAAAAGCCCTAGAGTTTCTCCTATTCCTTCATGTAATGTTTTCATGGTGTCTGCTTTTATTTTGAGGTCTTTGATCCATTTGGAGTTGATTCTGGTGCAGGGTGATATATCTATATCTATATCTATATCTATATATCTATATATATATCTGTCTATATCTATCTATCTATCTATCTATCTATCTATCTATCTATCTATCTATCTATCTATGGATGTAGCTTTCTACAGGTGTTTAACCAATTTTGCCCACACCCACACCATTAACTGAAAGGGCTGTCTTTCTTCCATTCTATTTTTTGGCTCCCTTGTCAAAGATTAGGTGGCTATAGGTCAGTGGGTTGATTTCTGAGTCTTCAGTCCTATTCCATTGGTCCTCGGGTCTGTTCTTGTGCGAGTATCAAGCTGATATTATTACTATGGCTTTTTTGGTAGAGTTTGAAATTTGTAACTGATATTGCTCTACTGCTGTTCTTTCTGTTAAGGATTGACAAACCTACAGCCAGCATTATACTTATTTCTTATAAATTCAGGAATGACATAAGGATGCCTTTTCTCTCCACTGCTCTTCAACTTAGTATTAGAATGCTACCTGGGGCAATAAGACAAGATGCAAACTTAAAGGGGATCCAAATAGGGAAAGATGAAGTAAAACTCTCCTTCTTTGCAGATGATATGATCTTGTATTTAATGAACCCCATGGACTCCAGTCCCAAGTTATTTGAGCTGATCAGAAACTTTGGCAAACTAGCAGAGTATAAAATTAATCCTCAGAAATCAATGGCTTTCCTGTATTCCAATAACGATAAGAGCGCAGTTAAAATTAGGAAAGCAACCCCTTTTTAATAGCCGCATAAAAAATAAAATACCTAGGCATTATCTTAAGAGGTGAAGGACCTCTATGATGGGAACTTTAAAAACTTGAAAAAGAAAATTAAAACAGAATTTAGGTAGTGGGAAACCTCCCATGCTCATGGATTGGGGGGATTAGCATCATGAACATGGCAATACTGCCAAAGGCTATATCCAAATTCAATGTGATATCTACCAATATCCTAATGTCACTCTTCAATGAAATAGAAGAAGCAATCCAAAAATTCATACCGAGCAATAAAAGACCTTGAATAGCAAAGAAGTTTATTGTGATTCTCATTTTGTATTACCACTTTGATTCACAACCTATGGATTTTAACTTTCATTCCTCCCTTTGGATAAAGCTCACAAAAATCCTGCTTCCAGCTCCCAAGACACTTAACTCTTAGGTCTGGACAATTGTTCCTAGATAGTCAGTTACTTAATTGTATTTTGAACGCATAAAACATGCATATAAAACTAGCACATTTTGATCTCATGAGAAAATAGCCTTTTTCCCCCCTCTCAAATTTATTTCGTGATAGGCATTTTTAGAGAGAATATGTTTTTATTTTTAAATGAAAAGCTTGTAGGAAACTATGTTCATAATCTGACTCCTTCTCTCATACCTCAACACCTAAAACAGAAATTTCACAATGTATTTAGAAGAAATAATACAAAAACCAAACAGTGGGAATGCTCAGATGCAGAATGTTTTACAAAACCCAGAATATCTCTGTTGTCTGAGGGAGGGGCTCTCTGTATAAATTAACATACAAACCCCAAAAAACAACCAGGAGTACTAGACCTGAGTGTCCTTGGCTGCTACGCCATTGACAAGGAGCATGGAAGAGCTTCCTGAACCTGCTGGAGAATGCATGGAGGAAATTTTCCTTTCCAGCTTGAGTACAAAAGTTGGCTTCACCCTGCCTGGGCCTCTCTTTCTTGTTTTCTCCCCACAGTGGAGCAGAATTTTCCCCCGCACCACGGAGAATAAACACTACAAGGCGATCTGCAGAGTGGCTTCTGTTTGCTCTGCATTCTTCCTAGGTGGGCAGCCCCCACCCCACAGTGTGTGTGTGTGTGCTCCCAAGGGCTGATCCTCAGGGCCCAGGCCCACGGGGCAGGTTGGTGCTACATGTGAGTCAGTGGCACTGTGTGCCATTCATGCAGCAGCTGCTGGGTAGCTGCCCTAGCCCAACAGCAGGTACACCCTGATCTTTCTCCCACAGTTCCAGGCAAGGTGCCCACAAGGGCCCGAATTGAGCAAGCTGCCACAAGGATCCTACTTCACCAGAGGGACCAGTATTCAAGATGAAATGGCTGCCACCTAAATTACTAATTATCTTATGGAGCAGTTTTAAACAAAGTGATACACATTACTTTATGATATATAATGGTATATCCTTGAGTCTCTAGTCTCCAAAATCATTGAACTTGATAATAGCAAGAATGGATTTTATTGTTTGTATTTACAAGGCCATTATGGCAAACTGAAATAAAAATACAACAATATTCTTATCCAATAAACACATGATAAAATCTCAGAATTTGAAAAAAAAGTATGTACATAATACAAATAAAGTTATGTTAGAATAATAAATTACACACAAGATATATTATATTAGTTACATTCAAAATTAAAATAAGTAATTACAGAAAGAATTCCTACTGGATGAAAAATATTCCAATGGTTTAACAAGTTGAAGTGATATAAGTTACATATTTTGTTTTTATAAAACTTATTCATATCTCCCTGTTTTGTTTATCTCAGGGAAGGAAAATGTTAGGAAGTAGAAATTATATGTGGCACCTCTTGCTTTCAGTACCACGAAGAGGAGTGCACTTCCTAATGGGAGTCCTGGGATGACACTCACACGCAGTCCATCAGAGGTCCATGTGGTGACCCTGAGGGGGTCCGGGACACCACATTGCTGCTGCAGCAGGTGTGAAACTTGTTGTGGTGGGCTTAAGCCAGCAAGGCTCCATCAGTGACCAAACCAAGCAACCCAGGTGCCAAAGCAAGGAGGGAAGGCAGGGCAGACCCCAAGTCCTGCCTTCCATCTGTGTGGCCTACACTGCCAAGGCCAGACCCATTGCCCTGCTTTGGAGCCCAAAAAGGGTAGGAGGTGAGCCCATAGCCTCCAAACAGAATATCCTCAGAATGGCATCCAGAGCTGGGCTTATGTGGACCAGAAGGATGACGGAGGAGGCTACAAAGCAAATCCAAAGGGGCGTTGGGCCCCCGGTCCTGCAGCTGGTGCTCTGTAAGTCCAGGCGCCTCTGTCACTGATGGACATATGCAGGGATGGCCATGAACCGGAGTCCACAGGGACGAGGAAATTGAGGTCCATGGGGATGCTGAAGGGGCTCCAGGTTCCTCAGCTTCGGCAGCTGTCACAAGCCTGCTGGCAGAGGAACAAGCACATGGCTCCAAGTCTCCAGACCACATTAAAGACTGATGAGGTGAACCATGGCTGGCTTCCTGGTCCCAAGGGGGAGGATTGCATGCCCAGCCTTCCTTCTCCCATGGGCTGTGCAGTGTACAAACATGGTGTCCCCCCACCCCACACCAATGGGGGCAGGCATTGAGCCTAGAACAGAGTCTCCCTGGCATGGCACTCTCACCCAGGAACACATCAGACCATAACCAGCAAAGCTGCAGGAGGATAGGACAGCAGTGGACTCAAATCCAGCCCCATGGCTGCCAGCTCCTGGGTGAAATGGAGGAACTGAGACTGGGAAGAGAGTTGGGTAGGGTGGGAAGGGCTCATCTGGCAATGCTGGGTAGCATGCACAAACATCCCCTCACTGCACATGCACCACAAGGGAGGGAGCCCCTTTTCAACGGGTAAACTTAGGAGGCACCCACACCCACAGGAAATACAGAAATGGGTGTTCACGTGGTGACTTGGAAAGGGCTCTAGGGCACAGCCTTGCTGCAGCACTGAACATCTGGCAAAAAAGAAAAGGAAAAAGGTCCACTAAAACTTTTCATCAATGATAACCTATTATACTTTACAAACAGTTTTACTTTCCTCTTTTCCTATATTTTTGCATGGGGCCCTCTGAGTTAAATAGAAATCTCCAGGATTTCTTCATGCACAGTAATACAAATAAATATAGATTCTATTATTTCTTTTAATTAAGGGAGGTTGCATTTAGTTCTTTCCCATATTAGATTCATGAGAAATGAATTTTTGGGGGGAGGGTCTGGTCATGGGGCCTGAACTCTGGTCCTGGGTGCTGTCCCTCAGCTCTTCAGCTCAAGGCTAGCGCTCTATCACTTGAGCCACAACGCCACTTCAGCCTTTTTTTCTTTTTGTTTATGTGGTGATGAGGAATCAAACCCAGGGCCTCAGGCATGCAAGGCAAGCACTCTACCACTGAGCCATCTTACCAGCCCCCATGAAAAACAAATTTTGAAATGTATTTGTAAAACACCAAACTCAGGATTTCTTCTGAACTCCTCACTGAAGAAAGAGAATAAAATGACAGAGCAACAGGTATCACCCATATTGTCACTGTGCAAGCTCTCTCTCTCTCTGATGCGCAAAAAAATCCTGCCATGCACATGCAGATTACTTATGCAAAATGTTTCCCAACAATTCTTGGGGTTATATTGCATTTATCTTCCTCCTCCTGTCTCCCCTCCTGTTCCTCTTCCCCAGGGTGATGTTTCCCTTTTTCTTCCCTCCTCCCCTCTACTTTCTCCATGTCCTCTCCTGTTCTCTCTCCTGCTATGCCCTTCCTCCTATCTTACCTCTTTCTCCTCCTTTCCTTTCCTCTTTCTCCTACAATTTCACTTTCTTCTACTTCTTCTTTATGGTCCTGGGGGATGCTCTGCTGCTCACTACAGTCTTCCAGTCTGGACTTCATTTCAATATCACTCTATTTCTGATTTGTTTTTAAGTAGAAAACCCAGCAAAGACTTTTGATTCAGGATTTAATTCATTGTTTATATTCTACACCATAAATATGTGCTACTTCATACAGTGTGGCTAATAGCTTTTGATTATGCTTTGGGCTTCAGATCAACTCATCAGAAACAATGGGTTTGAAGGCAATCTAATGCGATCCTGTGGTACTCCCAAATTAATGAACTGATTACTTGGGATCTTGCACATGTACGTCCATATTGCTCCTAGTTTAATGAACTGTCACTTTGTGGTAGCACCCACGGTAACACTAACCCAAGGATTGCTGGGGATCAGAATATTAAGTCCAGACAGGAAAATCCATGAGATATATATCTCAAATTAAGTACTAAAAATCCAGAAGAAGACCTGTCGCTACGTGGTTTAGTGCCTTCCTTGCAGAGAATAAGCTGAAGACAGGACCCAGGCCTGAATTGAAGACCTTTGGTGAGCATTCATCCAAATTCTAACTTGACTTGTTATTTGAGGATTTACTTTAAGTTTGACCCTATATTTTCCATTTCCCTAATACTAACACTAACCCCAGCTAGAACTGAAACCTAATTTTCACCCTAATGATAGTCCAATTCTAATGCTTAAGCAAACTACTCTAGTTTTATTCATTCTAATGAATACTCCTGTTTGTCCTCTGGAAATGAGTTTAAATTTGTCCTATTTTCCACAAATTTCCTGACTCTTTCTCTGAAGTTATCTTGTTCCCTAACATGAACCATTATATTATTGGACATATTATTATATGTCCAATTATATGTTCTCAAATTCTTTTATCCGGAAAGATACTGTAGTTTCCATTGATCCTACCTGTTCCTGAACCACTGTACCCTAAAACAGTTTCAGATTTACTTACCATCTTGTCCATTACTTAACGCTAATTCTCAACCTAATCCTGGCTGGAAAACTCTCATTAATCATTACAAGAATGATCACTGAGAAATAGATATAGTGCTAATGATCTAGTTACTATTCAGTCTCACATTTTTGCTTCTACTTGTTAGTAAAAACTGAATTTTTTTTTGGTCGGTCATAGGGCTTGAACTCTGGGCTTGGGCGTTATCCCTCAGCTCTTCAGCTCAAGGCGAGTGCTCCACTGCTTGAGCCACAGAGTCACTTCCGGTTTTCTAGTGGTTTATTGGAGATAAGCGTGTCACAGACTTTCCTTGCCCGGGCTGGCTTTGAACCATGATCCTCAGATCTCAGCCTACTGAGTATCTAGGATTACAGGCATGAGCCACCGGCACCTGGGTTGAAAACTGAATTTTATACTAAAACCTTTACTACTCATAACACTAATCATAATCAGAACAAAATACTGACCCTAATCTTAATCCAAATTATATATCAATACTAACATTAACACAAGTAAACTAGTTTTCACTCATCCTAACTTGATTCAAATAAGCCTTGCAAACCTAGGTTTCAATTTTTTCCCCAATATCTTAGTCATTTTCTAACCATTACTTAATCTTAACAGGAACATTGAGAATAACCATAAGCCTAAGTGTGAGTAGATACCAATATTAATAGCAGTAATCTAGTTCACATTCATTCTAATTCTTAACTGGCTTAATCTGAAATTTACCTTCAATTTGACCCTCAATTTTTTTCTCATACATTCTAACCCTAACCATGGCTAGACTCCTAACCATAACCTTGACACTAATGGTATCCCAAATCTAAAATTTATGAAAAATGCTTGTTTTGTGTCATCCTAACTGAAATTCCACTTGTAATTCTTGAAATAAATTGCAGGTTTTCCTAAACCCTATAGATTTTTTCACTCTTAACTTTGAAGCTATCTTGTTCCATAAGAGGAATCATTATACCCATTTATTTCAAATCCTGATATTATGAAATACATTGTACTTCCATTATCCCAGATTTCCCTGAATTCCTAAAACCTAAAATAAGTTCAGATTTACTTAACATTTAACCCATCCTTTTGTTCTTTTTGTTGGGCGTGCAGTTTGATCTCTGGGCCTGGGCACGATTCCTGAGCACTAGGCATGGGCAAGATCCCTGAGTTCTTTATCTCAAGTTGTGCACTTTATCACTTGAGCAACAGCACCACTTTCAGGTTTTCTGGTGGTTAATTGCACATAAGAGTCTCACAGACTTTCCTGCCAGGGCTGGCTTTGAACTGCAGTCCTCAGAAATCAGATTCCTGAGCAACTGTGATAATAGGTGCAAGCAACCAGTTTAACCAAATTCTTTACTCTTTCCTCAACCCCCTTTAACCAGAAACCTAATCCTAATCAAAATCTGAATTAACACCAAATGGGTATGTAAGGAAAATTGTCTGGATTCTATTCAATCACACATTTTATTGCTTCTGCTTCTTAGTGGAAAACTAAATTTTACCCTAATGCTTACCCTTCGCTAACCCTAACAAGAACTAAAACAGCAATTCATAATTTAAACCAAATCATATCTGAATGTTAAAAGTAACACAGACGTTGGTTTTCATTCATTCTAACTTTGATATCATTCATTCTTCTTAAAATATATTGCAGTTTTACACAATACTTCATATCTTTTTCTCATCCTAACCCCAGCTCTACCTGAAACACCTTGCTGAATCCTAAACCTACAGATAACTGAATCAAAATGTTATTAGCAAGCCTGTATTTCACATTTATCCCAACTCATGCTAGGCAAGTAGGTCTAAATTTTACCTGCATTTTGAACCTAAGGTTTTTGGTGTTTTTCAATTTCGTCAGTTTTTTTTTTTTTTACATTTCTTTAAATTTTAGTTATTGTAAAGAGGCTTACAGAGGGATTATAGTTATATGTGTAAAGTAATGAGTACACTTCTTGTTGAACATTGTTACCCTCTTCTTTGTTTTTCTCGCACTATACCTTCCCTCTCCCACCTCTTTCACTCCTCTGTCCCCATGGTGTAAAGTTCATTTTCAATACAGTGTGTTGTGAGTATCATTCTTGCAATGGCTCATCTTGTGTTGAACCTAAATTTTCTTTGTCAATAACCCTAATTCTAATTCTGTCTGGGATCCTAACCCTAACCATAATAAAAATAATAGCCCAGTTCAGAAGATAAGAAAAAAATATTCAAGTTTTTATTCATCCTTTTAATCCACTGCACATATTGAATTAAGTTGCAGTTCACCTTAAATCTTCCAAATTAGATTATATGTGCATATTTAAAGATGTAATTTTATGTGAAAAACAGAAAACTTTGGAAGAAGGAGTAATGAAAAGGAAATAGAGGGAGTATAATCAAATACTTTAAATATATTTTGGAAAGAGCATAAGGAAACTGTCACTTCTGACAATTAATAACCATTAACAAAATAACTAAAAATTAATAAGTAAATAACACACTGCCATCTAATGTTCTTTAAGAGAGCCATAATATGTCTTGTGAATAAAATACTTGTGTTAGATAAACTTTGTTCATGCATAATTCATATTGCTATTTGCCAATTATTTAACTTAATCAATAAAAATATATCAAATAAAATTCCATTATAAAAATATAAATCAGTTAGTAATTGAGAAAAACTAGTCATGACTTTTAATAAACTAAATTTCTATTTCCCTACAAATCAATGATTTAGGTTTACTAATCTAGTATTTCTAGTAAGTTTAGAGAACATGATTGGCATAAAAAACAGCTAAATGTACATCTTGTTTCTTGAATGGGTGATGTTTTAAACATTGTCTTTTATTCAAATGAATACTTATGTTTACTTTTCAAAATAAATGCAATTTTATCTCCCTGCAATTAAATGTATTACTATATTCAGGTATGTAAAAGCTAAATTTTCTATGTTTCTTATGTAGCCCTACATATTCAGAATGACATGGTTTTTCTATTCGTAAATGTCTAACCACTGGGATTTTTGCAGTAACATAACTTATCTAATGAGGCTGTTGTGAAGGCTCCAGTAAACAGTGTGGTAAAAATAAATTTCCTGAATTCTAAATTTTAAACCTAATCCTTCTTAGGTTTTGATTGTATCATTCATTTTCTCTTCAAAGCAATTAAACTAAAATAAATACGACTTTTTAAACATTTCACTCACATTCTGAATAATATTAACATAGTTCACACAGAGTCTAATTATTTCAAACTCACCATATTTGATGATCTTAGTGTGAAGAATGTAGAGAGTAGAAGGTCCTTATACTCAATAATATTTTTGTTTCAATTAAATCAAATCATATATCTGGATTTATAATTTGGAGGTTAATCACATGGAAACAGGAAAGTAATGAGAAAAATGATTATTATGGGAGAATTTTCTTAAACTTATGCAGCAAAAATATCTTACAATATCTTAAATATATATTAAATATATTATATATATTAAATATATTTTAAAAAAATGTTTCAATCCTTAGGTAAAGTAAATTTTACTTTAATATAAAGTTTACCTCAAAATAGAAATTCTGCAACTAATCTAATGTACGTTTTCATGAACAAAATGCTGTGCCTTCTAGTCTTGTTATGTGTATATATGAATATATATACATATGTATATATATTTATATGTATATATATGTATATATTTGTATATATATGTATATATATGTGTATATATATATATGTATATATATATATACTTTTTTGGAGGGTCCCGTCGTGGGGCCTGAACTCTGGGCCTGGGCACTGTCCCTCAGTTCTTCATCTCAAGGCCAGCGCTCTACCCCTTGAGCCACAGCACCACTTCCGGCTTTTTTCTTTTTTGCTTATGTGTTGTTGAGGAATCGAACCCAGGGCCTCATGCATGCAAGGCAAGCACTCTACCACTGAGCCACCTTCCCAGCCCCTAATTATATTTTTAGTTTTGACATGATTCCTATTTACACTTAATACTAACTTCTATAAGCATACAAATCATGCCTGTACACACTAACTTATGTAAGATAATATTCAAAAATTATTTTCCTGTCTCCAAAAGCTAAGGGTGAGGTGCTGATGTATATTAAATAAAAGCATTCTAAAAGAGATTCTTTATGAAATGGAAATATGTAACGTGAGGATGGGATCATGAGCTCTTTCTACTTGGCTATCAGGAAATCTCATTTCTACAGTACTTTCTAACGTTTTAGTCACACAGGGTAATCCACAAAATTTGAAGTTCATATGAAGGAATTACATTCCTAAAAGATGTGACAACCCTGCTCAAAAGTTCAGTCTCATCACTAGTTCTTTGTATTTGCTGGCTGATCTAATTCTCTATCATATATTTCATATTATTAAGCATATTAGTAATTCAGCTGTAAGTACATAGCAGGAGACTCCTGAAATCACAGTTATTGATCTCCAATTCCTCCTTTTGGCCTTCAATATACCAATTAATTCTCAAAGCAATCATTTAAGATGTTAGTTTATTTTTCTCTTTTTAAGTACAAATTAAGCAAGTGTTTTTCTCAGTAAAATGTGATGAGTGGTATCAGAGTTCTGATATGAGCACCTTCTCCTTAACTAGTAATGGTCTATGGGCTGTAAATATGGAAGCCCCAATAAATTTTCTCTCTCTACACACACAGACACAGACACACACAGACACACAGACACAGACACACACACACACACACACACACACACACACACACACACACACACAGCTGCCACCCAGACACATCAGAGGTCAGTTCAGTTCCTTTGTAATGATAGTTGATTGATGTTTGCTCCATTGGTTTTTCTTTTCTTGAAGATCTTGCTTGGACCTACACGTTTCTCTGAAATCAAATCCCTTGCTCTTAATATACTGTGTCTCTATATTCATTGTGTGTTCCTGGCTGCTTCAGACCAATTAACAGTATTCTGAATACAGTATCCTCAAACTTGACATTCAAGGCAAACTCCATGAATTCACACTACTATTACAAAATACTAAAATTTATTGGATCTAGAAACCAAAATATACCCACCTTTTTATATTATTAAGAATTGACATCATGAAAGTAGAAGAACATTGATCAGGAACTGAGGTAAGAGAACAGGAGTATGTGGGAAAATGTAGAACACTGGATGTGTGTTAGAGATACAAAATCATCTTCTGTAGACTCATTTATTGTAATCTTGTGATCTTATAGTTAAATTTCAATCTACATATACAGTTTTGCAGTTGCTTTGCTTACCTGTCACTTCTGATCACAAATTCTCTTATGAATTGCTATAGTATCTTCGAATAAATCACATGATTTGCAAATATTTATCATGTTAAGGAAAGACAGTCTGTTTCTACATCTGTCTTTCTATGTGACAAACACTTACTTTTTGTTTTTCTACTGAATAAATGTATTCCTGGAAACAGGATATTGACAGCAAATCTGGTGGTAATTTTCACTTTTTAAATTTGAAATGTAATATAAACTTTGTTGTAACTAGTCATTTTTTTAAAAATCAGTGAACACTAATATTTTGGTGCCTTTAAATAAATTGAGACTTGATTTGATATGGTAGTTCTTGTTTCTATTTGACTCAACTATTAGATAATTCATGTATAAACATGTGCATCGCACTGTTTTATTTTTATGTATAAAATAGTCCCCATGGATTTACTTTAAAGTGATAAGGGGGGGCTTGTCTTAATGTTCCATAGTTTAAATTTATTTCAGTAAAAGTCCTAGAAATACATGACGTTTACTGGAGCAATATAAAAGATGAGAACATATTTCTAAAGAGAATGGATTTATTGATTAAAACAGAAAAGAGTAAAATTGTCAGGTTTCTTCCTTGAGACTGCATAAATTTCATATGAATATAGCTTAACATGAGACTCAGATGAAAATTCATATTAATATTACTTTTCTGCTTGATTCACACCTATACTAGTTATTACAATAAGGGAAATGGCATTTTCACCATAAAAAATCTATAAGTAAAAAAATATTACTGAGATTTATATCACATCATAATCAGTATAGTTATTTTAAGGAATTAGTCATTCAAAGCCCTAGAAACATAGTGGATGAAGAATGGAATTGAAAATAGCAGAGAAAAACTATTCAACATGCAGATATCATGATTTTATAATATTAATATGAAAGAAATGGAGGTTTGCCTTTCTGAAGAAGAAAGTTTAGCCAGTAATATCAATGTAAGGCATCAGTTGTAATGAGTCTAAAGTCTTTTATTCCGAGATATCCAAGAGTAGTATATTCATCCTCTGAAGAGTAAAGAAGTAATTATTTCAATTAGCTTTGCTTAATTTTAATTTACTTGTAGTTAATAGGTTAAAATGTCTGCTATCTTTCTTTCAACATAATAACATACATTTAATATTATTACTGTCTCTTCATACAAGCCTGAAATGACTATGTCAATTTAACATAAACAAAAAACGAAAATAACCTGATACCACCATCACAAATCCTAAATTATGTGAAAAAATCAACAATAAATAAAATAAATCTGAGGAAGAGGAAAACCAATGGCACAATAACAACAGAAAATTACCCTAGCTCTCTCTAATGAAACAGATCTTTAGAGTCCTAGAGGGTACGCCACTTCTAGAGCATCACACCAAGTCAGCTATAATTATATATAGATATACAATTCAAAAGAAGATTTTATATGTCTTCCAAGCAAACAGAAATCTTTGAAAAGGTGCCTAGCCAGGCAGGTGCCTGCTGTGAAGGTGGTGGCCAACATATTCAAAAGTACAGCTGCAGTGTGGAAATAAAAGATCCACACGGGAAAAAAAGCAGGAACAGAAGTGTACAACGGAGACAGCCAAATCCATACTCAGAGACAATTCAAGATACCACTGTACAGCCCGAACTGTCACTGGAACCACAACATCACTACATCTTCCCATAATTGATTTCTACACCTACACTTAATGGACAAAAACCTAATTCCAGAAAAACAAATCAAAACAGAAGATCAAACCAACACCTGGTAATTCAAACAAGAACATAAGGAGTCACCTATTAAGATCATAGATGCCCCAAAAGAAATCCCCCAAGACAGAACAAATCAGAAAAATACAAGAAAAGTGATGTCAAAGTAGTATAATTCACACAGTAAATAAGCACTCATAAGAACAGACAATTAAGGATGTAGAAGATAGTTTTCAAAATTCATTACAAATACTGCTGAAAAATGTGATTAATGAAAAGATACACAACCTCTACAAGGAAATTTGTGAACAAGATAAGGCCAACTACAGATTAGCAAAATAACTCATGGAGACTACAAACAGAGAAAGAAATTCTGAAAAGGGAAGGGAGTCCAAAGAAAAAATGGATGCCTAATTAAAGATATGAGAGAAAACACAGCTAAAAAACAACCCTTCCATTCGCCCCCCCCCCACCTAAAGAAAATATGTAAGGAAAGTCCATACCAGACCTAAAACAAAGCTTTAAAAAAGAGATAGAAGCCATAAAAATGACCAATTAGAAGACGGAAATCAAAAACAAAGCAGAATATCTCCACAGCAAATAGATGACATAGAAGATAATCTCAGGGGTCAAATAGGTCTAATAGGAAAGAGGAAGCAATCATTTAGAACAAATCCAAAGAATAAGAAATGATCTTGCCAGAACTTCAAGACTGAGATCAAATTTGGGGAAGATTGGTATCAAGGAGAACAGCAGGACACTAAATGGATGGGAAACAGGAAACATATTACAGAATCCTAGCAAAGAACATTCCAAACATCCAAAGAGATAGGTTCATTCAGAGAAGAGAAGCCTTTAGAACACCAAGCAGAGAATTCTAGAAAAGAACAACCCACCACCACATCATAATCCATTAGAGGATCATTAGAAATCAAGGAAAGGATTCTTAAAGCTGCCATAGAGAAAAGATTGACTATTTATAAAGGATATACAGTCAGAATAACTACAGATTTCTTAGCTGATATGGTAAACAAACAAACAAACAAACAAACAAACGAAGAGGCCAGCATGATATATAGCAAACATTAAGGGCAAACTACTACGAACCATGAATATGGCCCCAAGCCAAATATTCCTTTACAGTTAAAGGATATATAAAAATATTTCATGACAAAGAAAACTTGAAACAATGTATCTCCACCAAATCAGCAGGATGGAAGTTAATCAAAAATACTCTTCTCAGAAAAGATCAAGAAGAACAGAAACTGGTTATATGACATGCTCCCTACCAGATAACAAGGTAAATATATTGAGTAGATGATTCACAGCTCTTAAGAGCTCCTAAGACGCCTCACCCAAATAGATAAAATTAGAGAAAAAATGAGACCACAACATAAATTAGCAAAATTGAGACGGTTATATGAGAGTACTTGAAAACCATATGCCAATCACCTGGAGAATCCTGGAGAAATTTATGCTTTCCTATACTCTAACTGAACAAAGAAGTGATATATAAGAAGTAATGAAAATGAAATTTCAATAAACAATTTCCCACAACAGAAAAATGTAGGACTCAATGGATTTACCATGAAATTAAGACCTGCAAAGAACTTACAATATTCAGATCTGTCTCTTCAATGGAATAGAAAGGGAAATGGAATTATCAAACACATTCTATGAAGCTGGAATTAGACTCTTCCCCAAATCAGATAGGGACTAATCAAAGAAAAAGAACTATGAACCCAACACTTTGATAAACATTGATAGAGAACTTCTCAATAAAATTCTCACCAACCAATTTCAGCAACTAACAAAAAATGGTATGCTATGATCAAACAGTATTCATCCTAGGATACAATTGGATTCAATATACTTGTCAATAAACATAACAGACACCATCAGCAGAAGCAGGGAAAAGAACCACATGATCGTCTATATGGATGTAGAAATAGCTTTTTAAAAAGATCCAATACCCCTTTATGATTAAAAAGTCTGAGAAGCTAGGAACACATGGAACTTTCCTCAGTATAATAGAGTATGTATATGACTAAAAGATAATAAGCATGTAACTAAGAGTGGAGGCATGAAGACATTAAAATCAGGAATGAGAAAAAGATGTCCACTTTCTCTACTACTCTTCAATATAGTAGTTTACTTTCTAGCAAGGGCAATAGGCAAGAGCAAAACAAAAAGAGGATCCAAATAGGGAAGAAGTAAATCTATCCCTTTTCACAGATGAAATGATCCTGTATTTAAAGGACCCTGTAGCTTCCTCAGTCAAGTTAGTAAAGGTGATGCTAATCTTCAGCAATGAAGCAGGATATAAAAACCACAAGAATCAGTAGTTTTTCTGTGTTACGAGCAATGGGAACATCCCGGCTGAAATCCAAAAAACAACCACTTATGTATTAGCCTCAAAATCAAATCAAATTTAAGCAAAACAAAACAACAACAAAACTAGGAATTAATTAATTTAACTAAAAATGTGAAGGACCTCTACTGTGAAAACTTTAAAAATCTAAAAACGAAAAATTGAGGGAGATTCAAGGAAATGGAAAATATTTCAATGCTCCTGGTTGGAAGAATTAACATTGTGAAAACTGCAATACTGCCCCCAAACAATTGGCAATGCAATACCCATCAAAATCCCAACAATATTCTTCAATGCAGTAGAGAAAGTAATACAAATTTAATATGGAATTACAAAATTTCAATTGAAACAGAAGGCTTAGAAATGAACTCATGGGCATATAGTCATGTTACACACACACACACACACACACACACACACACACACACACACACACACACACACACAATGGAATTCTATTCACCCATCAGAAAGGATGAGTTTTCACCAGTCTTAAGGACAATGAAAGGCTTGGGAAAATTATACTAAGAGAGAGGAATGCACACTCAGTGCAATATACGTTTCATAGATTCATTCATTTATGGTGCAGTGCGAGTGGCCCGGAACTAGCCTCAGGGGATTATAAATGGATGGTGGTGGTCAGGTGCTGGTGGCTCTAGCCTGTCATCCTGGCTATTCGTGAGGCTGAGTTCTGATGGTCGTGACACAGAGCCAGCCCAGGCAGGAGAGTCTGTGATATTCTTATCTCCCATAAACCACCTTCCCCCCCACAAAAAAAGATATATATGGTGCTGTGGCTCAATTTGTAGAGCCTCAACCTTGAGTAAAATAAGCTCAGGGATGACACTGAGGCCCTGAATCCAAGCCCTAGGACTCACAAAAAAATAAAATAAATGAAGAGTGGGCACCTGTTATCTCACTACCAAAATGGATGGATTCGTTCTTCTCTCTGGTACTTGTAGCCAAATGTAAGGGGCTTGCCTTGATGTTCCTCTAAGGCTCTCCTCTCTATTATCTCTCCCAGCTTCAGTTGCAGGATAGAATTCAGATCATCCCACTTGATGTGACCTTATGAACCCTCCCCTACCTGCCTTCTTTGGGGTAGAGATCATGGATGTACTTACCAGTGGGAGAATGAAGCACCGGAGAGATGGGGGTAAATATCCCTGAAACTCATACTCTCACAAACACACTCACCTAGGCCAACCCAGACTAGCCTTTTCCAAAGACATTTTATCTCCTTGGATTAACTGACCTAGGAGAGGAACTTGATCCCCTGTAAATGACTATTTTAATTAGGGCTTGCTAGTTGACACAAGATAAACAGAAGCTCAAAAGAAAGGCTCTGGTGCCTGTCATACCTGGCTCAGGCTCACGCCTGATATACTGGCTCCTCAGTAGGCAAAGATCTGAGGTTCAAATATCGAAGCCAGCCATAAGCTGGAAAGCAAGTGAGACTCTACTCTCCATGGAACCACCAAAATGTTAGAAGTGGAGCTGTGGCTCAAGTGCTAGAGCACCAGCCTTGAGCAGAAAAACTCAGAGAGACAGCTCCCAGATCCTCAGTTCAAGCCCACACAAAGAAATGGCCTCATTTCTTGCCCATAGACTGCGTGGGCCTCAAGTGCCCTCTCATGGAGTGTGATACAGCACTTGTCCCTGGGTAGTGTATCGGAGCCTTCAGAAATTGGGTGGTGAAAGCCAGGCTTTCCCCTTTGAGCACTCTCAATCTACACCAGCTGGAAGGAAGAGCATGACAAGGCCGGCATTGTGTAGAGCTGAGAAGATCCCCCCCATCCCCCATGCCCGTCAGGGCAAGTGGAGTGGACTTCTTAAAGGCAGCACTTGAAAGGGGGTCTTTCTTAACAAGGAAGATCTGATAGGAAGCACAGAGAGTAAAGATGCTGTAGATAAAGGACAACAAATTGGAGCATGTTCATTTCCTGCCAGGGCTGCTGGTGAGAAACTGAGTACAGATGTACAAGATTGTCCCAAGACAGGCCCAAGAGGTCACATAAGAACACTATCCGGGATTGGGATTGGGTCTTAGCAGTAGTGGGCTTGCCTAGTGCACAGGAAACCGTGGGTTCAATTCCTAGGTACTGCATACACAGAAAAAGCCAGAAGTGGCACCGTGGCTCAGGTGGAAGAGTGCTTGCCTCAAGCAAAGGAAGCTCAGGGACAGTGCCTGGGCCCCCAGGCCAAGCCCAAGGACTGTCAACATAAAACAGCACTCCAAGTGACATGGGTGATAGGTGGATTGTTATGCACTGCAGCTCTTAGTAGATCCATCCATGTGTCATGTCTCCTTCTTTGACAGAGGGGAGATGGACTCTCCTTCTGCCCTGGGCACCCCTGGAACCAGTTATCAGCAACCCTCCAAACATCTCTCACTGAAACATGGAGGAGCTGGCCCCAGAAATCCCCAGGTACTGGTTGGGTGGGGCGGGGGATACAGGCCTCAGAAGTCCTAGTGGTATAATCTGCCCCGGAAGATCAGACCATCCAGAGGAGGTGGATGGGAACTTAGAGATGGGTAGTGATGTAAAGGGGGCCATTTAATGCCCATGTCCCTATCCAGATTCCGAGCCTCCCTGTCCCTGAATGAGATATGGAGTGTCTAAGTGGTAGTTTCTAGAGGAGGACTAGGTGGAAATTCTAAAAAAATGAGACACCATAAGCCCTGGGCTGGTGGCTCACACCTGTCATCCAGGCTACTTGGGAGGCTGAGATCCAGAGGATCTTGTTTCCGAGCCCAGGCAGGAAGCTCCCATAAGAGTCTCATCTCCAATCTCCAACCAGAAGTGGCACCATGGCTCAAGTGGTAGAGCACTGGCCTTGAGCAAAAAATCATCATCTGGGACAGTACCCAAGCCCTGAGTTCAAGCCCCTCAACCATGAAAACAAGAAAGACAACACTTGCTAGCAAGAAATGGTGAAGGAGTGGGGTTGCTGTGGTTGGGAGATCAGGTGGTTGCCTCAGTGTACAGACATTTCTAAGAACTACTCAGGTTTGCCCGAATGTGAAGTCATAGCATGGTGGGCGTTTCCTTACCAAGAACTCCAGAGGTTGTGGCCTGTCTTAGGCAGGGAGTGGGTGAATGGGAACAGGGGTGGGAGGGTAGTGTCAATTATATTCTTTCCACCCAAGGAAGAATGGTTTTATATGCTGGTGTCAAAGTCTGAAGTGAAGAGTTGCATGTGCCTTGTGGCCTGATAAGTTCGATTTCCCCTGGGTGTAAGAAGGTGGCTGAAGCTGGGAGCTGCCATTGATTCACAACTGTCATCCTAGCTATTCAGGAGGCTAAGATCTGAATATTATGGTTCAAAGCCTGCTTGGGCAGGAAAGTCTGTGAGACTTTATCTCCAGTGAACCACCAGAAAACCGGAAGTGGTGCTATGGCTCCAGTGGTAGAGTGCACACCTTCAGCTGAAGAGCTGAAGTCTGAGGGAAGGCCAAAGTTCAAATCCCATTACCTACAACCAAAAGTAAGGTAGGTGAGTTTTCTTCATAGAGGTGTGTACAGAAGCAAATGCCATGCTGTGTTATGAGCCATTCCAGATGTGTGAGAGGCTCTGTGTTTTGTCTACATTTGGTCTGGGGACAGTAGTGCCATCTTCTCAGAGTTTGGGATGTTCAGGTGCTCAGGGACTGCTGAGGACTTGGGTTACCCACGTGTGTGTGTGTGTGTGTGTGTGTGTGTGTGTGTGTGTGTGTGGTATATTTTTCCCTCATCTCTCTGTCCACTGCCTGGGTGCTCGTCTGCCTCTTTCTGACCTCAGATGGTGCCACTGCTCAATGGCAACCTTGCCTTTAGCCCCCATCAGGATCTACAATGAGGCCTAAATTGCCAGAGACCTGCACATTACAGCTTTTCTTTGGGGCCCAAGTCAAGCTGTCCATATCTTTGTCTGCCTCCAGGGGATTCTGGGTCTGCAGGGATGGCTGGCATAGTTTCTCGCCTGCCTCTTGAGGTGGGGGGCAGGGTCAGTCATGCGATGTCCTGTCTTTTTCCTCAGCTGGACCTCTGGCTGCATGTTCTACTTCTAGCAGTCTGGTAGTGGAGTGGGGGAAGGGTGCTTGCCAGTGGCTCTGGCCAACTCAAACTTGATAGCTGACTAAAGGCTGCCCAAGCAAGGTGGATTTGGGGCTACATGGGAGGTGAGGCCAAGGTGGGTTGGAAGTATTGGTCAGTGTCTAGAAACTGTCAATGTACGTTTCTGAAGGCAAGTATTTCTTCCAGCCACAGCTGGGACTCTTATGTCCTTTTAGACAATTCTGGATGGCCAGAATACAGAGGCACAGACTTTAGATTCCAGAGCCAGGGAACTGGGGGATGAGAGACTGGTATGGCCAGTACCTCAATGTTCTGGGGCATTAGTCTTGACCTGGCTATGCCCACCTTGTGTAAGTTCACTTCTTAACCCAGTGCTGGACACATACCGGCCACTTGTGCTGTGGAAGTGTCAGGAGCAGAAGTGAGATCTAGGATGACCAAAATCTGGATTTATGGCCTGATTGGGATGGGGGGTGTCTTAAAATATTTTAGAGCTGGAACTCAGATCTTGGCACTGTCCCTGAGCTTCCTTGGCTCAAAGCTAACACTCGAACACTTGAACCACAACTCACCTTTCATCTTTTTAAGTAGTTTAGTAGACAGAAGTGTCTCACATATTTTCCTTCCTGGGCTGGCTTTAAGTTGCCACCCTAAGAGCTCAGCCTCTTGAGTAGCTAGGATTGCTGGTATGAGCCACTGGCATCCAGCTGTAAGGATGACTTTTCATATTCTCTTCTGTTCTAACAGCTGTTTACTTGCCCTAGACTAGATCTCTAACCTCCATGTCAGCTCCCACCAGCCCCTGATTGTGTGGAGAATATAAACCTCAAACCTGTTCACATTTCTTTGTTCTCAGGGGAGGAGGTTATGTTTTGTCTGAAGCCTGAGGTAGGAGGGGTACCTGTAGATGGGTGCTCAGCTGGGAGAGAGGTAGTCTGTTTTAGCCAAGAAGGAAAATTTGGCCAGATGCTAATAGCTCATGCTCTCATATTCCTAGGTACTCAGGAGTCTGAGATCTGAGGATTGCCATTCAGAGGCAGCCCAGCTAGAAAAGTCTGTGAGACACTTTTCTGTAAATAACCACCTGAATGCTGGAAGAGAAACTTTGGCTCAAGTGGTAGAGTGCTAGCCCTGAATGAAAAAAGGGAGGGAGAGAGCCCAGGCCCTGAGTTCAAGCCCTAGTACCAAGATGTATACGAGAAGGTGCGCGCGCGCACACACACACACACACACACACACACACACACACACACACAGAGGAAGGTGGTAATGATGAGCTGAGCTAGAACAGGGGGCAGTCTTGAGTCATATTCATAGTAAACTCTGAAGCCAGATCAAGTGGTTTCTCCCTAAGTCCTTCTTGGGCTGTGGGGTTGGGCCATGGCAGTAAGTTCCATGGAACCTGCCCTTCCATTCATGCACAGGGCCACAGGACCAAGGGAAGGACACTAGGGATGCTCCTTAGTAGTCAGTCCACGATTGCCAACCTTCATTTGCCCCCTTCCACCTCCTTGCACTGGTGAGGAAAGCAGTGGTCTGAGCACTGGAACTCCTGAGATAGCGACTGCTACAAGCAGCAGTCAGCCAGCTGTGGATTCTGGAGCCTACAAGCCTTTCATGAGCTCAACTCCACACCTGCCCAAGGTGTGCCTGACAAACTCATACTCTTGTGACGCCCTCATGAGCAGGCGTTACCTGGTGTGACATCTTGCAGCTCCTGCCCCTCCTGGCCTAGAACCATGGTCTGAGACATCGAATTACTGCTCAGATCGACATTGCACCCATGACAGATGCCTTTCTGATGAGCTCCATACCTCAAGGCTCCACCCTTCTCTGGTAGTGTGGCCGCTCTGTAGGCAATGGCCTCCAAACAGGCTCCTCTCAAGATTTGTAGGAGATCTAGACATTGGGAGACCGACCCTCAGGGGCCCACTGGAAAATACTCTTTCTAGAGCCACAGAGTAATAGCAAGCAGGCTAGGTGTTGGTCATGGGGCTTGAACTCTGGGCCTGGGCACTCTGCCCCAGCTCATCACAGCTTACCACTTGAGCTACAGAGCCACTTCTGGTTTTCTGGAGGTTCCTTGGAGATCAGAGTCTCTGGGACTTTCCTGCAGGGGCTGGCTTTGAACCACAATCCTCACATCTCAACCTTCTGAGGACCTAGGAGTACAGATGTGAGCTACTGGGGCCAGGCTGATCTGGCCTTTCAACAAAGTGGAATAGAAGCTCTTGAAAGCTTTTCTTTATTTTTTAGGTGCCAGTACTGAGGATTGAACTCAGGGGTCTGGGCTCTGGTCTCTTAACTTTTTCCTTCAAGGTTAGCTCTCTACCAATTGAGCCACAACTCCATTCCTGGCTTTTGGTAGTTCATCGGCAAGAAGAGTCTCACTACTTTCCCCCCCCCCCCCGAGCTGGCTTGACCCACGATCTCTATCTCAGTCTCCTGAGTAGCTAGAATTTACAGGGATTGAGCCACTGGTAGCATTGGGCTAGAAGCTTTTCTTAAGCAAGAGTTCTTCCATGCATTTGCACTGACTCCTCCAGGCAAAGGAATTCTGAGGGTCAAGAGCTGTGAAAAATAGGATTCCAGCCACCAGAAATGGCATGGGTCCATGGTGAAATGCCATGAATGTCCTGCCAGACTCTTCTGAAGCCACAGAACCTTCATTCCACCCACACCACCTGCTCTACAGCACACCTCAAGACCTTTGCCTATGCTGTACCTTCTGCCTAAGGCTCTCTGTCCTGTATCCACATCTTAGAACACCTGTGGAATTTTGGCATTGGTTATATCACCTCCTGGAGCAAGTCTTATCTTACCTTATCCCTATTTTTTTTAATATTGAGTTGCTAGAGATGGAACTTGTGCAAGGTGACTGGTAAATGCTCTACCTTGATGTGTGTGTGTGTGTGAGTGTGTGTGTTGTGTGTGTGTGCGTGTGTGCCAGTCCTGGGGTTTGAATTCACGGCCTGGATTCTATCCTATCCCTGAGCTTTTGTGCTCAAGGCTAGCACTGTACTACTTGAACCAAAACTCTGCTTCTGGATTTATGGGTGTTTAATTAGAGAAAAGTGTCTCATATAGACTTCCCTGCTTCCAATTGGGATCTTCAGATCTCAGCCTCCTGAGTTGCTTACAGAGGTGAGCCCCAGCAACTGCCCTCTGCCCTACCTCTTACCTATAACCATGGCCCTCCTCTGAGTCCCACAAGAATATGTCATACCAAGCTCATTTTTTTTTCTTTTTGCCAGTCTTGTGTCTTGAACTCAGGGTCTCGGTATGTTCCTGAGCTTCTTTTGCTCAAGTCTAGCACTCTATCACTTAAGCCACAGTGCAACTTTTGGTTTTTTCTGTTTCTTTGGTACTGAGGAATCGAACCCAGGACTTAGTGTGTGCTAGGTAAGCACTATACCACTAAGCCACATTCACAGCTCAAGGCTCACTTCTAATGGGCGTTATGAGGGTGGGATTTATTGGCATACCCCTTTGGGCATAGAAATTACTGACTATTTATTATGTTTGCCAAGATTTGGGACCAGCCTGAGACTCGGCAATGAGGAATGATAAATGAGTGATAGCCACCAGGCCCCAGAGGTCTAGGCTCACATCCTGCAGAGGTATAGAGACTATGGAGCCAGAAACTTCGACAACTCCTACAGTCTAGGAACTGTGGTCTTCCTTTAGGCAGTGGCTGGCTGCTAGGTTTCCTGTTTGGAGACTTCAGCCAGAACATAAGTCTTCAGTTATTAAATGGCAGAGAAGGATGCTTTGGTCAAGCTGCAGGCTCAGACTGAGTACTCTTCAGGGCTTGTCCCAGCTTGACCAGGTTGGGGGGCTGGACATGGGGAACCTGCTGAATGCCGATCATCCATACATCATACATCCATATACAGAGACATGGAGTTATTGCCTCCTTTTTTTGGGGGGGGGCAGTTCCGGGTTTATACTATGAGCCTAGGCCCTGTCCCTGAGCTCCTTTTGTTCAAGGGTAGTGCTCTGCCCTTAAGCCACAGCTTTATTCATTTTTTTCTTGTGATATCTTAGAAATAAGAGTCTCACAGACTTTCCTGCACCCGCTGAATTCAAATTGGCATTCTCTACATCTCAGCCTCCTGAAGAACTAGTATTACATCCAGGAGCCCATGCCTCCTGGGTTACTTTGCTTCTTGTTATTTTATATAATTGTAACAATCTGAAATCTTCATGGTGTCATTCCAATGGTTTGCATTCAAAGTAAACTACCCAGGCCTAGAGTTCAATTGATAGGACTGCCACGCACGAATGGAAGGAGATCCTTCCTATTCATGGGAATGCTAATGGAATATTATCAAAGTAATAAACTTGCAGTTAATTCATGATTCTATTTTAGAATGCCACATAAAAATTATTGGATTTATATCTTCCATTCCAGCACGATGGTATAATTCCCCTAATGGAAGGCTATTGACTAATTTTTAATTAATGCTTTTATAACTATTCAACTGTGACACTTCATTAAATGGAGGCACTATTTAGTAATGAATAATTGGTAATTATATATATATATATATATACATATATAATTTAATATCCTCACATTCCATCTCTCTGTACGCATATATATATCTACATTATCTATCTATCTATCTATCTATCTATCTATCTATCTATCTATCTATCTATCTATCTATCTATCTATCTATGTATCAGGCACTCCTATGGCTTGATCACAGGTCCTCAGAACTCCTGGCAACTCAGTTTGCAGGAGGCTGGTGTGCTAAGACTGACCTCATTTATGGATTGGCCACTGAAGGCTGTGTGTTGAAATCCCAGCATGGCCAAAAATTTATTCATGGATTAAGAAGCCAATTTTGACATATTTATTTCTTCCTTCTCTGAGAAAGTCCTGGGTCTCAGTATGATGCATAATCCATATGCGGATATGTCCTATGTGATATGATGTAATAAAAGAAATGTTTTATGTGTAATAATACTAAATAAATAAGGGTAATAAGCATCATACACAGTAAACCCATGTATGTAAATAGATCTCATATATTAATATTCCTTTTTCCAGTGCTGGGGCTTCAATTCAGGCTTTGAGAACTACTCTGAATTTCTTGTCTTCAAGCACGGTGAGCCTTTGCCCTTCACCCACAGTGCCACAAAGTTATCCATACCCTGAGTTCAAATACAAGGCCTGCTAAGAAAATGGTGCAAATTCCAAACCAGGGCTTTATTATTGTTATTATTAATATTATTATTATTAGCCAACCACAGGGCTTGCACTCAGGTCTTGGCATTTCTGTCACAGCTGACCCTTGTATCCGAGGACCCGAGTTCAAATCTTGGGGCTGGCAAAAAAAAAAAAATAAAAAGGAGAAGCATAAAACTGAGAAGTTCAAGAATGTGGTTTTACTTTTTTTTTCCTTTGTATTGTGACCATCCTGGGTCTAAATGACAAGTCCCAGAAAATGTACATGACCTTGCATTGCTGATGTTTGGCAGGCTATTAAGGAAGCCATACCGAAACTGGCAACTTAGTTCTGGAGGTCGAATCCTGGGTTTGCCACTAATGAATGGCAGAGATTCTAAGAAACCCATTCCCATATATATCCCTACAAATGGAATGATACAAAAGTAACAAATTGGTAGTTAGTGTATGATTATATTGTAAAATTATATACAACAATTATACTACATTGACTAATTTTCAATTAATCCTCTATTATGTATTCAACCATGATAGTTAAAAAAGCAAGGAATAATTTAATTGCCAATAATTGGTAGTAATATTGTATATGCAATTTCATAGTATACAGACATCTATCTCTTGTTTGATGCATCTACCTCTATCTATCTATCGATCTATCTATCTATCTGTCTATCTATCTATCTATCTATCTATCTATCTATCTATCTATCTATCTATCTATCTATCTATCTGTCTGTCTGTCTGTCTGTCTGTCTGTCTGTCTGTCTGTCTGTCTGTCTGTCTGTCTGTCTGTCTGTCTATCTATCTATCTATCTACCAATGTACACATTTATCTGTATATGCACTTGTCACTACTGGGTCTCAGTGGTAGAGTGCTCGCCTAGTACATGCAAAGTCCTATGGTTGATTCCTCACTACTGTGTGCATAGATAAATCTGGAAGTCGTGCTGTTGCTCAAGCAGCTGAGCACTAGCTGAGCATAATAGCTTAGAGACTGTGTGTCAAGACTCTTACTCAAGACCCAGGAATGGCACCAAAATGATAGAATGTTCTGACTGCAACTATATAAGGATATCACTGAAAATACCTCATCACAAAGCAAGTCTGGAGTCTGGTGCAGACAGCTGCTGTCTCACCTGAATTAGCCAGAGGTAAACAATTGCAACCCAGCTGCACAGAACCAGATGCTGCTGGCTTGCTCATCCCTGTCATCCAAGATACTTGGGGGCTGAGATCTGACACTGGTGAGTTTAAAACCCAGTACTGGCAGGAAGTCTGCAAAACTCTGATCTGTGGTTCAAAGTGGTAGAGCCCTAGACTTGAGCAAAAGATCTTAGGACAGTAACCAGGCTTTCAATGTAATCCCCGTGGCTGACTCCACCTCCCCCCCCCAAAAAAAAAACCCTCTAAATCATTAGATGTGAACTTTGTGTGGTTTGTGACATGTTTCTGAAAGAATGGTGATATTGATGAAAGCACCCTAATTCTAATGACAGTGTGTGGGATACAGCTATGTGATGAGTCCTTCATGAGGTTTTTCATCTGGTTCTTGTAAGAGCTCCACAAGTCAGATGATTGTGCTGTAGAGAAACTTGAGGCTCAGATATGTCCCCACGTCAGGGCCAAAATTATGTCTGTACCTAACTCTAGTGAGTTGTCTCTTGCAGACAATTGTTTGGGTTTATTTTTCTCGGTCGTGAACCTTGAACTCAGGGCCTAGCCCCTGACCCTTCCCTGTTGGGCTCATGGCTAGCCCCCTGCCATGTGAAGCCAAGGACCCCCTTGCAGTAGAGTGTTAAAGTCTAGGTATCTGTAGCTGAGATCTGTCATCCTGCCTACTCAGGAAGCTGAGATATGATTATATCAGTTCCAAACTATCCCTGACACAAAAGGTCCCATGAGACTATTATCTTCTTTTCACCACTTAGAAACTTGAACTGAAAGCTTGGCGCCAGTGACTCGCACCTGTCATCCTAGCTACTCAGGAGCCTGAGAGTTGAGGATCACAGTCCAAAGCCAGGCTGGGCAGGAAATTGCTTGAGAGGCTTCTGTCCAGTGAACTACCAAAAACCTCCTGAAGTGGAGTGCTGCGAATGTGTCTTAGGTGTAGAGTGCTTTGTCTGTATGAATCCCTGGGTTTGATTCCTTAGTATCACATACTAGGAAAAAACCTGAAGTGGCTGTGTGTCTTAAGTGATAGAATGCTATCCTTCTACCGGAGAAACTCAGGTCCAGTATTCAGGTCCTGAGTTCAAGATCCAAGACAAGTGTATGCACACACATACATTCACACGCAGACATACACACACACACACACACACACATACACACACACACAAATAAAGATACCAGAAGTGAAGGTATGACACCAAATGGTAAAGCACTGAGCTTCTATTCTGAGTTCGTGGTCAGCACCCAGGCCCTCTGTTCAACCCCAAAACCTAGCCATCCGGGGCCCAACTAGGAGAAGTCAAAGGTTTCAAAACCTGATGAGCATCAGCAGCCCTAAATGACAGGGAGCATTGTGATATTACACATGCTTAGATTTAGCAAGCTTCCAGAAACCAAGGAAGCCACCGTTGCCAATAATGAATCATTTCATTAGGTTCCGCTCCCTTGTTTTCTGCCAAAAAGACCCTTGACATAATTGTAGTAGGTTATTTCAACACTGGAACATAGTCTAACAAAGACAGGATAAATGCAGGGAACTTGGCCTGCCACGGGAGGTGGCACAAATGAAGGCTTCCTGTCAAAACAGCACTGGGGAGGGAGATAGCTTGGGGTACAAAGCAGCCTTTTTCTCCTGGCCTTTAGAGCCTGCCCACACTCCTCCTCACTAATTTGCCTGGATGGAGTTTTTTGTTACACAGCTGTACTGCAGTGAGGCCTTTTTTTGGCTTGTTCCAATAATGAGGCAGACTTCCTCCAGTACCCTGGGGTGTGCAGAAAACCTCAGGCTACACTGGGAACAGTGAGGTGAGCCCCAGAACATGCACTGTCTTGAAAGCATGGTCTGTGCTATGAAATCATTCTATTCAAAGCAAATTTTCTAGCTGGATGCCTTTCATCATAGGGACTCTTTACCGTTAGAAATGCATGCATACATGCATGGGGAAACATGGAGTTACTTGTTTTTTATTTTGCTTTTTTTTTTTTTTGGCAGGTCCAGGGGTTGTACTGTGAGCCTAGGCACTGTCCCTGAGCTCCTTTTGCTCAAGGGTAGTGCTCTTTCCTTGAAACACAGCCCCGCTCATGGTGAGTTTTTATTACTTTGATCCCTCAGAAATAAGAGTGTGTGGACTTTCCTGTCCTGGCTGAATTCAAACTGGCATTCTCTACCTCCCATACTCCTGATGAGCTAGGATTACAGGCAGGAACAAATGACACCTGGCTTTCTTTTCTTTTTGTTCTTTTTTTCATTGTGACAAACTGCAGTCTTCACAATGTCATCCTAATGGTTTGCATTTTGCAGTAAACTACCCAGGCCTGGAGTTCCAATGGCAGGACTGCCACGTACAAATGGAGGGAGATTTTGAGAAAGTCTTTCCTATTCATGTGAATGTTTAATGGAATATTATAAAAGTAACAATTGAATTTGCAGTTAGTTCATGATTGTTTTATAGAAGGCCACACAAAAAGTATTGGATTATGTCTTCCATTCTAGCTGTTTTTTATGATTCTCCCAATTAAAGACTACTGACTACTTTTACATTAATGCTTTAATAAGTATTCAACAATGAAACTTCATTAAATGGAGGCATAATTTAATAATAATTCATAATATGTATAATCTAATATCATCACACTGTCTCTCTCTCATATATATTGCAAACTACACATCTATTTATCTATCTATCTGTATCTATATCTATATCCATATCTATATCTACACCTATATCTATATCTATCAGCCACTACTATGGCTTGTTGCCAGGTCATCAGAACCGGTTGGCAGCTTACTTTGCCAAAGGCTTTTGTACTACAACTGATCCTTTCTTGAATTGGGCATTGTGGGCTGTGATTGCAAATCCCAGCATGTCCAAAATTTTATATGTGGAGTCAGAAGCCAATTTTTACACATTGTTTTCCTTCTCTGTGAAAGTCCTGGGTCTCAGTATGATGTATAATCCATATGCAAATAAATCCATGAGATAAGATGTAATAAATGAAATAAATGTTATATATGTAATAATACTAAATAAAATAAAAATATGGGTAATAAATGTCATATGGAGTAAACTCATGTATGTAAATAGATCTCATATATGAATATTATTTTTTTCAATGCTGGGGCTTGAATTCGGGCCCTGGAAACTGGGCTGAAATTCTTGTCTTCAATTATGGTGAGCTTCTTCTCCCCCACAGTGCCACAGAGTTACCCAGACCCTGAGTTGAAATCCCAGACCTGCCAGAAAAATGGTGCGAATTCCAAGCCAGGGCCTAAATTTAGTTTGGCCAGGCCAGGGGCTTGAACTCAGCTCTTGGTAACTCTTCCTCACCTTCGATCATCCTAGGCTGGGGTGTAGCCTCAGTACCCACAGCCCATCCTGAGATACTAGGACTCGAATTCAAATCTTGGGACTGGCAAAAAAAAAAAAGGAGAAGTGCTGGGAAGGTAGCTCAGTAATAGAGTCCTTGCCTTGCATGCATAAGGCCATGGATTCGATTCTTCAGTACCACATAAGCAGAAGCAAGCCAGAAATAGTGCTATGGCTCAAGTGGTAGAGCAATAGCCTTGAGCTGAAGAGTTGAAGGACAGCACCCAAACCCAGAGTTCTGGCCCCAAAACCAAAAACAAAAAAGAAAAAAAGAGAGGGGGAAAAAAGGAGAAGGTTAAAACTATGAAGTATCAGAAGGCGGTTTTACATAGTTTTTTCCTTTACATTGCATCCATCCTGGGTCTAAATGACAGGGCTCGGAGAGTGTACATGACCTTGCACTGCTGAAGTTTGGTGGGCTATCTGGGAAGCGATAGCCCAAACCAGCAACCTAGGCCTGGGGTGTGAATCCCAGAACTCCCACCTATGAATCATGGGATATCCTAAGAAACGCATTCTGATATACATCCTTATGAATGGAATGTCGTAAAGTAACAATTACGTTAGTGTTTGATTATATTATAAAATTATACACAATAATTATACTACATTGAATAATTTTCAATTGATAGTTTGTTATGTATTCAACCATAATACTTCAATACAGGAAGGAATAATTTATTGATAATTTGTAGTAATATAATATATATAATTAAATAATATACAGACATCTCTGTCTTGTTTTATACACACACACACACACACACACACACACACACACACACACATATATATGTATATATACATATATATGTTACAATCTACATATCTATTTCTACTCTTGTCATTCCTGGAACTCAGTGGCATAATGCTCCCCTCGTATGTATGAAGACCTGGGTTCGATTCTACACTATTACATGCACAGAAATCCCAGAAGTAGTGCTGTTAAGCATTTGAGCACTGGCTTTGAGCATGAAAGCTTAAGGACAGTGTCTAGGCCCTTACTCAAGCCCCAGGACTGGCACCAAAAACAAGTTAGAATGTTCTGACTGCAGTTATAGAATTTATATAGGATTTCAAATACCTCATCACAGAGCAAGCTGGGTGTCTGAAACTGACGTCTGTCATCTAACCTGATTTAGCCAGAGGTCAACAGCTGCAGCCCAGCATCATGGAACCAGACACTGCTGGCTCACCCCTAGCTGTTCAGGGGGTAAGATCAGACACTGGGGGTTGAAAACTCAGCCGTGGCAGGAAGTCTGCTAGACTCTGAGCTGTGCCTCAAAGTGGTAGAGATCTAGCCTTGAGGAAAAGATCTTAGGACAGTACCTCCAACCTATGAGTGAAATCCCTGAGGATGATGACTCTCCCCACACAAAACACCCCTCTAAACTTTTAGATATGAACTTGTGCAGTTTGTGACGTGTATCTGAAAGAATGGTGATACTGATGAAAGCACCCTAATTCTAATGACAGTTTGTGGGATATAGCTATGTGATGAGTCCTTCCTGGGGTGCAGGGTGTCTTCTGGGTTGTTCATGGGGTATTGAGTGCTGAGTCCTTCACAGGGTGATATGTGCTAAGTCCTTCACGAGTTGTATTATTTCATCTGGTCCTTATAAGAGCTACACAAGTAAGGTGATTGTGCAGATGAGAAAGTTGAGGCTCAGATATGTCCCCAAGGCATGGCCAAATTTATATATGTACTAAACTCGAGTGACTTGTCTCCTGCAGACAATTGTTTTGGTTTAGGTTTCTCCATCATGAACCTTGAACTCAGAGCCTAGATGCTGCTTTCTTCTTGGGCTCATGGCTAATGTTCTACCATGCTGAGCCAAGGACCCACTTGCAGCAATGTGTCATGGCTTAGATGTCTTTAGCTGAGGTCTATCATTCTGCCTGCTCAGGAAGCTGAGGATCTCATTTAAAAACTATCCCAGATCATGGTCCAAAGTCAGCCTGAGCAGAAAATTCCTTGAGATGTTTATCTACAATAAACCACCAGAAAGCCTGAAGGGGCATTGTAGCTCAAGTGGTAGTGTGCTAGACTGAGATGAAGAGCTCAGAGACAGCACCCAGGCCCAGACTTCAACTCCTCCAACTTACAAGAAAAGAAAGAAAGAAACCTGAAGTGAAGTGCTGGGAATGTTTTTTAGGAGTAGACTGCTTTGTGTGTGTGAAACCCGGGGTTTGAATCCTCAGTACCACATCCCTAGAAAAAAAGCCTGAAGTGGCTGTGTGGCTCAAGTGGTAGAGTACGGTCCTTATATAGGAGAAAATCAGGTACTGTGGTTAGTTCCATAGTTCAATCACCAGGACTGGTGTATGTGTGTGTGTGTGTGTGTGCGCGCACACACACACACACACACACACACACACACACACACACACACACGGAGGCACCGTTGCCAATAATGAATCATTTTTTTGTGTTCACCTCCCTAATTGTCTACCAGAAGGACTGTTGAATTAATGGTAGCAGTTTGTTTCGACACTGAAACATAGTCTTACAAAGACAGGATTAGTGTAGGGAACTTGATCTGTCATGGCAGGTGGCACAAATGAAGGCTTCCAGTCAAAACAGAGCACTGGGGAGAGAGATAGCTTGGGGTACAAAGAGGCTTTTTTCTCCTAACCTTAACAGCCTGGGCACACTCATCCTCACTAATTGGCTTGGATGAATTGTTTGTTACCCAGATGCAAAGGATTGAAGCTTTTTGTCTGCCTGTTCCAACAATGAGGAAGATATCCTCCAGCAGCCTGGGGTATGGAGACCCCCTCAGGTTAACTGGGAATAGTGAGGGGAGCCCCGGAACATGCACTGTCTTGAATGCACACTCTGTGCTAAGAAATCATTCTATTCAAAGCAAATTTCCTACCTAGGTGCCTTTCTTCATAGCAACTCTGGATCTTCACCAATTCAAATACATGCATACATACACAGACACATACACACACACAGTTACTGACTCTTTTTTGGTTGGCAGGTCCTGAGGCTGGAACTGTGAGTCTAGACATTTTCCCTGATCTCCTTTTGCTCAAGGTAGCATTTTATTGTGTCTTAAACCATGATTAACCTAGGTTGGGATGCAGCTTTTACACCCACAGATGATCCAGGGATCCTAGGACCCGATTTCAATTCTCAGCACTGGCAAAATTACAGCAAACCAACAAAAATGGAGGAGGAAAAGGAAAAACCAGGTAATTTTACACAAAAGGTTTTGTTTTGTTTCCTTAACACTGTGACCCTCCTGGGTCTCAATGATTTGGCTTGAAAATTGTATGTTACCTTGCATGGATGAAGGCTGGAGGGCTGTCAATGAAGCGTGAGTCCAACCCAGATACCTAGGCCCTGAGATCAATCCTAGGCCTGCCACCTACACATGGCTGAAGATCTTAGGAAACTTGTTCCTATCTATAAGAACACTAATAGAATATTTGAAATGTACTAACTGAATTACTAATTAGATAGTCATTACAGTATAAGATTGCATGCAATAAATATAGTACATTGATTAATTCTTTGTTAAGTATTCTACTGTGATTAATTAATGGAGGCATAATTTTAGACCAAATAATTGGTAGTAATAGAATATGTAAAAATAAGATATAGACATCACTCTTTATATAGGGTTATACACTAGAATCTACATAAATGTCTGTCTCTCTCTGTATACCTTTGTAGATGCATATATATATATATATATATATATATGTTAATACACACACACATGCACACACACACATACACACACGCACACACAGCAATCTGAACATCTATCTGTTTATATATTGGCCATTCCTAGGCTTGATCTCAGGTACTCAAATTAGCCAACCAACTTCACTTGCATCAGACTGGTGTGCTAACATTTACCCTTTCATGAAGTGGACCTGTTAGACACTGAGTTCAAGTCACAGAACTGGCAAAAACTTAATCCTGGTGGAAAAGCCAATTGTCCCATTTGTTTTCCTTATCAGTGAAAGTCCTGGGCCTCAGGATTGATGTAGAATACATAAGCAAATCTATGTCTTATGTAATAGGATGCAAAAAATGTTATATATGTAATCATACTCACTCAAATGCATAAGAAATAAATAAAACATAAAAAAATGAATACACTAACCGCAACATGCAGTAAACATGTGCATGTAAATATAAATCATGTATTTAAAATGTATAGGAATATTATTATTGAATTCAGGCCCTAAGAACAGGCCTTTCTTTCTTATCTTCCAGCACGGTGATCTTCCCATCCCCCACAGTGCTGCAGATTTCCCCAGACCCTGAGTTCAAATCCCAGGCCTGGCAGAAAAAATGGCAAGAATTACAAGCCAAGGATCCTCATAATATTTTAAATATTTTTTATGTATGTATGTATGTATGTTGTTTTTTTTTTTTTGTCAAGCACAGGGCTTGAACTCAGGTCGTGGCAATTCTACCTCAGCTTTGATCACTCTAGGTCTTGGTGCAGCCACTAGACCCACAGCTGGTGATGGGATCCTAGACACTCAGGCCTTTCAGGGAAAAGAATGAACCGAAAAAAATGTGGCCTTTTTACGTTTTCTCCCTTTGCACAGTGACCGTCCTGGGTCTGAATGACACTGTTGCAAATGGTACTTCACCTTGTATTGCTGAAGGTTGGCGGACTATTAGGGAAGCAATAGGCCCACGTGGCAACATAGGACCTGACCAACCAATGGCAGGAGATACTAAGAAACTGGTTCCCATCCATAGGAATAACAATGGAATCTTGTCAATTTCACAGTTGAATGAGTTGATCGTGAATGATGCTCCTATAAAATTAGACAGCATGATTTCACGAGTCTGATTTATTTTATTTAATATTTATGAAGCCTTAAAAGAATATTATTATTTACAGGAACACAATAATTTCAGGACACTGATTGATTTCATTAATAGTTTAATGATGAAAACAATAACATTAATTACATGGACACATAATAAATACCCAAGAATTGTTAGGAACGTAGTATATAGATCTGAATAATGTATAGACATCTCTGGCACTCTATAAAGATATATATTTATTAGTGTACTGTCATCTGCATGTCAATTTGTTCATATTTTGTAAACTCCTGGGCTCAATCTCTGTTCCTGGGAACAGCCTGTCAGCTCAATTTGCCCCAGGAGGGCTTGTTCACACTCACCCATTCATGAATTTGGCCCTGTAGGCCATGAGGTCAGATACCAGCACTCCCAAACAATGAATCATTGAGTAAAAAGCTGATGGTGACACGTTTTCTTTTTCTGTGAATGTCCTAGGTGTCAGGTATGAAGTGGAATACATATGCAGGCCTATATCCTATGTAATCAATGTAACCAATGTTCTATGTGCCATAATAGTCAATAATAAATGGTCAATATAAATAAAACAAAAATAAATAACATAACTACACCAAATGCAATATGGAGTCAACGTATGTATATAAATATAAATATAAGTCATATATGTAAATTGTACATGAATAGGTGGTGATCAATTTCAGGCCTAAGGAACAGACTTGAATTTCTTGACTTCAAGGAGGCCAGCTTCCCCTTCCTACACAGTACAACAGTGTTACCCAGACCATGAGTTCAAATCCCAGTCCTGGCAGAAAAATGGCACCTTTATAGTATGTGAGGTCCAATTCTTAGGTATTTCATTACTCCTCTGTTTTATGAATGTGATTGTTTAAATGCTTAATAAAGTATTAAATAAAATCGATTAGTGTCCTATAACATAATTGTGTATAATTTTATCCTAGAATCATTCAAGAACTGCCCATTCAATCATGACATACATCACATTACATTGGTAACCATATGGATAGGACAAGTTTCTGAGGATCTCCTGCCATTTGCAGGTGGTAGGACCAGGATTTGAACTGTGGGCTCCAGCTCCCACCACTTAAACCAGAGGATAGGGAACTCACTGGTCTGTCCAAGAACATCAGCAAGACCAATGATTAGGCAGGCACCAGTGGCTCTCAGCAGTCCTCTTTGCTACTTACAAGGCCTTGATGGGAGGATTATGGTCAAAGTCACCCTCAGGAGGAAAATCCTTGAGATCCCTGTCCAACTTCCGTGCCATCAAAGCCAGAAGCCCTGTGGCTCCAGTGGTAGAGGGCCAGCCTTGAGAAAAAGCAGCTCAGAGACTGTGCCCAGATCCAGAGTTCAAGGTTTGGGACTGGCAACAAACAGACAAAAACAACAATCTGTGCAGCCATCCAGTTAAAGCGGGTCTCTCTTTTGTCCCCAACTGAATGGGACAGAGTTCCCTGGGAAAAGGGCTGGGAGAGCCGCTGTCAACTTGACTCTGCCCATGCTGATTGCATCACAGGATTCTAGCCACACCTCCATTCTTTCATGTTTCTTTCTGACCAATGGGATACAAGAGTGGTGGCAATGCCCACATTCCAGGATTCCTGGTAGCACCAGGATTCCCTCTTTTAGTTTACACTACTACCAGCAGTTAAGGAAGGTATAGGTGGCTGAGTGGTGAGCAAGAGACTCAATGCAACTTTAGAGTATATTAGGAAATTGACATGCCCTAATCCCCTTCCTCCCTTCCTGTGGTGCTAGATTTCAAATTTCAGCCGGACTAAGGCCCTGACCTGGTGCCTGCCCCTGGTCCTCTGCTCTGGGCTCATATGTCTGAAATGCCGCTGACATCCCTGCTCGAACTACCTGCATCAGCTGCCAACAGCTTCTCCCAGCAGCACAGGTGAGTTGCCACCCCAACACCATTCCCAACCCGGGTCAGAAACGCCTCGGGGAGCACCCTGACCCCCTGTTTGTTTCCTCTCCCTGGCTCTGAGGAGCCACCTTTCTGTCTTGTGCATTTCTGAGAAAGAAACAATATATGCTCAGGCTGGGCTGAGCTCAGGTGGATCTCCTATCTGTGACAGGTATGTTCCAACAGACCTGGTCCACTGTAGTTGGGATGGTAGACATGTAGAGCCATGCTCAGTCATCAGTTTAGATGGATTATCACAAACTCTTAGTCCATGGCAGCTGATTCTTGACCACAGATAAAGCTCTGGGTAGGGCCGCAACCATCAGAACTCAGTCTCCTCACAGGACAGTTGTGAGGAAACAAGGGATTTATACAGAGGGATCTCTGGAACATGGCTAGGCACAGAGGGAGTGGCCTTCAGGTAAGGTTCTCGACAATTCTGTGAGCATATGACAGGCAGAAAAGGCTCAGGTGACTCCTGTTGTTAATGGGACAACAGGTGTGGGATTATGAAACAAAACATGGCTCTCTTTCATCATTACCCTATCCCCATGAGGAAGGGTACCCTTCACTGTGTTGAGTTTTGCAACTGGGGAAAACAAGGCATGGGGAAGTTGGGTGACCTATTTATGACCTCAAGTTCACAGGAAGGTCACCCTGACTTTTCTACCATGCTCCCTAGGAAAATGGGTGCTATTCAGTCCACTTCTTGTAGTGGGAAGTCCATTTCTTGTCAGTCATGGGGCTTGAACTCTAGGTCTGGGCGCTGTTCACGAGCTCCTCAGCTCAAGGCTAGCGCTCTACCACTTGAGCCCACAGCACCACTTCCAGTTTTCTGGTGGATCTTTGGAGATAAGAGTCTCACAGACTTTCCTTCCAGGGCTGGCTACGAACCATGATCCTTATATCTCAGACTCCTGCGTAGTTGGGATTAGAGTTCTGAGCCACTGGCAGAGGGCTTAAGTGTATTTCTTACTTTCTTTCCCCTCTCTCTCACATGAACTGGTTGAATGTGTGCTGGAGGAGGTGGCCCATTGTCCCCATGTGACTAGAACCCATGGTGGCCCTCTCATTCTGGAGGTAGGCTGTGGGTCCAGAGCTGTCTCGCTCAGCCTGTTGAAACAGCTCCATGACGTAAACCCCTCTGTACCCTGGCTAGACCATGACTGTTATTCATTTTATATCCAGCCTTACTGGACTTCTTGTATTGTATTGTTTTCTACATCATTTTCTAGCACCTGGCCAAAATTCTGATACATAGTTACAGAATCAAAGGTAATGCCATCTTAAGAAATTTATTTAGGGGTTCTGGGAATGTGGCTTCATGGTATGGTGATTGCCTAGCATGCAGGAAACCCTGGGTTCAATTCTCCAGTACCACATAAACAGAAAAACACTGGAAGTGGTGCTGTGCCTCAAGTGGTAGAGTGCTAGCCTTGAGGGAAAAAAAAAGCTGAGGAATAATTCCCTAGTCCTGAGTTTAAGCCCCTGGACTGGCAATATAAAAAAATTATTCAAATATTTTTTCATTCATGTGAGTGTTTCTAATATATTTATAAGATGATTTCTTTGTTGCTTTGTATGTCCCCCCACCATGATATAACCCCTGCTTTCATTGTATTTAATGTTGGTATAATTTGTGGAGGGGAATGGAAAAAACAAATCGTTTAAATAGGGATACAGGTGGACCCATTGCAATAACGAGAAGTACAAGTCATTATGTTGAAAAACGAACTTTACAATTTTGGCGGGGGGGGGGGGGTGGAAAAGATGGGGGGTTGGTAAGGGATAAGAAGGGGAAACAAAGGAGGAGATAACAATGCTTGATAAGAAATGTACTCATTATCTTGCCCATGTAATAGTAACTCCTCTGTACAGTATTCTCACAATAAAAAAAACCATTTAGTTAGTAAATGCAAAATAAAAAAACCATACTTTGAATATGTAATTGCTCCTTCCATACTGACACCTGACAATAGTCTCTTATTCATGTACTTTACTTATATTAGCATACTTTGTTGAAAAAAAAAGTTTTGGTCATTAGGTCAAAGCAACTAATGCCAGGAATGTGCTTAGATGTCAGGTGAAGAATAATTCTGGAAATTCAAAGATTCCAGGATTTTGTGTGGTCATTGCTAATCACATAAAGAAGGATAGTCTAAGTGACATTTGGAAATCTTTTTGGTCAATCATGGTACCAAAAACACAGAGGCTAATTAACAGTTGTGACAGAAGAGAAGGAATAACTCAATGTAAAGAATAAATGATAGTAATTAAGGTGTACCAGAAACTGTTCTAGAGAACCATTTTTGGTTACTGAAGAACTAGTTATCAACTAAGCTTATTCCTCATTGCCTTTAGAATTCTAAATTTCTTAGGCTGGTTCTTAATCTCTGTGTGACAAATGTATCTCCTTCTATGCTGTTCTTACCTACTCAATCTCTTTTGCTTTCTAAAAATCTCAGTCTTTCTATATTTCTCTATGAACATTTCCTGATACTAAATACACCTATACAGATGGCAGAGGATGTTAATGTAAGGGTCCTATGAGTCATTAATGTAAAAACCTGGAAAAGGAGGACATATTTATTGCTACCTCAATTTTTCTGAAAAGCTGCAATGTCATCATTTGGTTCAAATTTTCATGCTTTGTCTACATAGTGTCATTCAGTGCACATAAATGCAAATATGAGCCAAGTGCTGATGGTTCACGCTTGTAAGCCTAGCTACTCAGGAGGTTGAGACTAGAGGATTGTGGTTCAAAACCAGCCTGGTCAGGATAGTCCATGAGACCCTTTTCTTCAATTAACCACCAGAATCCCAGAAGTGGTGCTGGAGCTAAAGTGGTAGAGGGCTCAACTTGAGTTGAAGAGCTGAGGAACAGTGCCCAGGAACAGTGTTCAATCTCCACGACCAACAAAAAGTAAAATGTGACTTTGAGTTTCCACAAAAGGAACGACAAGTTCAATAATCTTTCCAAGCAGAAAAAATAATTCCAAAATGATTCATTTTACCTACTTTTGCTGAGTTATTTAAGTTATGGCTTTTTTGCTGGACATATTCTCTTAAAAATTGTCAAACATTAGCTTTACAATAAACTTCATCTAATATTTCTTATTTCAAAAGAGAAGTCTATACAGTTGATATCACATAGATTTCTTACTATCTTAGTTCAATGACAACCCAGGCA